>NW_021703782.1:23474277-23475439 GCF_005190385.1 Monodon monoceros | reverse complement strand
TTTTTTGTTCTTCTTTCTCTAATTGCTTGAGGTGCAAGGTTAGGTTGTTTATTCGAGATGTTTCCTGCTTCTTAAGGTGGGCTTGTATTGCTATAAACTTCCCCCTTAGAACTGCTTTTGCTGCATCCCATAGGTTTTGGGTCGTCCTGTCTCCATTGTCATTTGTTTCTAGGTATTTTTTTATTTCCTCTTTGATTTCTTCAGTGATCACTTCATTATTAAGTAGTGTATTGTTTAGCCTCCATGTGTTTGTATTTTTTACAGATCTTTTCCTGTAATTGATATCTAGTCTCATGGCGTTGTGGTCAGAAAAGATACTTGATACAATTTCAATTTTCTTAAATTTACCAAGGCTTGATTTGTGACCCAAGATATGATCTATCCTGGAGAATGTTCCATGAGCACTTGAGAAAAATGTGTATTCTGTTGTTTTTGGATGGAGTGTCCTATAAATATCAATTAAGTCCATCTTGTTTAATGTATCATTTAAAGCTTGTGTTTCCTTATTTATTTTCATTTTAGATGATTTGTCCATTCGTGAAAGTGGGGTGTTAAAGTCCCCTACTATGAATGTGTTACTGTCGATCTCCCCTTTTATGGCTGTTAGTATTTGCCTTATGTATTGAGGTGCTCCTATGTTGGGTGCATAAATATTTACAATTGTTTTATCTTCTTCTTGGATCGATCCCTTGATCATTATGTAGTGTCCTTCTTTGTCTCTTGTAATAGTCCTTATTTTAAAGTCTATTTTGTCTGATATGAGAATTGCTACTCCAGCTTTCTTTTGGTTTCCATTTGCATGGAATATCTTTTTCCATCCCCTTATTTTCAGTCTGTATGTGTCTCTAGGTCTGAAGTGGGTCTCTTGTAGACAGCATATATAAGGGTCTTGTTTTTGTATCCATTCAGCCAATCTGTGTCTTTTGGTGGGAGCATTTAGTCCATTTACATTTAAGGTAATTATCGATATGTATGTTCCTATTCCCATTTTCTTAATTGTTTTGGGTTTGTTATTATAGATCTTTTCCTTCTCTTGTGTTCCTTGTCTAGAGAAGTTCCTTTAGCATTTGTTGTAAAGCTGGTTTGGTGGTGCTGAACTCTCAGCTTTTGCTTGTCTGTAAAGGTTTTAATTTCTCCATCAAATCTGAATGAGATCCTTGCT
>NW_021703782.1:23395427-23469277 GCF_005190385.1 Monodon monoceros | reverse complement strand
TTGTCTCTTTAGTGGGCAGGTTCACGTCTGGTGGTGTGTTTTGGGGTGTCTGTGGCCTTATTATGATTTTAGGCAGCCTCTCTGCTAATGGGTGGGGTTGTGTTCCTGTTTTGCTAGTTGTTTGGCATAGGTTTTCTAGCACTGTGGCTTGCTGGTCGTTGAGTGAAGCTGGGTGCTGGTGTTAAGATGGAGGTCACTGGGAGATTTCCGCCTTTAATATTATGTGGAGCTGGGAGGTCTCTTGTTGACCAGTGTCCTGAAGTTGGCTCTCCTACCTCAGAGGCAGAGCCCTGACTCCTGGCTGGAGCACCAAGAGCCTTTCATCCACACAGCTCAGAATAAAAGGGAGAAAAAGTAGAGAGAATTAGTAGAAGTATGAGGAAAGAAAGAAGGAAAGGAGGAAAGGAAGGAAGGAAGAAAGAAGCGAAGAAGGAAAGAAAGGAGGGAGGGAGGGAGGAAGGAAGGAAGGAAGGAAGGAGGGAAAGAAGGAAAAAAGACAGAAAGAAAGAAGATACAGTAAAAATAAAATAAAGTATAATATAGTTATTGAATTAAAAAATATTTAGAAAAAAAAAAAGGGACGGATAGAACCTTAGGACAAATGTTGGAAGCAAAGCTATACAGAGAAAATCTTACACAGAAGCATACACATACACCTTCACAAAAAGAGGTAAAGGGGGAAAAATCATAAATCTTGCTCTCAGAGACCACCTCCTCAATTTGGGGTGATTTGTTGTCTAAAGGAGGGAAGGAAGGAAGGAAAGAAAGAATGAAGGTAAAGTATAATAAAGTTATTACAATTAAAATTAATTATTGAGAAAAAAAATTTTTTTAAAAAACCATGGACGGATAGAGCCCTAGGACAAATGGTGGAAGCAAGAGTATACAGACAAGATCTCACACAGAAGCATACACGTACACATTCACAAAAAGAGGAAAAGGGAAAAAAATCATAGATCTCGCTCCTAAATTCCACCTCTTCAGTTTGGGATCATTCCTTGTCTATTCAGGTATTCCACAGATGCAGGATATATCAAGTTGATTGTGGAGCTTTAATCCGCTGCTTCTGAGGCTGCTGGGAGAGATTTCCCTTTCTCTTCTTTGTTCTCACAGCTCACAGGAGCTCAGCTTTGGATTTGGCCCTGCCTCTGCGTGTAGGTCGCTGGAGGGCGTCTGTTTTTTGCTCAGACAGGACGGGGTTAAAGGAGCCGCTGATTCGGGGGCTCCGGCTCACTCAGGCCGGGGGTGGGGGGCGGAAGGAGGGGCACTGCGTGCGGGGCGGGCCTGCGGCGTCAGAGGCGGCGTGACGTTGCGGCCGAGGCCGGCGTGACGTTGCACCAGCCTGAGGCCTGCCGTGCGTTCTCCCGGGGAAGTTGTCCCTGGATCCCGGGAACCTGGCAGTGGCAGGCTGCACAGGCTCCGCGGAAGAGGGGTGTGGAGAGTGACCTGTGCTCGCACACAGGCCCCTTGGTGGCGGCAGCAGCAGCCTTAGCGTCTCCCGCCCGTCTCTGGGGTTCGCGCTTTTAGCCGCGGCTCGCGCCCGTCTCTGGAGTTCCTTTAAGCAGCGCTCTTAAACCCCTCTCCTCGCGCACCAGGAAACAAAGAGGGAAGAAAAAGTCTCTTGCCTCTTCGGCAGGTGCAGGCTTTTCCCCGAACTCCCGGCTAGTCGTGGTGCACTAACCCCTTCAGGCTATGTTCAAGCCGCCAACCCCAGTCCTCTCCCTGCGCTCAGTCCAAAACCGAAACCCGAGCCTCAGCTCGCAGCCCCGCCCGCCCCAGCGGGTGAGCAGACAAGCCTCTAGGGCTGGTGAGTGCCGGTCGGCACCAATCCTCTGTGCGGGAATCTCCCCACTTTGCCCTCCGCACCCGTCGCTGTGCACTCGCTGTGCACTCCTCCGCGGTCCCGAAGCTCCCCCCTCCGCCTCCCGCAGTCTCCGCCCGCGGAGGGGCTTCCTAGTGTGTGGAAACTTTTCCTCCTTCACAGCTCCCTCCCACTGGTGCAGGTTCCGTCCTTATTCTTTTGTCTCTGTTTTTTCTTTTTTTCTTTTGCCCTACCCAGGTACGTGGGGAGTTTCTTGCCTTTTGGGAGGTCTGAGGTCTTCTGCCAGCCTTCAGTAGGTGTTCTGTAGGAGTTGTTCCACGTGTAGATGTATTTCTGGTGTATCCGTGGGGAGGAAGGCGATCTCCACGTCTTACTCTTCCGCCATCTTCAAGGTCCCCCCTCAGTTTTTCTCCTGTGTCCTTTTGAGAATTTTTTTCTCTTTAGAACTTTGTTACTTTCTGACACTACAGGATGCTCCAGGTTCATTTAGTATTTTCTCAGCCCAGCCTTAGGATCAGCCATTTCTGGTTTCTTTTATTACAGAATGATTCTTAGAAACCAAGATTTGGGTGGTGGGTGTGCTCATTGTCACTGAGGTGTCAATGCTTTTAGGTCATTTAATTTATACACAAATCTATATTTTTATATTTGTTTGAAAGGATTCACTTTAGTTGGCTTTTTTTCTCATGGAGGACTACACTTACTTAATCTTTTCAATTCCTTACATTCCATCCAGCAAAGCATTCTATTTGGCAAATTTGGCTAAAAGGCAAATGTGGCTTACCTTCTGAAAAAAAAAAAGTTATGCTTTTATGCATACTGGGATGATTCAAAATCAGATCAATTAAGCAAACATTCCATAAGGAGGGATGGAATTTTGAGTAATCCAGGCAGACAAAGAGTTTATTCTACAATGTATATGAACTATGCAAAAAGTTAGAAATTTAAAGCCTTTTCCCCTTGCCCTACTTCTATGTGTTTCACATGCTAGATATTTGTGTTCCTGCCACCTGATACAATTCTATGCCTCAAGCAGTAATTATTGCTGATATGGGTCAGCTCCTCCTGTTCCTTGGCACCCCCTCATAATCAATTATCAAATGTTACTTATACTTATGCATTTTCTCACCTCCTATCTCTCTTTCCCCATCCCCACATTGAAGCAACGATCGTGTCCTATTTATTCTGTACCTGCTCATTCCTACTGACACTGCCATAGTTCATAACCTTCTCATCTCTCAGTAGTTTAGTGTCTTTATCTGGTTTATTTCCACCTATGCGTGCTCTCCTCAAACAGAATTGGTCTTTATAATACAAATCCATCTTATGTCACTTTGTTGCTAAAAATTATTCAAGGTCTCCTGTTTTTATGCAAGACAAGGCTCCAACACATTAGCATGATATGCATGGCCCAGGATAACTTTTTCCCACCTCTCAGCCTGATCATAGTACATTCTACAACCATGCCACTGTGCTCCCAAACCTGAGGCTCTTCCTGTGTAGAAGAGCCTCCTTTTCTCCCTCAACTCAGGTATCATCTCTACCAGGTCTTCCTCATATGTCTTCTTCTGTATCACATACACTTTCCTTGCAACTTGTTTGTACTTTGTGTATACTTATTCTGTCAACATGTAATTCTCTAAATGTTAAAACATAATTCTCATGCCAATATTTCATTATCTCATTATTAAGGGAACCCATAAAATGAGTTCAAAGAGAATTTGAAAAACTGATTGTTACAATGAATGAGAACAAAGAGGAATAATGAATTAAGACTGCTAAATTAGATGCAGCCCTACTTTATGTCCTATAGTGTAATTAAATGTAACATTTGGGCTTATTTTCCCACCATTATAAAGAAAATCATCTCATCAGTTTCTTATGGGATAACTTCTAACTTTTCAGGGCTGTAAAACATCTGGGCTTAGTCAATAATAAATAGTTAAAAATAAATAATCAAACTTTTCCCTAAAGAGTCAGATGACCCTTAGATGGAATTTTTCAACAATTGTCTTCTAGCATGATGTATTGATATGGCATCTCCTTGCTTTATTTCCAAGATTGGAGTAATTTTTCTTAGTATTGTTATTGACTACCTTGATAGTGTACTTTTTAGTTCATTCAATCCTGGCACACACTGAACTTGAGGGAACTTAGATTATTGTTATTCAGACTAGGATATGTGTACCCTTTGGGATATGGGAAGACTTTCCAGGGGTTATATGGCCATTGATAGTTTTAAGTACCTAATTTCCAGATTCTCACCTTAGGCAGGTACTCTTTACTACAGATACCTTGCTCCAAAAAGTGTCACTGCTTTGCATATTCTTCTTTCCCACATCCCTTTCCATAGTCATCCTTCACCCACTTCACTAAAGCTTCTCCACCCATTCCAAATCTGATCACAGACCCTGGTTTTAAATACTTCCAAGGGCCAAACAAGGGGACAGTTTGAGAAAGCTTCATCCCTGAGAGTGACATTTCATTTAAGCAACAGGCTCTTGTCAAGTCTCCAGTCACAGAGACTCCTAACACCATGTTTATTTGGATTAAACAATAAAATGAGAACATTTCTGTCAGAATGTGAGTTGGATTTGGCTGACTTATTTGACAATGATGATTAGTTTTGGCAAATAAGTCAAAGGGTGTTTATTTTCCATAAAGTGAAAAGGCCAAATTGACCCCAAGAATTTTACAAAAAATTTAAAAATCCTGTCTGTAATATCCTGGAAAATATATCCTTTGTATCTGTAAACTAATGATAAAGCAATTGAAATGTCAAACTAAAAATGTATGTGAGGTTGAATAGGTTTTATTTGTTTGTTTGTTTAATATTGCTTTAAGAGGCAACAAGCAAAAAAATGAAGACAACTGCCTAGGAAGAAAATTCTGGACATCTGAACTCCAGTTGAAGCCACAGTCAACACCCTCATATTTTTGTTGTTGACTTGCTGAGCATTGTGGTGCCTCACTAGTTTAGTGTTGCCTCTCCCTTCAGCCTGGTCAGCTGATCTTTTTTCCACTGATTTGATTTTAGCACTCTGAAAGTTGGCTCAAAACTCACATATCTGTCCCCATTACTTAACACCTCTAGTTGAATGGGTGGAAAGGTCCTAAAACCTGATCTCATCCTGGCTTCCTGTGGTATGTGTTTGGGAAGTGCAGGTCAACTAAGGTAGCTTGGATTATATTACTATTGATATAAAATTTAGATTTCCTGGCCAATTTCCCTTTTTCCTTGTGCACACTTCTTTTTTATTATCCTTATTACAATTATTTTTGTACCAAACAGCCTCTCTTTCTTTGTAGACTTCTATATTTTTGAAAAAAAATACTTTGTGTTGAGAGGGGGAAGATGGCGGAAGAATAAGACGTGGAGATCACTTTCCTTCCCACAGATACATCAGAAATACATCTACACGTGGAACAACTCTTACAGAACACCTACTGAATGCTGGCAGAAGACCTCAGACCTCCCAAAAGGCAAGAAACTCCCCACATACCTGGGTAGCGCAAAAGAATAATCAGAGACAAAAGAATAGGGATGGGACCTGCACCAGTGGGAGGGAGCCATGAAGGAGGAAAGGTTTCCACACACTAGAAGCCCCTTCATGGGAGGAGACTGTGGGTGGCAAAGGGGGGGAGCTTCACAGCCGTGGAGGTGAGCGCAGCCACAGGGGTGCGGAGGGCAAAGCAGAGAGATTCCCGCACAGAGGATCGGTGCTGACCAGCACTCACCAGCCCAAGAGGCTTGTCTGCTCACCCGCCGGGTCGGGTGGGGCTGGGAGCTGAGGCTCGGAACCCAGGGAGACAACTGGCAGTGTAAACACAGCCTGAAGGGGTGGGTGCACCATGGCTAGCTGGAAGGGAGTCCAGGAAAAAGTCTGGACCTGCCGAAGAGGCAAGAGACTTTTTCTTCCCTCTTTGTATCCTGGTGCGCAACGAGATGGAATTAAGAGCACTGCTTAAAGGAGTTCCAGAGACAGGCGCAAGCCACAGCTAAAAACGCAGACCCCAGAGATGGGCATGAGACGCTAAGGCTGCTGCTGCTGCCACCAAGAAGCCTGTGTGCGAGCACAGGGCGCTATCCACACATCCCCTCCCAGGAGCCTGTGCAGCCCGCCACTGCTACGGTCCCAGGATCCAGGGACAACTTCCCCAGGAGAAGGCAAGGCACGCCTCAGGCTGGTGCAACGTCATGCTGACCTCTGCCGCTGCAGGCTCGCCCTGCATTCCATACCCCTCCCTCCCCCCAGCCAGAGTGAGCCAGAGCCCCCGAATCAGCGGCTCCTTTAACCCCATCCTGTCTGAGTGAAGAACAGATGCCCTCCCGTGACCTACAGGCAGAGGCAGGGCCACATCCAAAGCGAACCCCGGGAGCTGTGGGAACAAAGAAGAGAAAGGGAAATCTCTTGCAGCAGCCACTGGATTAAATCTCCGCAATCAACTTGATGTACCCTGCATCTGTGGAAAACCTGCATAGACAACGAATCATCCCAAATATAAGAGGTGGACTTTGAGAGCAAGATTTATTATTTTTTCCCCTTTTCCTCTTTTTGTGAGTGTGTATGTGTATGCTTCTGTGTCAGATTTTGTCTGTATAGCTTTGCTTTCACCATTTGTCCTACGGTTCTATCCGTTATTTTTTTTTTAACTTTAAAAAATTTTTTTCTTAATTATTTTTTTATTTTAATAACTTTATTTTATTTTACATTACTTTATTTTAGTTTCTTTATCCTCTTTCTTTCTTCCGTTTTTTCTTTCTTTTTACTTTTTCTCACTTTTATTCTGAGAGTGTGGATGAAACGCTCATGGTGCTGCAGGCAGGAGTCAGTGCTGTGCCTCTGAGGTGGGAGAGCCAACTTCAGGACACTGGTCCACAAGAGACATCACAGCTCCATGGAATATAAAATGGTGAAAATCTCCCAGAGATCTCCATCTCAACACCAACACCCAGCTTCACTCAACAACCAGTAAGCTACAGTGCTGGACACCCTATGCCAAACAACTAGCATGACAGCAACACAACACCACCCATTAGCAGAGAGGCTGCCTAAAATCAAAATAAGTCCACAGACACCCCAAAACACACCACCAGACATGGACCTGCCCACCAGAAAGACAAGATCCAGCCTCATCCACCAGAACACAGGCACTAGTCCCCTCCAACAGGAAGCCTACACAACCCACTGAAACAACTTTAGCCACTGGGGACAGACACCAAAAATAATGGGAACTACGAACCTGCAGCTTGCGAAAAGGAGACCCCAAACACAGTAAGATAAGCAAAATGAGAAGACAGAAAAACACACAGCAGATGAAGGAGCAACATAAAAACCCACCAGACCTAAACAAATGAAGAGGAAATAGGCAGTCTACCTGAAAAAGAATTCAGAATAATGATAGTAAAGATGATCCAAAATCTTGGAAATAGAATAGAGAAAATGCAAGAAACATTTAACAAGGACCTAGAAGAACTAAAGAGGAAACAAGCAACGATGAACAACACAATAAATGAAATTAAAAGTATTCTATATGGGATCAATAGCAGAATAACTGATGCAGAAGAATGGATAAGTGACCTGGAAGATAAAATAGTGGAAATAACTACTGCAGAGCTGAATAAAGAAAAAAGAATGAAAAGAACTGAGGACAGTCTCAGAGACCTCTGGGACAACATTAAACGCACCAACATTCGAATTATAGGGGTTCCAGAAGAAGAAGAGAAAAAGAAAGGACTGAGAAAATATTTGAAGAGATTACAGTTGAAAACTTCCCTAATATGGGAAAGGAAATAGTCAAGTCCAGGAAGCACAGAGAGTCCCATACAGAATAAATCCGAGGAGAAACATGCCAAGACACATATTAATCAAACTGTCAAAAATTAAATACAAAGTAAACATATTAAAAGCAGCAAGGGAAAAACAACAAATAACACAAAAGGGAATCCCCATAAGGTTAACAGCTGACCTTTCAGCAGACACTCTGCAAGCCAGAAGGGACTGGTAGGACATATTTAAAGTGATGAAGGAGAAAAACCTACAACCAATATTACTCTACCCAGCAAGGATCTCTTTCTGATTTGCTGGAGAAATTAAAACATTTACAGACAAGCAAAAACTGAGAGTTCAACACCACCAAACCAGCTTTACAACAAATGCTAAGGGAACTTTTCTAGGCAAGAAACACAAGAGAATGAAAAGACCTACAATAATGAACCAAAACAATTAAGAAAATGGGAATAGGAACATACATATTGATAATTACCTTAAATGTAAGTGAACTAAATGCTCCCACCAAAAGGCACAGATTGGCTGAATGGATACAAAAACAAGACCCTTATATATGCTGTCTACAAGAGACCCACTTCAGACCTAGAGACACATACACACAGAAAGTGAGGGGATGGAAAAAGATATTCCACGCAAATGGAAACCAAAAGAAAGCTGGAGTTGCAATTCTCAGGTCAGACAAAATAGACTTTAAAATAAAGACTATTACAAAACACCAAGAAGAACACTACATAATGATCAAGGGATCGATCCAAGAAGAAGATATAACAATTGTAAATATTTATGCACCCAACATAGGAGCACCTCAATACATAAGGCAAATACTAACACCCATAAAAGGGGAAATCGACAGTAACACATTCCTAGTAGGGGACATTAACACCCCACTTTCACGAATGGACAAATCATCTAAAATGAAAATAAATAAGGAAACACAAGCTTTAAATTATACATTAAACAAGATGGACTTAATTGATATTTATAGGGCATTCCGTCCAAAAACAACAGAATACACAATTTTCTGAAGTGCTCATGGAACATTCTCCAGGATATATCATATCTTGGGTCACAAATCAAGTCTTGGTAAATTTAAGAAAATTGAAATTGTATCAAGTATCTTTTCCAACCACAACACTATAAGACTAGTTATCAATTACAGGAAAAGATCTGTAAAAAATACAAACACATGGAGGCTAAACAATACACTAATTAATAACGAAGTGATCACTGAAGAAATCAAAGAGGAAATAAAAAGATACCTAGAAACAAATGACAATGAAAACACGACAATCCAAAACCTATGGGTTACAGGAAAAGCAGTTCTTAGAGGGAAGTTTATAGCAATACAATCCTACCTTAAGAAACAGGAAACATTTTGAATAAACAACCTAACCTTGCACCTAAAGCAATAAGAGAAAGAAGAATAAAAAACCCCAAGTTAGCAGAAGGAAAGAAATTTAAAGATCAGATCAGAAATAAATGAAAATGAAATGAAGGAAATAATAGCAAAGATCAATAAAACTAAAAGCCGGTTCTTTGAGAAGATAAACAGAATAGATAAACCATTAGACAGACTCATCAAGAAAAAAAGGAAGAAGTCTCAAATCAATAGAATTAGAAATGAAAAAGGAGAAGTAACAACTGACATTGCAGAAATAAAAAGATTATGAGAGATTACTACAAGCAACTCTATGCCAAAAAAATGGACAACCTGGAAGAAATGGACAAATTCTTAGAAATGCACAACCTGCCAAGACTGAATCAGGAAGAAATAGAAAATATGAACAGACCAATCACAAGCACTGAAATTGAAACTGTGATTAAAAATCTTCCAACAAAACAAAAGTCCAGGATCAGATGGCTTCACAGGTGAATTCTATCAAACATTTAGAGAAGAGCTAACACCTATCCTTCTCAAGCTCTTCCAAAATATAGCAGAGCGAGAAACACTCCCAAATTCATTCTACGAGGCCACCATCACCTTGATACCAAAACCAGACAAGGATGTCACAAAGAAAGAAAACTACAGGCCAATATCACTGATGAACATAGATGCAAAAATTCTCAACAAAATACTAGCAAACAGAATCCAACAGCATATTGAAAGGATCATACACCATGATCAAGTGGGGTTTATTCCAGGAATGCAAGGATTCTTCAGTATATGCAAATCAATGTGATACACCATATTAACAAATTGAAGGAGAAAAACCATATGATCATCTCAGTAGATGCAGAGAAAGCTTTTTACAAAATTCAACAGCCATTTATGATAAAAACCCTGCAGAAAGTAGGCATAGAGGGAACTTTCCTGAACATAATAAAGGCCATATATGACAAACCCACAGCCAACATCATCCTCAATGGTGAAAAACTGAAAGCATTTCCACTAAGCTCAGGAACAAGACAAGGTTGACCACTCTCACCACTCTTATTCAATATAGTTTTGGAAGTTTTAGCCACAGCAATCAGAGAAGAAAAGGAAATTAAAGGAATCCAAATCAGAAAAGAAGTAAAGCTGTCACTGTTTGCAGATGACATGATACTATACATAGAGAATCCTAAAGATGCTACCAGAAAACTACTAGAGCTAATCAATGAATTTGGTAAAGTTGCAGGATACAAAATTAATGCACAGAAATCTCTTGCATTCCTATACACTAATGATGAAAAATCTGAAAGTGAAATCAAGAAAACACTCCCATTTACCATTGCAACAAAAAGAATAAAATATCTAGGAATAAACCCACCTAAGGAGACCAAAGACCTGTATGCAGAAAATTATAAGACACTGATGAAAGAAATTAAAGATGATACAAATAGATGGAGAGATATACCATGTTCTTGGATTGGAAGAATCAACATTGTGAAAATGGCTCTACTACCCAAAGCTATCTACAGATTCAATGCAATCCCTATCAAACTACCACTGGCATTTTTCACAGAACTACAACAAAAAATTTCGCAATTTGTATGGAAACACAAAAGACCCTGAATAGCCAAAGTGATCTTGAGAATGAGAAACGCAGCTGGAGGAATCAGGTTCCCTGACTTCAGACTATACTACAAAGCTACAGTAATCAAGACAGTATGGTAATGGCACAAAAACAGAACGATAGCTCAATGGAACAGGATAGAAAGACCAGAGATAAACCCATGCACATATGGTCACCTTATCTTTGATAAAGGAGTTAGGAATGTACAATTGAGAAAGGACAGCCTCTTCAATAAGTGGTGCTGGGAAGACTGGACAGCTACATGTAAAAGTATGGGAGTAGATCACTTCCCAACACCATACACAAAAATAAGCTCAAAATGGATTGAAGACCTAAATGTAAGGCCAGAAACTATCAAACTCTTAGAGGAAAACATAGGCAGAACCCTCTATGACATAAATCACAGCAAGACCCTTTTTGACCTACCTCGTAGAGAAATGGAAATAAAAAATAAAAAAAAAAACAAATGGGACCTAATGAAACTTCAAAGCTTTTGCACAGCAAAGGAAGCCATAAATGAGACCAAAAGACAACCTCAGAATGGAGAAAATATTTGCAAATGAAGCAACTGACAAAAGATTAATTTCCAAAATTTACAAGCAGCTCATGCAGCTCAATAACAAAAAATCAAACAACCCAATCCAAAAATGGGCAGAAGATCTAAATAGACATTTCTCCAAAGAAGATATATAGAGTGTGAACAAACACATGAAAGAATGCTCAACATCATTAATCATTAGAAAAATGCAAATCAAAACTACAATGAGATATCTCACACTGGTCAGAATGGCCACCATCAAAAAATCTAGAAACAATAAATGCTGGAGAGGGTGTGGAGAAAAGGGAACACTCTTGCACTACTGGTGGGAATGTGAATTGGTACAGCCACTATGGAGAACAGTATGGAGGTTCCTTAAAAAACTACAAATAGAACTACCATATGACCCAGCAATCCCACTACTGGGCATATACCCTGAGAAGACCATAATTCAAAAAGAGTCATGTACCAAAATGTTCATCGCAGCTCTATTTACGATAGCCCGGAGATGGAGACAACCTACGTGCCCATCATCGGATGAATGGATAAAGAAGATGTGGCACATATATACAATGGAATATTACTCAGCCATAAAAAGAAACGAAATTGAGCTATTTGTAATGAGATGGATGGACCTAGAGTCTGTCATACAGAGTGAAGTAAGTCAGAAAGAGAAAGACAAATACCGTATGCTTACATATATATATAGAATTTAAGAAAATAAAATGTAATGAAGAACCTAGGGGTAAGACAGGAATAAAAACACAGACCAACTTGAGAACGGACTTGAGGATATGGGGAGGGGGAAGGGTGAGCTGTGACAAAGCAAGAGAGAGGCATGGACATATATACACTACCAAAAGTAAGGCAGATAGCTAGTGGGAAGCAGCCGCATAGCACAGGGATATCAGCTCGGTGCTTTGTGACCACCTGGAGAGGTGGGATAGGGAGGGTGGGAGGGAGGGAGACGCAAGAGGGAAGAGATATGAGAACATATGTATATGTATAACTGATTCACTTTGTTATAAAGCAGAAACTAACACACCATTGTAAAGCAATTATACCCCAATAAAGATGTTAAAAAACAAACAAACAAAAATAAACAAATGGGAGCTAATGAAACTTCAAAGCTTTTGCACAGCAAAGGAAACCATAAACAAGACCTAAAGACAACCCTTGGAATGGGAGAAAATATTTGCAAATGAAGCAACTGACAAAGGATTAATCTCCAAAATTTATAAGCAGCTCATGCAGCTCAATAACAAAAAAGTAAACAATCCAATCCAAAAATGGACAGAAGACCTAAATAGACATTTCTCCACAGAAGATATACAGACTGCCAACAAACACGTGAAAGAACGCTCAACATCATTAATCATTAGAGAAATGCAAATCAAAACTATAATGAGATATCATCTCACACCGGTCAGAATGGCCATCATCAAAAAGTCTAGAAAAAATAAATGCTGGAGAGGGTGTGGAGTAAAGGGAACACTCTTGCACTGCTGGTGGGAATGTGAATTGGTACAGCCACTATGGAGAACAGTATGGAGGTTCCTTAAAGAACTACAAATAGAACTACCATATGACCCAGCAATCCCACTACTGAGCATATACCCTGAGAAAACCATAATTCATAAAGAGTCAGGTACCAAAATGTTCATTGCAGGTCTATTTACAATAGCCCAGAGATGGAAACAACCTAAGTGTCCATCACTGGATGAATGGATAAAGAAGATGTGGCACATATATACAATGGAATATTACTCAGCCATAAAAAGAAATGAAATTGAGCTATTTGTAATGGGGTGGATTGACCTAGTCTGTCATACAGAGTGAAGTAAGTCAGAAAGAGAAAGACAAATACTGTATGCTAACACATATATATGGAATATAAGGAAAAAAATGTCTTGAAGAGCCTAGGGATAAGACAGGAATAAAGACACAGACCTACTAGAGAATGGACTTGAGGATATAGGGAGGGGGAAGGGTAAGCTGTGACAAAGTGAGAGAGTGGCATGGACATATATACACTACCAAACATAAGGTAGATAGCTAGTGGGAATCAGCCGCATAGTGCAGGGAGATCAGCTCAGTGCTTTGTGACCACCTGGAGAGGTGTAATAGGGAGGGTGGGAGGGAGGGAGACGCAAGAGGGAAGAGATATGAGAACATATGTATATGTATAACTGATTCACGTTATTATAAAGCAGAAACTAACACACCATTGTAAAGCAATTATCCTCCAATAAAGATGTATAAAAAAAACCTCATTGTAGTAGCCCCCTTGAATAAAGTCTTCCCTACCATCTTTAACAAGTGTCATAAATATTTTTTTCTTTAATAACACACACGCACACGCACACACACAAACTCACACATGCTCACTTTTATGCATGTGAAAAACATTTTTCACTATGTGTGTATTCTTATAATGGACATTTTTCTTTTTATTTTACAGTCCTTTTCCCCCCTTATCTCTCCTGCCCACTCTGTGCTCAGGGAGACCAATTTGATCACTTTGGTGTGTTATCTTTTTTTCTTCCTCCGTGTATTGATTCCCTATTGTGAGCTGGGCATTGTTCTAATCATAAGCCAGAGTCCTGCCTATATTGTGCCAAAAAGATAGCGAATAAACATTTTAACAAACAAATAAGATCATTAAGGATATTGATAATTACCATGGAAAAGATAAAGTAGAGAATTTATGAGCGTGGTTTTGCCTGATGTTTGAGGTATCCTCTCTGAAAAGCAGACATTTTAGTTAAGATCTGAATGATGATGAGGAAGCAGCAATGGGGAGATCTGAGAGGCAAGCAGTCAGAACAGGAGAAACAGCCTATTGTAAAAGGCCCAGAAAGGAAATGAGTTTATGGTGGTTGAGAGACAAAGGCCAGTGTGACTGGAGCATCATAACTAAGAGCAATAGAGAGAAAGATGAAGCCAAGAGGTGTAGCCTCCATGAGGCAATGTCAATGTCCAAATGTGCTGGAGGCCATCAAAGGTTTCAAGAGCGACACAATGTTTTTTGTTTTGCAATGATTTCTCCAATTCTAGTATAGTGAATAGAGTGTAGGGGCCAGAGTGGACACACTGAGACCACTTAGGAGGCTGTTGCCAGAGTCCAGATGAGAAGTGGTAATGGGGATTGTGAGTGGCTGAGTTCTGAAGTGTTGTGGAAGAAAAGTTTGATGGATGGGATATAAGGTTGAGACAGAACAAAGCAGAGTACATGAACAGAGCACGTGGATATGCGTTGTATGAGGATAATGGGATCCTGTGATATGACAAAGGTGAGCAGGACATGAGGGACAGTCTGGAGGTCAGAGCAGGATGGTCTCAGCAAGGAAGCAAGCACCAAGTCATCTGAAAGCCTGGTGAAGTCATTACACTTTCAACAGCAAGCCTTGGGCAGCCAACATGGCCCCAACCCATTCTTGGGAGCCTCCACATATCTCACAGTCTGCATAAATCATGACTGACTCATCTTTCTCCTGTGGGTAGGCATTAACTTATTTTCAATTTGTTTTCATTTTTATTTTTGGGTTTTTTTTGTGGAGGGGGAAGGACATAATCAGTAAGGCTGCACATACATTTTTAGAGTGCCTGAAATGGATGGCTGAGTATAAGCTTATGTTATCCATTATAATTAATTAACAGTGTCAAGTTACCTTCCAAAAATGTAGTCATGGAAATCTTATGGACTTACCAATATTCTATGTACAATGTTTAATAGTAAAAATATAGATATTTTGGCTGAGAAGGGAGCAGAGGATGTTTTGGAGCAGAATATGACACAGAATCCCATATCTTTGGATGCTAGAAGCTGACACACCACACTGCCTGGTGCATGAGTTTCACCTTTGACATCAAAGAGGACTTAGCTCCTTCATACTATTTAAAGGAATTTCTCAACCTCCTTGAAGATCCCCTTCATGTGAAAATTAGGGCTAATCCTATGGGGTTGTACTATGCTCATAGTACTTGGTACCTACTGAGAACATTCTGTCACACTTTCGCCTTCATGGTGTGTGGCCAGTCAATCCCACAGCTGGAATTTATCCAACATTTAAAGTAAACTGTTTTTGCACCTTGTGGAGTATACTAGAAACTGCTAGAAGGGGACACACAAAGTAAAACTCCTTAAGCCATATTTTTCTGATTCCTATATTTTTTGTGTGAGAGGAATTTTTATGGACTTAAATGACAAACTGAATCTGAATTTTGAGAGATTTCTATCTTAAAACAGAGGTATTACATACAACGCAATCCAAAACAACTTAAGTGAAGGGACTGCAGTGATAATCCCCATTTTGTGTTAAGATGGAGTTGGGTTCTTTCTGACTTAGGAGCTTTCTTTTTAGTGTTTCTACACAGGAGGGTTTTTTTTTTTTAATGAGGTCTTTTAGTTTCTAGCTGGGATCAATTCCTCTTCCCTACCTCTCACTCATTCAGATACATACAATAATTTTTTTCAGCTACTATGTGCCAGATAGTGTTCTCAGCACTAGGAACACTGCCATAAATAAAGCCAATGACCTATCCACATGGGGTCTGCATTTCATGTGCCTCCCCAACTGTGCTTTGGAGTCATCATCAGAAGTCCTGGGCATGTTGTCAAACCCAAGATTGTGTGCCCCACGTGGAGTGATACCAAACTGAAACATCGGCATTTGGAGCAGAAAAAGTTTTATTTCAAGGGCCAAGCAAAGAGAACAGGCAGCTCATGCTCAAAAAGCCCAAACTTCGCTAATTGGTAACTGTTTAAATCTGCCCTTTGGAACTCAGGGAAGGTCTAGGAGGCTGACAGACCTTTTGCTACAAACAAGAAATGGGGGAAACATAAAGGCTTTTGTATCCATGAGGGACCCACAGGGTCCTGCTTGGTTTCAGGCACTGGAGAGTTTCATGTGCTTGGTGCTGGGACAAGCTGTCATCCCATACTTGCCTCCAACCAGAACAAATGACAGTTTATACCAAGCCCCAACCTTCCCAGGAAACTCCTGTTGTGACACTTTTTGTACCACTTTCCCTGCAACTTTTAGGATTTCACCCTGTACCCACAAGTACCATCAATAGACAAGGATGGTTAAGGCAGATTTGGAGAAGTTGGTCTGACCTTTATGTGAATTCCCTTCCCTGGGTGTTATGGGAGAGTCCTTGCCTAGATGGAGAATTGACACTCTTTCAGGGTTGGCAGGTGCTCTGCCTGGGAGCATGCATTATGTTTTGGGCCACGATCTTTTCCAGAATTCCACTTCACAGGAAAACTTCTGTATTGTGGGAAACGGTCAGCCTTGAGAGCAAGCTGTGGACATGCCAGGCATACCACCGCTGCTCGAAGGGACTGTGCCTACTTGTTCCCTTCCTTGTTTCATTCCATGGGAGATAAATTACCAGGGCCCAGAGGTCAGAAAGAATGTAAAATGAGACAAGCAAAGCTGTCTCCCCCCTGCATGTGCAGGTATTTTGAATGATTCTGGGTTTATGGGTTTCCTCCCAGGGAAGTTAACCTTGAGCCGAGACAGTCTGTAGATAATGTAAACCACCATCTGGCAACCTTCCTTTTTCTAGTCTATATAATCTGCAACTGTAGCATAATAAAATTTGCCTTGCAACCATCAGTTGTCTTTGTCCTTCTGACCCCATTCGTCGGTGCTATTTCAGTTCCTTACCCCTTCTCTTCTGACCCTGGGCGGTGAAATCCTCTTTCTCTGGCTGGTCCTCGGCACTGTATATGTTTTTCAGTATAAACCAGATTACCTCAGCTTCTCTAGTCTTTAATTTCTATATAAGAAGAGTCTAGCCCCCTTGAGTGAATGCTGGAAGTCTAGCCCTTTATCAGGCCTTTGAAACTGTGCTTGTCCCACAGGTCTTTCTTGAAGATTGCCTAAGCTCTCTTTTGCTCTGCATTCTTGCTCTCAACTCTTGCTCCATTTGCTGCATATCACTTCTTGCTCCCTATTCTCCAGTCTGATGCTGTTTGCAACACACAGTTCTTTGCTGTGGTTTTCTAAGGATTTTGGTTCTGAAGGTAATATATTGGTTGCAGTATTTAAGAAAACATTAGTATAGGCTTGCAGGTAACACCGGTACTTATGACAAGAAAATAGCAAAATAAAACCAGGGTTTCAGATAAGGATGACATGGTCAATAACTGTGCTATTAAGGGAGGCTGGCCGGTCAAGCTCCTAGCCTGTACACCTGCATCACTTGCATTGCATTGAAAGTTTCTTTTTTCCCCTCTTTTTCATGATCTGCACACTGGTCTACAGGCCTTTGCTAACCCTGAAGGTGCCTCACCTGCATTTAAAAAAAAATTGAGGTGAAATTCACGTAACATAAATTAAAAATTTTAAAGCATACAGTTCAGTGGCATTTAGAACATTCACAAGGTTGTGCAACCATCATCTCTATCTATTTCAAAAACATTGTTTATCACACCAAAGGAGACCCCCATATCCATCAAGCAGTCACTCCCCAATCCCTCCTCCCCAGCTTCTGGCAATCACAAATCTGCTGTTTCTGTGGATATACCTACTTGATATTGCATATAAATGGAATTATGCAACTTATGACCTTTTATGATTGACTTCTTTCACTTGTCATAACATTTTCGAGGTTCATCAACATTGTAGTATGTAGCATACTTCATTTCTTTTTTTATAATTGTGATAAAATATACATGAAATAAAATTTTATCATTTTAACTATGTTTACAGTTCTGCACATTAAGTATTTTAGCATTTCTGTACAACCATCACCACCATCCATCTCCAGAACTTTTTCATCTTCCCAATGAAAGATGAAACTGAAACTCTGAATCCACTAAACAATAACTCCTTACTTCTTCCTCACCCCAGCCCCTGACAACCACCATTCTACTTTCTGTCTCTATCAATTTGACTACTCTAGGAACCTCATGTAAGTGGAATCATACAGTATTTTTTGTGTGTGACTGGTTTATTTCACTTAGCTTAATATCCTCAAGATTCATCTGTGCTGTAGCATATTGCAGAATTTTCTTCTTTTTTTAACTGAATAATATTGTATGTATACCCTACATTTATTTATCTGTTCATCATTTGATGGGCATTTGGGTTGTCTCTACCTTTTGATTGTTATAAATAATGCTGCTATGAATATTTGTGTACAAATTATTGGAACACTTTTCAATTCTTTTGACTTTATACCTAGGAGATCAATTGCTGCATCATAATTCCATGTGTAACTTTTTGAGAAACTCTCATACTGTTTTCCCCAGTGGTGAGACCATTTTTACATTTCCACCAGCAATGTAGGAAGGTTTCAATTTCTCCACATCCTTGCCAACACTTATTTTCTATTTTTGCTTTGTTTTGTCATAGTTATCATCTTGGGTGTGAGATGGTACCTCACTGAGGTTTTGACTTGAGTTTCCTTAACAACTAATGATGTTGAGCATCTTTTAGTGTTTATTGGCTGTAATCTTCTTTGGAGAAATGTCTATCCAAGTCCTTGGCCCATATTTTGATTAAGTTGCTTGTCTTTTTGTTGTTGAGTTGTAAAAGTTTTCTTTTTTTAATTCTTAAAATATGATTTTTCCAGAATTGACATATATATTGTGTAAATTTAAGGTGATGATTTGATGCCTGTATGTACTGCAAAATAATTGCCATTTTGCTGGATTAGTTAACATCTCCATCACCTCACATAATTACCTTTTTTTGGTGAGAGCATTTAAAATTTATTCTATTAGCAACTTCATGTACATAAAGTGGTATTATTAACTGTATCATCATGCTTTATATTACATCCCCAGAATTTACTCATCTTATAAATGGAAGTTTATGCATTTTGACAAACTCTCCCCATTTCCCACACCCCTTGACCCTGGCAGCCACTGTTCTGTCCTGTAAGAGTTCTTTATATATTCTGCATACTAGACCCAGGATCTCCCTTTAATTTAAAGGAGATCTTTGACCACATGTTCCTCCTCAGGAGTCCAGACTTTCCAAGTGTCTCCACAAGGTCTGATAAAAGGAGAAAATTTTTCCTTTCATTCATAAAATCTTAAGACAAGACAGAGTCTTAGTAGGGTCCCCCTCCTTTTCCACAGAAGTGTTGGTTGCCCTGACTTCTTCTGAGAGTGGCTAGGAAATACAGTCTAACCATCCACAAATATTAGCTAGATGGTAAGCCCACAATCCTGGATAATGAGCCTGATTACTAGGGAAAAATAGCCAACTCTAAATATATTTTAGACTGTATCATATTGTCCTCTGTTACAGCCTTTATTACCTTAGATACTGGTGAAGCTCACAGAACTGGGACCCAGAGAAACCTGTTGAGTTGGAGGCCCAAGACACTAGCCTCTCCACACCCTTTGCATTGCCTAACTCTGCAGAGGCAGGGAAACTTCTTCCTGATGCTGCAATCAATCCTGGTCACAATTTCATATGCAGATCACTAAATGTCATTCTTAGATAAGCTGCTTATTGATTCTGTGAAGTTTCTGAGGAAGTAAAACTGTCTGAGTTACAAACTGTAAGTGGCTTCTAAGCAGAACTGTTCTTCCCACGTAGCACTGCAGTTATGACCAGAAATGGGGTATGGAAACATCTTTTCAACAAAAGTGGGTCACTTGTTACAAGGAATTCTATTATGCAGTGAAAAAAAGAAATGACAATGCTGAAGTTTTGACAGGAAATCATTAATATTCTTAATCTCATCTAATAAAAATGATAAATGAAATATTGTGTGCCATATCAGTAAACAAAGGATGTTTCAGCAATTGCAACCACCCAAAACAGTGGGCTCTGAGGG
Source organism: Monodon monoceros (assembly GCF_005190385.1). Lineage (NCBI taxonomy): Eukaryota > Metazoa > Chordata > Mammalia > Artiodactyla > Monodontidae > Monodon > Monodon monoceros. The sequence continues at coordinate 23,449,324 of NW_021703782.1, read as the reverse complement.
AGTTCAGGATAGCAAAAAGGAATGCCCACCATCTTGCAGTCATCAGACTGCAGCCACCCCTGATAGTGCAGCCTGAGGAAACTCAGGATGAGAAAACTCAGGATACTGGCCCCAGATAGCTGAGGTGCATATCAAGGGAATGATTTCAGTGAACCTAGACTCTTGCATCTTCCCATACATAGAAAAGCAACAAATTCTTTAACTTGAGATATCTAGTTTTGTTTTATTAACAGTAACATTTTGTTCTATGTGGTATTGTTGCAAAAACTCCTATATATTCTAGCCTCCCCCCCTTCCTCTTTGGAACAATTTTCTCAGCATTTATCTGAGAGGCTCTCTTCAGGGCCTGAAGTCCTAAGAATGTCTGCTGAATAAAACATAACTCTCAACTTTTAGGTTGTGCTTTTTTTTTCAGTTGACATTTCTGGTGTTTTGGCAACCATGAAGGGACCAGAGCAGACTTCTCTCCTTTGCCTGAACTCTATGAGTATCCAGAGCCTTGGTACCAGCAGAGACCTCTTAGGCCCATCCACTTCCTTCCACAAATTTGGGCGAATCTTTCCGGGTTCTAGGATCTCCTAGATCTCCTAGGTGGATGATCTTAAGTTTTATTCAGTTATGTTAAACTCCTCTCTGGAGGAGTAGGTCTTCCTTGAAACTTAGTGTCAAGAAGAGGTACCTCGGTTATCCTCAGTGTAAGAGACAACGGGAAGATTTTTGCTTAGTTTAGACACTGAGTGGGTTATCCTCAGTGAAAGGCACTGGGAAGGTTTTACTCAGTTTAGACACTGAGTGGTTTATCCTCAGTTGAAACACTGGGAAGACTTTGCTCAGTTAAAGGCTGAGTGGTGTTGAACTGGGTAATTAGTGGGAAGACTGGCCTGTTGTTTTTCCTTGAATTGGCTATACTAGTGATGGTAATTCAACAAACCAACCTCTGAATGGGGTATAAAAGTTTTCAAAGAAAAACAAGAAGAAAGAACAGATTGCCAGCCTCCAACTAACACCCCAGACAGGTTTATGTATGTACAAAACTTACACTTACAAGTACTTACTTAGTTGGAAATTAAAGGAAACCTCACTCTAAAAATGAGGGGCCTCTTTTATTTCATACACAGTTAAGTTAAATTAAATCAAGTTTAATAAGCTGGCTTGATAAAAATATCTTTTCAAAATTCTGACTTTAAACGAAGGCCTTCTAGGGGGAACTTACATTTCTCTTTCTGTGTCTTTGAGATGTAAATGTTCTACCTGATGATCTTCTTAGGGTGTTCTGTTTGTGTGTGTATGAAAATTGATCTCTGCCATACTATTTTTGGGAGTAAACTTTCTTATAAAGGAGGCATTCTCCCCCATCCTCTTATGGGAAAGACTTTTGCATCTTATTGGTTTGAATCACTATTAATATGTATTTCATTAATAGCCAAATGATGGATGGATCCTTTAAATTGGAGAAACTTCTAAACAGGTAAACTTTTAGAGAGTTCTTATTATAAACAGCTGTTTTATTGGTATCTATATTTAAAAAAATTAAATTAAAGGTAGAAAAAAGAAGTATATCTAAAGGTTAACCTAAGAATATCTTCAGATTAAAACAAGCAAGAAAAACCACTTTGGGAAGCTTTATTTGTTGTCTTTGTTTCCCCTCAATGGGTCTTATGGATGCTAATAAAAACAGAGTAATTAATGTTAACAGGAAAAAAAAAAACTGTAAGGAACGTCTAGATACTTTTCCAACAAGATAGAAATTTTAAAAATGACTTATCTCAAATAAATAAATCTTCAGATGGTTATTTAAAATGGAATAAATAAAATGGACATGTATGAGATTAAAACACAAGGTTTTGATATTACACTACCTAAGGTTAGATGGGTCAGAAGGGACCCCCTACTTGTCCACAATACTAAAAGTCAAACAAGTTCGCTCTATTTACTCCAGTTTTTAAAACTATATATTTAAGGGGCTGGAAAAAATTTTACAATGAGATACCTGACCAGCAATTACTTGGGGCAATAGTTAGGCCAAGGGTCTGAGTTCCTTGGCTCAAATCCCTTCTGGGGATCCCCAAACCTTTTATATAAAAATAGGTAAATTGGACAAGGAATAAAAAGAAAGAAAAACTTCTAGAACTCCTTCTGTAAGATCAAAACTTGTTGATTGGATCCTAATGAAAGCTAAAGTTAAAGGTATAAAAGTAGATAGGATTGTGATAAAGTATATAAAAATTCATATATATATATCAATGGGCTTTATATAAGATGGTTATATCTCTTTTGTTTAATTATATTGCAAGATAGACATATTTCATGGGGGAATGCTTCCTCTGCATGGTATTATAAGACAAGGCAAATAGATCTGCCCCTCAGGAAATATGAATTAAATTACATTCTAAAGGAAACCAATAGGGTTACCTAAGCCATACAAATAAGTAAAAACTGGCAATAAACATTCAGGGTGGGTTAATAAAAATAAAAACAGTGATTTTGCTCCAGGTTTAACTTGTAAACTCATAAAGGTCTTTGCTGAATGCCATATACAAGATTTTGAATGCATGATAAATTAAACTTTAAAGTTCTAGAACATAGAACTCATAAATTTCAGTTTAGTTAGGCATCTTCTCACTGATATAATATATAGTGGGCAAATCAATCATTTAACATCATTTAGATGACAGACCAGTTCTTTGGGGGAACTAAAAGCAACTGTTTTTCTCTTGCAAATCTCTACGAAACAGAAATGTAAATATAGGCCACAAGGACCTGAGGCTGAGCTTAATTAGCTCAATTAGGCAGAACCTGAAACCAAGGGGAAAAAATGACAAAGTGGCCATTTTAAAATTCAAACCACTCTGAATGCTCCATCTGCCAAGCTTTTCACATAATAGAACTTTAGTCATCTGAGCAAGCAACTTTAACATATTCCAATTGTTCATTGTAAACTAGTAAGTTTATATTGTAATACCTGATTCATAACTAAGTTTTTTTCTTTAAGGGAAGACATGAGATCTTTAGTTTTTCCTGTTCATATGTCTGTGTACACATTATATATATGAGATATCACTACCTCTGGAAAGTATTATCAAAATTGAAGTTATAAAGAGCTCAATTTAATTTAAAAGTAAGCACTAACAAATTAAACATAAGAGAAACCAGCCAAAATGGCTTTCAGGTTCACGTTAACTGGGAAATATTTAATATAATTTGACACCTGGTATTAAAGTTAGTTTGTTGATGTAATTAATGTAGACATGCCTTTAGGTTTAATAGAAGTCAAATAAGACTTATTATATCTGTGGCAAGGAAAACAACTTGATATGATGAAACTTTAAAGTAAATGTAAATGAGATAAAAGCTTTGGGTAAACTCTTTAAAAATAATTACATTTTAGAAATGTCTAGTTAAAATGATCTCTCTAGATATTTGGCAACTTAAAGTTCTAGAGTTGTGCTAGTTTAAGTGATGGAAGTTTATTGAATAACTAGGTCATTCCCAAATAATATAAGATACTGAGACTTCAGTTACTAAACAGAGAAACTAAAGGTATTTAGTACTATCAATGAATATGTTTGGTGCCACCCTGAGATGTTCTCTATAAGAAAACAAATGTTTTAAGAAATTATCACTGGTATTTATGCTCACCAATCTACAGAATGCTAACAGTTCATAATTACTTATTTCTTAGTTTTTACTAGAAATGAAGGTTTTTAAGAGTTGAGGATTCTAATTTAAACATGAAGTTGAAGCTAGTAGAGGGCTTCCTTCATGGCATAGCGGTTAAGAACCCTCCTGCCAATGCAGGGGACATGGGTTTGAGTCCTGGTCCAGGAAGATCCCACATGCCACAGAGCAACAAAGCCCATGTGCCACAACTACTGAGCCCATGTGCCACAACTACTGAAGCCTGCACACCTACAGCCCATGTTCCACAACAAGAGAAGCCACCACAATGAAAAGCCTGTGTACAACAACGAAGAGTAACCCTTGCTCACTGCAACTAGAAAAAGTTCACGCACAGCAACAAAGACCCAACACAGCCAAAAATAAATAAAAATAAAGCTAATAGAAATAATGAGGAAGCATTTCAGTATATAGTAGGAAAGTACAATGTGTGTTTTCAGTAAAGAAGGTATGAGGAATGAAATTGCATTTTATTGAGGGATAAGAAAGAATGTCTCAGAGCTGGTTGTTTTTGCATGGCAAAATAAGGGACAAAGTAATGTGGATTCAGAAGGTGATGAAAGGTTTGGGAAGGAACCCTGAGGGAAAAACAGTTTTATCATGGTCAGGGTTAACTAAATTTAGATTGAAGTTAATTTAGCGAATGAATTTTGTTATTAAGTAGGCTAGTACAAGACTGGAGTTTCATTTCTCTCTCTTTTAAGAGAAGTTTCTTAGAGTGCTCCTTTTTGATAACAGATTGTGTGAGTTTCTGTGCCTTTAAGTGATCTGTATTGGTTTTTTGAAATCATTTCATGACTTTGGTTAAATGAATAAGTATTGTTTCACAGTGATCTAAGTATCAAAATCTAACTAAAGTTTTTTTCTTTGACCCTACCGTGAAGCATGCAAGATCTTAGTTTCCCAACCAGGGACTGAACCCCTGCCCCCCACAGTGGAAGTGTGGAGTCCTAACCACTGGACCACTAGGGAATTCCCTAACTAAATTTCCTTTAGCCTGCAGCTAACTCTGGGATGCTTCAAAGGAATCCTGAGACACCTCAGAGAGGAATGTTAAACAAATAGGTTTATTTGGTATTTTAAATTACTTGAGAAACATTGTCAAGAGACTGGAGATGAACCTTAGGTTATAGTGTATGGATAAATGTCATTAATATAAATATTCCAAAACTTACATGAAATTACTAAAATCTGATATGCTCTGATATAATGTTGTCAGTCATAATTCTAGTTATTATCTTAAAATGTTATGTGTCTTGTTTATGGTTTCCTTTGCTGTGCAAAAGCTTTTAAGTTTCACTAGGTCCCATTTGTTTATTTTTGTTTTTATTTCCATTTCTCTAGGAGGTGGGTCAAAAAGGATCTTGCTGTGATTTATGTCATAGAGTGTTCTGCCTATGTTTTCCTCTAAGAGTTTGGTAGTGTCTGGCCTTACATTTAGGTCTTTAATCCATTTTGAATTTATTTTTGTGTACAGTGTGAGGGAGTGTTCTAATTTCATTCTTTTACATGTAGTTGTCCCGTTTTCCCAGCACCACTTATTGAAGAGGCTGTCTTTTTTCCACCGTATATTCTTGACTCCTTTATCAAAGATAAGGTGACCACATGTGCGTGGGTTTATCTCTTGGCTTTCTATCCAGTTCCATTGATCTATATTTCTGTTTCTGTGCCAGTACCATGCTGTCTTGATTACTGTAGCTTTGTAGTATAGTCTGAAGTCAGGGAGCCAGATTCCTTCAGCTCCATTTTTCGTTCTCAACATTGCTTTGGCTATTCAGGGTCTTTCGTGTTTCCATACAAATTGTGAAATTTTTTGTTCTAGTTGTGAAAAATGCCAGTGATAGTTTGATAAGGATTGCATTGAATCTGTAGATTGCTTTGGGTAGTAGAGTCATTTTCACATTGTTGATTCTTCCAATCCAAGAACATGGTATATCTCTGCATCTATTTGTATCATCTTTAATTTCTTTCATCAGTGTCTTATAATTTTCTGCATACAGATCTTTTGTCTCTTTAGGTAGGTATATTCATAAATATTAAAAAAAAAAACCCAATCCAAAAATGGACAGAAGACCTAAATAGACATTTCTCCAAAGAAGATATACAGATTGCAAACAGACACAAGAAAGAACATCATTAATCATTAGAGAAATGCAAATCAAAATTACAATGAGATATCATCTCACACTGGACAGAATGGCCATCATCAAAAAATCTAGAAACAATAAATGCTGGAGAGGGTGTGGAGAAAAGGGAACACTCTTGCACTGTTGGTGGGGATGTAAATTGATAGAGCCACTATGGAGAACAGTATGGGGGTTCCTTAAAAAACTAAAAATAGAACTACCATATGACCCAGCAATCCCACTACTGGGCATATACCCTGAGAAAACCATAATTCAAAAAGAGTAATGTATCAAAATGTTCATTGTGGCTCTATTTACAATAGCCAGGAAATGGAAGCAACATCACTGTCCATCAACAGATGAATGGATAAAGAAGATGTGGCACATACATACAATAGAATATTACTCAGCCATAAAAAGGAACGAAACTGAGTTATTTTTAGTGAGGTGGATGGACCTAGAGACTGTCATACAGAGTGAAGTATGTCAGAAAGAGAAAAACAAATAACAGATGCTAACACATATTTATCGAATCTGAAAAAAAAAGAAAAGGAAAAATAAATGGTCAGAAAAACCTAGGGACAAGACGGGAATAAAGATGCAGACGTTTTAGAGAATGGACTTGAGGATATGGGGAGGGGGTAGGGTAAGCTGGGACAAAGTGACAGAGTGGCATGGACATATATACACTACCAAACGTAAAATAGCTAGTGGGAAGCAGCCGCATAGCAGCCGGAGATCAGCTCGGTGCTTTGTGACCACCTAGAGTGGTGGGATAGGGAGGATGGGAGGGAGGGAGATGCAAGAAGGAAGAGCTATGGGGACATATGTATATGTATAACTGATTCACTTTGTTATAAAGCAGAAACTAACACACATTATAAAGCAATTATACTCTAATAAACATGTTAAAAAAAAGTTATGTGTCACAGATATATCCAAGTTTCTTGCCAATTGCCTTGTACTAAAATCTTTAACCATTCTTTTTGTCTTTTATAGACAAGCGTTATTTTACACTGATGCTTTTACCAAATGAAGATCTTCAAGAAGACTTATAAAAAGGACTATTTTTAAAAAACAAATACAAATTTCTGATAGCCTTTAGATAATACCACTGAACTGGGTAACAAATGACAAAACTCTAATGGAACACCTGATGACTTCATCAGGATAAACAGGAATTAATTACATGGGACTGAATGAACTGATAAATATAATTTATAACTTTATGACTTTTGGGCAAATATACTGGCTTTTAATTTTTGTTTTCCAGAAAAAAAACCACCTTTTCTCTTATGTTATGACCTACACAAAGTTGATAAAGTATACCTTTGTAAACAAAGATGAAACATTTGGTTTTTTCTCTCTCTCTGCCTGATCCTTCCAGAATTTGGCTGCTCCAGCTTGTTCTCCTGTAGACTTGGTGATTTACTGCAACTGGATTGCAGCTAGTTATACTAATCATTGTTTTAATTTGTTCTTTGTTTCCAAATTTTTTATGCTTTGTGTTTATGCTTTGTGCTGCACTATGACTTTGTCAGTGTTACTGTTCCCTAGTATGATAATCTCCACGTCCAACCATGTTGTTGCAAATGGCATTATTTCATTCTTTTTAATGGCTGAGTAGTATTCCATTGTATATATGTACCACATCTTCATTATCCATTGCTCTGTCGATGGACATTAAGGTTGCTTCCATGTCTTGGCTATTGGAAACAGTGCTGCAATGAACACTGGGGTGCATGTATCCTTTTGAACCACGTTTTTCTCTGGCTATATGCCCAGGAGTGGGATTGATAGATCATATGGTAGCTCTGTTTTTAGTTTCTTAAGGAGCCTCTATACTGTTCTCCAGAGTGGCTGTACCAATTTACATTCTCACCAACAGTGTAGGAGGGTTCTCTTTACTCCCACCCTCTCCAGCATTTATTGTTTGTAGATTTTTTGATGGTGGCCATTCTGACTGGTGTGAGGTGATATCACATTGTAGTTTTGATTTGCATTTCTCTAATAATTAGTGATGTTGAGCATATTTTCATGTGTTTGTTAGGCATCTGTATGTCTTTTTTGGAAAATGTCTATTTAGGTCTTCTGCCCATTTTTTGATTAGGTTTTTTATTTTTGGTGTTTTTTCATTGTTATAATTATTTTATTTTAAAAAAACTGGGGAACAATGTCAAAGTTACAAAAAAGTTCAAAGTAGAGTACAAAAAACTTCATTTTCCGTGTTGTTTGTTTTTTATTTTGGGTATTGAGCTGCATGAGCTGTTTGTAAATTTTGGAGACTAATCCCTTGTCAGTCGCATTGTTTATTTTTGTTTTTATTTCCATTACTCCAGGAGACAGATTGGAAAATATATTGCTGCAATTCATGTCAGTGTGTTCTGCCTATGTCTTTGTCTGTGAATTTTATAGTATCCTGTCTTACATTTAAGTCTTTAATCCATCCTGTGTTTATTTTTGTGTATGGTGTTAAAGACGATTCTAATTTTATTTTATTTTTACATGTAGCTGTCCAGTTTTCCCAGCGCCATTTATTGAAGAGACTGTCTTTCCTCCATTTTATAGTCTTGCCTCCTTTGTCATAGATTAATTGCTCATAGGTGCATGGGTTTATTTCTGGGCTTTCTATTCTGCTCTGTTGATCTATATGTCTGCTTTTGTGCCAGTACTGTACTGTTTTGATGACTATAGCTTTGTAGTATAAACTGAAGTCAGGGAGGCTGATTCCTCCAGCTCCATTTTTCTTTCTAAAGATTGCTTTGGCTATTTGGGGTCTTTAGTGTCTCCATACAAATTTTAAGATTTTTTGTTCTTGTTCTGTGAAAAATGACATTGGTAATTTGAAAGGGATTGCAATGAACCTCCAGAATGCTTTTGGTAGTATAGTGATTTTTAACAATGTTGATTCTTCTAATCTAAGAACATGTTTTATCTTTCCACCTGTTTGTGTCATCTTCAATTACTTTCATCAGTGTGTTATAGTTTTGGAACTGGTCTTTTTTCTCCTTAAGTAGGTTTATTCCTAGTTATTTTATTCTTTTTGATGCAATGGTAAATGAGAGTGTTTCCTTAATTTCTCTTTCAGATTTTTTGTCGTTAGTGTATAGGAATGCAAGAGATTTCTGTGTATTAATTTTGTATCATGCAACTTTACCGAATTAATTGATTAGCTCTAGTAGTTTTCCGGTGCACCTTTAGGATTTTCTCTGGATATTATCATGTCATCTGCAAACAGTGTCAGTTTTACTTCTTCTTTTATGTTGTGGATTCCTTTTATTTCTTTTTCTTCTCTGATTGCCATGGCTAAGACTTCCAAAACTATGTTGAACAATAGTGGTGAGAGTGGACACCCTTATCTTGTTCTTGATCTTAGAGGAAATGCTTTCAGTTTTTCACCATTATGAATGACGTTTGCTGTGGCTTTGTCATATATGACCTTTATTATGATAAGGTAGGTTCCCTCTGTTCCCTCTTTCTGGAGAGTTTTTCACATAAATATGTGTTTAATTTTGTCAAAAGCTTTGTCTACATCTATTGAGATGATCATATGGGTTTTTTTACATCTTTATGATAGTATAATTGCTTTACAATGGTGTGTTAGTTTCTGCTTTGTAACAAAGTGAATCAGTTATACGTATACATATGTTCCCATATCTCTTCCCTCTTGAATATCCCTCCCTCCCACCCTCCCTATCCCACCCCTCCAGGCGGTCACAAAGCACCGAGCTGATATCCCTATGCTACGCGGCTGCTTCCCACTAGCTATCTACCTTACATTTGGTAGTATATATATGTCCATGCCTCTCTCTCACTTTGTCACAACTTACCCTTCCCCCTCCTCATATCCTCCAGTTCATTCTCTAGTAGGTCTGTGTCTTTATTCCTGTCTTACCCCTAGGTTCTTCATGACAGTTTTTTTTTCTTAAATTCCATATATATGTGTTAGCATACGGTATTTGTCTTTCTCTTTCTGACTTACTTCACTCTGTATGACAGACTCTAGGTCTATCCACCTCATTACAAATAGCTCAATTTCGTTTCTTTTTATGGCTGAGTAATATTCCATTGTATATATGTGCCACATATTCTTTATCCATTCATCCGATGATGGGCACTTAGGTTTTCTCCATCTCCGGGCTATTGTAAATAGAGCTGCAGTGAAGATTTTGGTACATGACTCTTTGAATTATTGTTTTCTCAGGGAAGATGCCCAGTAGTGGGATTGCTGGGTCATATGGTAGTTCTATTTTTAGTTTTTTAAGGAACATCCGTACTGTTCTCCATAGTGGCTGTACCAATTCACATTCCCACCAGCAGAGCAAGAGTGTTCCCTTTTCTCCACACCCTCTCCAGCATTTATTATTTCTAGATTTTTTTATGATGGCCATTCTGACTGGTGTGAGATGATATCTCATTGTAGTTTTCATTTTCATTTCTCTGATTAATGATGTTGAGCATTCTTTCATGTGTTTGTTGGTAGTCTGTATATCTTCATTGGGAAAATGTCTATTTAGGTCTTCTGACCTATTTTGGATTGGGTTGTTTGATTTTTTGTTATTGAGCTGCATGAGCTGATTATAAATTTTGGAGATTAATATTTTGTCAGTTGCTTCATTTGCAAATATTTTCTCCCATTCTGAGGGTTGTCTTTTGGTCTTGTTTATGTTCTCCTTTGCTGTGCAAAAGCTTTGAAGTTTCATTAGTTCCCATTTGTTTATTTTTGTTTTCATTTCCATAACTCTAGGAGATGGGTCAAAAAGGATCTTGCTGTGATTTATGTCATAGAGTGTTCTGCCTATGTTTTCCTCTAAGAATTTGATAGTTTCTGGCTTACGTTTAGGTCTTTAATCCATTTTGAGCTTGTTTTTGTGTATGGTGTTAGGGAGTGATCTAATCTCATACTTTTACATGTACCTGTCCAGTTTTCCAGGCACCACTTATTGAAGAGGCTGTCCTTTCTCCACTGTACAACCCTGCCGCCTTTATCAAAGATAAGGTGACCATATGTGCGTGGGTTTATCTCTGGGCTTTCTATCCTGTTCCATCGATCTATCTTTCTGTTTCTGTGCCAGTACCATACTGTCTTGATTACTGTAGCTTTGTAGTATAGACTGAAGTCAGGGAGCCTGATTCCTCCCGCTCCATTTTTCGTTCTCAAGATTGCTTTGGCTATTTGGGGTCTTTTGTGTTTCCATACAAATTGTGAAATTTTTTGTTCTAGTTCTGTGAAAAATGTCAGTGGTAGTTTGATAGGGATTCCATTGAATCTGTAGATTGCTTTGGGTAGTAGATTCATTTTCACAATGTTGATTCTTCCAATCCAGGAACATGGTATATCTCTCCATCTATTTGTATCATTTTTAATTTCTTTCATCAGTTTCTTATAATTTTCTGCATACAGGTCTTTTGTCTCCTTTGGTAGGTTTATTCCTAGATATTTTATTCTTTTTGTTGCAATGTTAAATGGGAGTGTTTTCTTGATTTCACTTTCAGATTTTTCATCATTAGTGTATAAGAATGCCAGAGATTTCTGTGCATTTTGTATCCTGCTACTTTACCAAATTCATTGATTAGCTCTAGTAGTTTTCTGGTAGCATCTTTAGGATTCTCTATGTATAGTATCATGTCATCTGCAAACAGTGACAACTTTACTTCCTCTTTTCCAATTTGGATTCCTTTTATTTCCTTTTTGTCTCTGATTGCTGTGGCTAAAACTTCCAAAACTATGTTGAATAAAAGTGGTAAGATTGGGCAACCTTGTCTTGTTCCTGATCTTAGTGGAAATGCTTTCAGTTTTTCACCATTGTGGATGATGTTGGCTGTGGGTTTGTCATATATGGCCTTTATTATGTTGAAGAAAGTTCCCTCTATGCCTACTTTCTGCAGGGTTTTTATCATAAATAGGTGTTGAATTTTATAAAAAGCTTTCTCTGCATCTATTAAGATGACCATATGTTTATTCTCCTTCAATTTTTTAGTATGGTTTATCACATTGATTTGCGTATATTGAAGAATCCTTGCATTTCTGGAAGAAACCCCACTTGATCATGGTGTATGATCCTTTTAATGTGCTGTTGGATTCTGTTTGCTAGTATTTTGTAGAGGATTTTTGCATCTATGTTCATCAGTGATATTCGCCTATAGTTTTCTTTCTTTGTGACATCCTTGTCTGGTTTTGGTTTCAAGGTGATGGTAGCCTCGTAGAATCAGTTTCGGAGTGTTCCTCCCTCTGCTATATTTTGGAAGAGTTTGAGAAGGATAGGTGTTAGCTCTTCTCTAAATGTTTGATAGAATTCTCCTGTGAAGCCATCTCATCCTGGGCTTTTGTTTGTTGGAAGATTTTTAATCACAGTTTCAATTTCAGTGCATATGATTGGTGTGTTCATATTTTCTATTTCTTCCTGATTCAGTCTTGACAGGTTGTGCATTTCTAAGAATTTGTCCATTTCTTCCAGGTTGTCCATTTTATTGGCATAGAGTTGCTTATAGTAATCTCTCATGATGTTTTGTATTTCTGCAGTGTCTGTCATTACTTCTCCTTTTTCATTTCTAATTCTATTCATTTGAATCTTCTTCCTTTTTTTTCTTGATGAGTGTGGCTAACGGCTTATCAATTTTGTTTATCTTCTCAAAGAACCAGCTTTTAGTTTTATTGAGCTTTGCTCTCATTTCCTTCTTTTTCATTTATTTCTGATCTGACTTCTATGGTTTCTTTCCTTCTGCTAACTTTGGAGATTTTTTTGTTCTTCTTTCTCTAATTGCTTTAGGTGTAAGGTTAGGTTGTTTATTCGAGATGTTTCCTGTTTCTTAAGGTAAGATTGTATTGCTATAAACTTCCTGTTAGAACTGCTTTTGGTGCATCCCATAGGTTTTGGGTCGTCGTGTCTCCATTGTCATTTGTTTCTAGGTATTTTTTTATTTCCTCTTTGATTTCTTCAGTGATCACTTCGTTATTAATTAGTGTATTGATTAGCCTCCATGTGTTTGTATTTTTTAAATATCTTTTCCTGTAATTGATATCTAGTCTCATAGTGCTGTGGTCGGAAAAGATACTTGATACAATTTCAATTTTCTTAAATTTACCAAGGCTTGATTTGTGACACAAGATATGGTCTATCCTGGAGAAGTTTCCATGAGCACTTGAGAAAAATGTGTAGTCTGTTGTTTTGGGATGGAATGTCCTATAAATATCAATTAAGTCCCTCTTGTTTACTGCATCTTTTAAAGCTTGTGTTTCCTTTTCTATTTTCATTTTGGATGATCTGTCCATTGGTGAAAGTGAGGTGTTAAAGTCCCCTTCTATGAATGTGTTACTGTCGATTTCCCCTTTTATGGCTGTATTTGCCTTATGTATTGAGGTGCTCCTATGTTGGGTGCATAAAAGTTTACAATTGTTATATCTTCTTCTTGGATCGATCCCTTGATCATTATATAGTGTTCTTCTTGGTGTTTTGTAATAGTCTTTATTTTAAAGTCTATTTTGTCTGACCTGAGAATTGCAACTCCAGCTTTCTTTTGGTCTCCATTTGCATGGAATATCTTTTTCCATCCTCTTTCTTTCAGTCTGTACGTGATTCTAGGTCTGAAGTGGTTCTGTTGTAAACAGCATATACATGGGTCTTCTTTTTGTATCCATTCAGGCAATCTGTGTCTTTTGGTGGGAGCATTTAGTCCATTTACATTTAAGGTAATTATTGATATGTATGTTCCTACTCCGATTTTCTTAATTGTTTTCGGTTCGTTATTGTACGTTTTTTCCTTCTCTTGTGTTTCCTGCCTAGAGAATTTCCTTTAGCATTTGTTGTAAATCTGGTTTGGTGGTGCTGAACTCTCTCAACTTTTGCTTATCTGTTAAGATTTTAATTTTTCCATCAAATCTGAATGAGATCCTTGCTGGGTAGAGTAATCTTGGTAGTAAATTTTTCTCCTTCATCACTTTAAATATGTCCTGCCAGTCCCTTCTGGCTTGCAGAGTTTCTGCTGAAAGATCAGCTGTTAACCTGATGGGGATTCCCTTGTGTGCTATTTGTTGTTTTTCCCTTGCTGCTTTTAATATGTTTTCTTTGTATTTAATTTTTGATAGTTTGTTTAATATGTGTCTTGGCGTATTTCTCCTTGTATGTATCCTGTTTGGGACTCTCTGTGCTTCCTGGACTTCATTAACTATTTCCTTTCCCATATTAGGGAAGTTTTCAACTATAATCTCTTCAAATATTTTCTCAGTCCCTTTCTTTTTCTCTTCTTCTTCTGGAACCCCTATAATTCGAATGTTGGTGCTTTTAATATTGTCCCAGAAGTCTCTGATACTGTCCTCAGTTCTTTTCATTCTTTTTTCTTTATTCTGCTCTGCAGTAGTTATTTCCACTATTTTATCTTCCAGGTCACTTATCCGTTTTTCTGCCTCAGTTATTCTTCTATTGATCCCATATAGAATACTTTTAATTTCATTTATTGTGTTGTTCATCATTGTTTGTTCACCATTAGTTCTTCTAGGCCCTTGTTAAATGTTTCTTGCATTTTCTCTATTCTATTTCCAAGATTTTGGATCATCTTTACTATCATTATTCTGAATTCTTTTTCAGGTAGATTGCCTATTTTCTCTTCATTTGTTAGGTCTGGTGGGTGTTTTATGTTGCTCCTTCATCTGCTGTGTGTTTTTCTGTCTTCTCATTTTGCTTATCTTACTGTGTTTGGGGTCTCCTTTTTGCAGGCTGCAGTTTCGTAGTTCCCTTTGTTTTTGGTGTCTGTCCCCAGTGGCTAAGGTCTGTTCAGTGGGTTGTGTAGGCTTCCTGTTGGAGGGGACTAGTGCCTGTGTTCTGGTGGATGAGGCTGGATCTTGTCTTTCTGGTGGGCAGGTCCATGTCTGGTGGTGTGTTTTGGGGTGTCTGTGGACTTATTATGATTTTAGGCAGCCTCTCTGCTAATGGGTGGGGTTGTGTTCCTGTCTTGCTAGTTGTTTGGCATAGGGTTTCCAGTACTGTAGCTTGCTGGTCGTTGAGTGAAGCTGGATGCTGGTGTTGAGATGGAGATCTCTGGGAGATTTTCTCCGTTTGATATTATGTAGATCTGGGAGGTCTCTTGTGGACCAGTGTCCTGAAGTTGGCTCTCCCACCTCAGAGGCACAGCACTGACTCCTGGCTGCAGCACCAAGAACCTTTCATCCACATGGCTCAGAATAAAAGGGAGAAAAATAGAAAGAAAGAATTAGTAGAAGAAGAAGGAAAGAAAGAAAGAAAGAAAAGAAAAAGAAAGAAAGAAAGGAGGGAGGAAGGAAAGTAGGAAGTAGGGAAGGAAGGAAAAAAATAAAGAAAAAAGAAGATAAAGTAAGGTAAAATATAATAAAGTTATTAAAAATAAAAGATAATTATTAAGAAAAAAAAAGATGGACAGATAGAACCCTAGGACAAATGGTGGAAGCAAAGCTATACACAGAAAATCTCACACAGAAGCATACACGTACACACTCATATAAAGAGGAAAAGGGGAAAAAATAATAAATATTGCTCTCAAAGTCCACCTCCTCAATTTGGGATGGTTCATTGTCTATTCATGTATTCCACAGATGCAGGGTACATCAAGTTGATTGTGGAGATTTAATCCGCTGCTTCTGAGGTTGCTGGGGGAGATTTCCTTTTCTCTTGATTGTTCTCACAGCTCCCAGGGGCTCAGCTTTGGATTTGGCCCTGCCTCTGCGTGTAGGTGGCCAGAGGGCATCTGTTCTTCGCTCAGACAGGATGGGGTTTAAGGAACAGCTGACTCGGGGGCTCTGGCTCACTCAGGCCATGGGGAGGGTGGGGCACGGATTGCATGGCGGGTCTGCGACGGCAGAGGTCGGCGTGACATTGCACCAGCCTGAGGCACGCCGTGCGTTCTCCTGGGGAATTTGTCCCTGGATCCCGGGACCCTGGCAGTGGCGGGCTGCAGAGGTTCCCCGGAAGGGGGGTATGGATAGTGACCTGTTCTCCCACACAGTGCTTCTTGGTGGGGGCAGCAGCAGCCTTAGCATCTCATGCCTGTCTCTGGTGTCCGTGCTTTTAGCCATGGCTCGCGCCCGTCTCTGGAGCTCCTTTAAGCAGCGCTCTTAATCCCCTCTCTTCGTGCACCAGGAAACAAAGAGGGAAGAAAAAGGCTCTTGCCTGTTCGGCAGGTCCAGACTTTTCCCCGGACTCCCTCCCGGCTAGCCGTGGTGCAGTAATCCCCTGCAGGCTGTGTTCACACCACCAACCCCAGTCCTCTCCCTGCACTCTGACTGAAGCCCAAGCCTCAGCTCCCAGCCCCGGCCACCCCTGCAGATGAGCAGACAAGCCTCTCGGGCTTGTGAGTCCTCTTTGGCACTGATCCTCTGTGCGGGAATCTCTCTGCTTTGCCCTCCACACCACTGTGGCTGTGCTCTCCTCCGCGTCTCCGAAGCTTCCCCCTCCGCCACCTGCAGTCACTGCCCGCGAAGGGTTTTCCTAGTGTGTGGAAGCCTTTCTTCCTTCACAGCTCCCTCAAACTGGTTTAGGTCCTGTCCCTATCCTTTTGTCTCTGTTTATTCTTGTTTCTTTTGCCCTACCCAGGTACGTGGGGAGTTTCTTGCCTTTTGGGAGTTCTGAGGTCTTCTGCCAGCGTTTAGTAGGTGTTCTGTAGGAGTTGTTCCACGTGTAGACGTATTTCTGGTGTATCTGTGGGCAGGAAGTTGATCTCTGCGTCTTACTTTTCCACCATCTTCCCCTCGTCCCCGATCATATGGTTTTTATTCTTCAATTTATTTGTGTGATGTACTACAGCGATTGATTTGCAAATATTGAAAAATCCTTGCATCCCTGGGATAAATCCCAATTGGTCATGTTGTATGATCCTTTTAATGTATTGTTGGATTCAGATTGCTAGGATTTTGTTGAGGATTTTTGCGTCTATGTTCATCAGTGATATTGGCCTGTCATTTTCTCCTTTTGTTGTATATTTGTCTGGTTTTGGTATCAGGGTGATGGTGGTCTCATAGAACGAGTTTGGGACTACTCCTTCCCCTGTCGTTTTTGTGAATAGTTTCAGAAGTATATGTGTTAGCTTTTCTCTAAATGTTTGATAGAATTTGCCTGTGAAGCCATCTGTGCCTGGACTTCTGTTTCTTGGAATTTTTTAATCACAAATTCAATTTCAGTACTTGTGACTGGTCTGTTCATATTTCCTATTTCTTCGTGGTTCAGTCTTGGGAGATTGTACCTTTCTATGAATTTGTCCATTTCTTCCAGGTTGTCGATTTTATTGGCATATAGTTGTTTGTTGTAGTCTCTCATGATCCTTTGTATTTCTGTGGGGTCTATTGTAACTTCTCCTTCTTCATGTCTACTTTTATTGATTTGAGTCCTTACCCCCTTTTTTTGATGAGTCTGGCTAAATGTTTATCAATTTTGTTTATCCTTTCAAAGAACAAGCTTTTAGTTCATTGACCTTTTCTATTGTTTTCTTTGTTTCTATTTCATTTATTTCTGCTCTGACTTTATGATTTCTTTCCTTCTACTAACTTTAGGTTTTGTTTGTCTTTCTTTCTCTAGTTGCTTTTGATATAAGGTTAGGTTGTTTATTTGGGACTTTTCTTGTTTCTGGAGGTAAGATTGTATTGCCATAAACTTCCATCTTAGAACTGCTTTTGATGTATCCCATAGGTTTTGGATCATTGTGTTTTCATTTTCATTTGCTTCTAGGTATCTTTTGATTTCCTCTTTGATTTCCTCAGTGATCCATTGTTTGTTTAGTAGCATATTGTTTAACTTCCAGGTGTTTGTATTTTTTGCATTTTTTCCACTGGTAGTTGATTTCTAATCTCATAGTGTTGTAGTTGGAAAACATGCTTGCTATAATTTCAATTTTCTTAAATTTACTGAGGCTTGCTTTGTGGTATAGCATTTATTCAATCCTGGAGACAGGTCCATGTGTACTTGAGAAGAATGTGCATTCTGCTGCTTTTGGATGGAATGCTCTATAAGTCCATCTGGTCTAATGTGTCCTTTAAAGCCTTTGTTTCCTTATTGATTTTCTGTGTGGATGATCTATCCATTGATGAAAGTGGGATGTTAAAGTCTCCCAGTATTATTGTGTTAGTGTTGAGTTCTCATTTTATGGCTGTTAGTATTTGCCATACATACTGAGGTGCTCCTATGTTGGCTGCATATATATTTACAATTTTTATATCTTCTTCTTTGAATTATCCCTTGATCATTATGCAGTGACTTCTTTGTCTCTTGTAACAGAACTTATTTTAAAGTCTATTTTGTCTGACATGAATATTGCTACTACTGGTTTCTTTTTTTTCTTAAGGTTTTATGTATGTATGTATGCATTTATTTATTTATTTTCATTTCTGGTTGCGTCAGGTCTTCATTGAAGTCAGGTCTTTCATTGCAATGCAGGCTGTTCATTGCTGCACACAGGCTTCTCTATAGTTATGGCATGTGGGTACTCCAGCTTTCTTTTGATTTCCATTTGCATGGAGTATCTTTTTCCATCCCCTCACTTTCAGTCTTTATGTGTCCCTAGGTCTGAAGTGGGTCTCTTGTAGAAAGCATATATATGGGTCGGGTTTTTGCATCCATTCAGCAAACCTGTGTCTTTTGGTTGGAGCATTTAATCTATTCACGTTTAAGGTAATTATCAATATGTATATTCCTATGACCATTTTCTTAATTGTTTTGGGGATTTTTGGTATGTCCTTTTCTTCTCTTATGTCTCCCACTTAGAGAAGCTCCTTTAGCATTTGTTGTAGAGCTGGTTTGGTGGTGCTGCATTCTCTTAGTTCTTGTTTGTCTGTAAAGATTTTGATTTCTCCATCGAATCTGAATGAGATCCTTGCTGGGTAGAGTAATCTTGGTTTAGGTTCTTTCCTTTCATCACTTTAAGTATATCATGCCACTCCCTTCTCACTTCTAGAGTTTCTGCTGAGAAATCAGCTTATGGGAGTTACCTTGTATGTTGTCATTTTTCCCTTGCTGCTTTCAATATTTTTTTTTGTCTTTAACTTTTGCCAGTTTGATTACTGTGTGTCTGGTGTGTTTCTCCTTGTGTTTATCCTGTATGGGACTTTCTGTGCTTCCTGGACTTGGATGGCTATTTTCTTTCCCATGTTAGGGAAGTTTTCGACTATAATCTCTTCAAATATTTTCTCGGGGCCTTTCTCTCTCTCTTCACCTTCTGGGACCCCTATAATGCGAATGTTGTTATGCTTAATGTGGTCTCAGAGATCTCTTAGGCTGTCTTAATTTCTTTTCATTCTTTTCTCTTTATTCTGTTCCACAGCTGTGAATTCCACCATTCTGTCTTCCAGGTTACTTATCCGTTCTTCTGCCTCAGTTATTCTGCTATTGATTCCATCCAGTGTAGTTTTCATTTCAGTTATTGTATTGTTCATCTCTGTTTGTTTGTTCTTTAATTCTATGTCTTTGTTAAACATTTCTTGAATCTTCTCGATCTTTGCCTTCATCCTTTTTCCTAGGTCGTGGATCATCTTCACTATCATTATTCTGAATTCCTTGTTCTGGAAGGTTGCCTATCTCCACTTCATTTAGTTGTTTTTCTGGGATTTTATCTTGTTCCTTCATCTGGTACCTAGCCCTCTGCCTTTTCAACTTGTCCATCTTTCTGTGAATGTGGGTTTTTCCCCACAGTCTGCAGGATTGCAGTTCTTCTTCCTTCTGCTGTCTGCCCTCTGGTGGATGAGATTATCTAAGAGACTTGTGTAAGTTCCCTGACAGGAGGGACTGGTGGTGAGTAGAGCTGACTGTTGGTAATATGGCTTTTATTCTTCAATTTTTTAATATGGCATATCACATTGATTGGATTTGCATATATTGAACAATCCTTGCGTTCCTGGATAAAGTGCACTTGATCATGGTGTATGATCCTTTTATTGTGCTGTTGGAGTCTGTTCGCCTGAATTTTGTTGAGAATTTTTGCCTCCATGTTCATCAGTGATATTGGTCTGTAGTTTTGTGTGTGTGTGTGACATCTTTGCCTGGTTTTGGTATCAGGGTTTTGTTGGCCTCATAGAATGAATTTGGGAATGTTCCTCCCTTGCTATATTTTGGAAGAGTTTGAGAAGGATAGCTGTTAGATCTTCTCTAAATGTTTGATAGAATTTACCTGTGAAGCCATCTGGTCCTGGGTTTTTGTTTTTTGGAAGATTTTTAATCACAGTTTCAATTCAGCGCTTGTGATTGGTCTGTTTATATTTTCTCTTTCTTCCTGGTTGAGTTCCAGAAAGTTGTACTTTTCTAAGAATTTGTCCATTTCTTCCATTTTATTGGCATATAGTTGCTGGTAGTAGTCTCTCATGATCCTTTGTATTTCTGCAGTGTCAGTTTTTATGTCTCCTTTTTCATTTCTAATTCTGTTGATTTGATTCTTCTCCCTTTTTTCCTGGATGAGTCTGGATACCGGTTTATCAATTTTGTTTATCTTCTCAAAGAACCAGCTTTTAGTTTCATTGATCTTTGCTATTGTTTTCTTCGTTTCTTTTTCATTTCTGGTTTGATTTTTATGATTTCTTTCCTTCTTGTAGCTTCAGGGTTTTTTGTTGTTGTTCTTCTTCTTTCTCTAATTCCTTTAAATGTACAATTAGGTTGTTTATTTGAGATTGTTTTCTTTTTTCTTGAGTTAGGATTGTATTGCTATAAAATTGCCTCTTAGAACTGCTTTTGCTGCATCCCATAGGTTTTTGGCCATCGTGTTTTCATTGTCATTTGACAAAATAGAGTTTACAATAAATACTATTACAAGAGACAAATAAGGACGCTACATACTGAACAAGGAATCAATCCAAGAAGAAGGTATAAAAATTGTAAATATTTATGCACGCAACATAGATGCACCTCAGTACTTAAGGGAAGTGCTAACAGGTATAAAAGCGGAAATTGACAGTAACACAATAATAGTAGGGACTTTAACACCCCACTTACACCAATGGACAGATTTTCCAAAATGAAAATAAATAAGGAAACACAAACTTTATTTATTTATTTTTAAATTTTTTAACATGTTTATTGGCGTATAATTGCTTTACAATGGTGTGTTAGTTTCTGCATTATAACAAAATGAATCAGTTATACATATACATATGTCCCCATATCTCTTGCCTCTTGCGTATCCCTCCCTCCCACCCTCCTTATCGCATCCCTATAGATGGTCACAAAGCACTGAGCTGATCACCCTGTGCTATGTGGCTGCTTCCAACTAGTTATCTATTTTACGTTTGGTAGTGTATATATGTCCATGCCACTCTGTCACTTTGTCCCAGGTTCCCCTTCCCCCTCCCTGTATCCTCAAGTCCATTCTCTACTAGGTCTGTGTCTCTATTCCCGTCTTGCCCCTAGGTCCTTCATGACCTTTTTTTTTTTAGATTCCATATATATGTGTTAGCGTATGGTATTTGTTTTTTCTTTCTAACTTAACTTCACTCTGTATGACAGACTCTAGGTCTATCCAGCTCACTACAAATAACTCAATTCCGTTTCTTTTTATGGCTGAGTAATATTCCATTGTATATATGTGCCACATCTTCTTTATCCATTCATCTGTTGATGGACACTTAGGTTGCTTCCATGTCCTGCTTATTGTAAATACAGCTGCAATGAACATTTTGGTACTTGACACTTTTTGAATTATGGTTTTCTCAGGGCATATACCCAGTAGTGGGTTTGCTGGGTCATATGGTCGTTCTATTCGTAGCTTTTTAAGGAACCTCCATACTGTTCTCCATAGTTACTGTATCAATTTATATCCCCACCAACAGTGCAAGAGGGTTCCCTTTTCTCCACACCCTCTCCAGCATTTATTGTTTCTAGATTTTTTGATGATGGCCATTCTGACTGGTGTGAGATGAAATCTCATTGTGGTTTTTGTTTTGTTTTGTTTTGTTTTTTGCGGTACGCGGGCCTCTCACTGTTGTGGCCTCTCCCATTGCAGAGCACAGGCTCTGGATGCACAGGCTCAGTGACCATGGCTCACTGGCCCAGCTGCTCCGTGGCATGTGGGATCTTCCCAGACCGGGGCACGAACCCATGTCCCCTGCATCAGCAGGCAGACTCTCAACCACTGCGCCACCAGGGAAGCCCCTCATTGTGGTTTTGATTTGCATTTCTCTAATCATTAATGATGTTGAGCATTCTTTTATGTGTTTGTTGGCCATCTGTATGTCTTCTTTGGAGAAATGTCTATTTAGGTCTTCTGCCCATTTTTGGATTGGGTTGTTTGTTTTTTTTGATATTGAGCTGCATGAGCTGCCTGTATATCTTGGAGATTAATCCTTTGTCAGTTGCTTCATTTGTATATATTTTCTCTTATTTTGAGTGGTTTCTTTTGGTCTTGTTAGGGTGTCCTTTGCTGTTCAAAAGCTTTTAAGTTTCATTAGGTCCCATCTGTTTATTTTTGCTTTTATTTCTCTTTCTCTAGGAGGTGGGTCAAAAAGGATCTTGCTGTATTTTTTGTCATAGAGTGTTCTGCCTCTGTTTTCCTCTAAGAGTTTGATAGTGTCTGGCCTTATATTTAGGTCTTTAATCCATTTTGAGTTTATTTTTTGTATGGTGTTAGGGAGTGTTCTAATTTCATTCTTTTACATGTGGCTGTCCAGTTTTCCCAGCACCACTTATTGAAGAGGCTGTCTTTTTTCCACTGTATATTCTTGCCCCCTTTATCAAAGATAAGGTAACCGTATGTTCATGGGTTTATCTCTGGGCTTTCTATCCTGTTCCACTTATCAATATTCCTGTGTTTGTGCCAGTACCATCCTGTCTTGATTACTGTAGCTTTGTAGTATAGTCTGAAGTCAGGGAGTCTGATTCCTCCAGCTCTGTTTTTCTTTCTCAAGATTGTTTTAGCTATTTGGGCTCTTTTGGAAACACAAGCTTTAAATGACACAATAAACCACGTAGATTTAATTGACATTTGTCGGACATTCTACCTGAAAGTGGAAGAATACACTTTCTTCTCAAGTTCACATGGAAAATTCTTCCAGGTAAATCACATTGCAGGTCAAAAATCAAGCCTCAGATAATTTAAGAAAGTTGAAATCTTATGAAACATCATTTTCAACAATGCTGTGTGATTATAAATCAATTACAGGAAAAAAACTATAAAAAACACAAACACATGGAGGCTAAACAGTGTGCTGCTAAATAACCAAGAGATCACTGAAGAAATCAAAGAGGAATTTTAAAAATACATAGAAACAAATGACAGGGAAAACACCATGGCCCAAAAACCTATGGGGCACAGCAAAAGCAGTACTAAGGGGGAAGTTTAGAGCAATTCAATCTCACCTCAAGAAACAAGAATAATCTCAGATAAACAATTTAACCTTACATCTAAAGCAACTAGAGAAAGAAAACCCAAAGTTAGTAGAAGGAAAGAAATCATAAACATCAGAGCAAAAATAAATGAACTAGAAATGAAGCAAACAATAGCAAACATCAATAAAACTAAAAGTTGGGTCTTTGAGAAGATAAAATTGATAAACCTTTAGGTAGACTCATTAAGAAAAAAACAGAGTGGACTCAAATAAATAAAAATAGAAATGTAAAAGGAGAAGTTACAACTGACACTACAGAAATACAAAGAGAATACTACAAGCAAGTATATGCCAATATAATGAACTACCTCGAGAAATGGGCAAATTCTTGAAAACGTGCAACCTCCCAAGATGGAATAAAAAAGAAATAGAAAATATAAAGGAACAAATCACAAGTAATGGAATTGAAACTGTAATTAACAACTTTCTGACAAACAAAATTCCAGAACCAGATGGCTTCACAGCTGAATTCTATCAAACATTTAGAGAGAGCTAACACCAATCCTTCCCAAACTCTTCCAAAAAATTGCAGAGAAAGGAACATTCCCCAACTCATTCTACAAGGCCACCTTACCCTGATACCAAAACCAAATGAAAATATCACACAAAAAAGAAACTTACAGGCCAATATCACTGATGAACATAGATGCAAAAATCCTCAACAAAATACTAGCAAACAGAATCCAGCAACACATTAAAAGGATAATACACCATGATCTAGTGGGATTTAACTGCAGGATGCAAGGATTCTTCAATATATGCAAATTAATCAATATGATACACCATCTTAAAAAATTGAAGGATAAAAACCATATGATCATCACAATAGATGTAGACAAAACTGTCAAAATTCAATGTCCATATATGATTAAAACTCTCCAGAAAGTGGGCCTAGAAGGAACCTAGTTCAACATAAAAAAGGCCCTTACATGAAAAACTCACAGCAAACATCATTCTCAATGGTGAAAAACTGAAAGCATTTCCTCTAAGATCAGGAATAAGTCAAGGATGTCCTCTCACACCACTCTTATTTAACACAGTTTTGGAAGTTCTAGCCCCAGCTCTCAGATAAGAAAAATAAATAAAAATAATACAAACTGGAAAAGAAGATGTAAAACTGTCATGGTTTGCAGATGACATGTACTATAGAAAATCCTAAAGATGCTACCAGAAAACTACTAGTGCTAATCTGGATTTGGTAAAGTTGCAGGATACAAAATCAATACACAAAAATCTCTTGCATTCCTATACACTAACAATGAAATATCAGAAAGAGAGATTAAGGAAACTATTCCACTTACCATCACACCAAAATAATCAAATACCTAGGACTAAACCCATCTAAGGACCCAAAATACCTGTATTCAGAAAACTATAAGATACTGATGAAAGAAATCAAAGATGACACAAACAGATGGAGAAATATGTTGTTGGATTGGAAGAATCAATACTGAGAAAATTACTATACCACCCAAAGCAATCTACAGATTCAATGCAATCCCTATCAGATTACCAAGGGCATTTTTTATAGAATTAGAACAAAATTTTAAAATTTGAATGGAAACAAAAAAGAACCCAAATAGCCAAAGCAATCTTGAGAAAGGAAAATGGAGCTGGAGGAATCAGGTTCCTTGACATCAGTCTATATTACAAAGCTACAGTAATCAAGACAGTATGGTACTGGCATAAAAACAGAAATATAGATTAATGGTACAGAATAGAAAGTTCAGAGATAAAACCACGCACCTATGGTCACCTAATCTATGACAAAGGAGGCAAGAATATACAAAGGTGAAAAAACAGTCTCGTCAATAAGTGGTGCTGGCAAAAACAGAAAGATAGATCAATGGAACAGGATAGAAAGCCCAGAGATAAACCCACGCACATATGGACACCTTATCTTTGATAAAGGAGTCAAGAATATACGGTGGAAAAAAGACAGCCTCTTCAATAAGTGGTGCTGGGAAAACGGGACAACTACATGTAAAAGAATGAAATTAGAACACTCCCTCACACTGTACACAAAAATAAATTCAAAATGGATTAAAGACCTAAATGTAAGGCCAGACACTACCAAACTCTTAGAGGAAAACATAGGCAGAACACTCTATGACATAAATCACAGCAAGATCCTTTCTGACCCACCTCCTAGAGTAATGGAAATAAAAACAAAAATAAACAAATGGGACCTAATGAAACTTCAAAGCTTTTGCACAGCAAAGGAAACCATAATCAAGACCAAAAGACAACCCTCAGAATGGGAGAAAATATTTGCAAGTGAAGCAAATGACAAAGGATTAATTTCCAAAATTTACAAGCAGCTCATGCAGCTCAATAACAAAAAAACAAACAACCCAATCCAAAAATGGGCAGAAGACCTAAATAGACATTTCTCCAAAGAAGATATACAGAATGCCAACAAACACATGAAAGAATGCTCAACATCATTAATCATTAGAGAAATGCAAATCAAAACTACAATGAGATATCATCTCACACCAGTCAGAATGGCCATCATCAAAAAATCTACAAACAATAAATGCTGGAGAGGGTGCGGAGAAAAGGGAACACTCTTGCACTGCTGGTGGGAATGTGAATTGGTTCAGTCACTATGGAGAACAGTATGGAGGTTCCTTAAAAAACTACAAATAGAATTACCATATGACCCAGCAATCCCACTACTGGGCATATACCCTGAGAAAACCAAAATTCAAAAAGAGTCATGTACCAAAATGTTCATTGCAGCTCTATTTACAATAGCCCAGAGATGGAAACAACCTAAGCGCCCATCATCGGATGAATGGATAAAGAAGATGTGGCACATATATACAATGGAATATTACTCAGCCTTAAAAAGAAATGAAATTGAGCTATTTGTAATGAGATGGATAGACCTAGAGTCTGTCATACAGAGTGAAGTAAGTCAGAAAGAAAAAGACAAATACCGTATGCTAACACATATATATGGAATTTAAGGGGAAAAAAAAAATGTCATGAAGAACCTAGGGGTAAGACAGGAATAAAGACGCAGACCTACTGGAGAAAGGACTTGAGGATATGGGGAGGGGGAAGGGTGAGCTTTGACAGGGCGAGAGAGAGTCATGGACATATACACACTAACAAACGTAGTAAGGTAGATAGCTAGGGGGAAGCAGCCGCAAGGCACAGGGATATTAGCTCGGTGCTTTGTGACAGCCTGGAGGGGTGGGATAGGGAGAGTGGGAGGGAGGGAGACGCAAGAGGGAAGACATATGGGAACATATGTATATGTATAACTGATTCACTTTGTTATAAAGCAGAAACTAACACACCATTGTAAAGCAATTATACCCCAATAAAGATGTTTAAAAAAAAATAAAATAAAATAAGTGGTGCTGGGAAAACGGGACAGCTACATGTAAAAGAATGAAATTAGAATGCTTCCTAACACCATATAAAAAAATAAGCTCAAATGGATTAAAGACTTAAATGTAAGACTGGACAGTATAAAACTCTTAGAAGAAAACATAGGAAGAAGACACTTTGACATAAATCACAGCAAGATCTTTTTAGACCCACCTCCTAGGGTAATGAAAATAAAAACAAAAATGAAACCTAATGTAACTTAAAAGATTTTGCACAGCAAAGGAAACCATAAACAAGACAAAAAGACAACCCTCAGAATAGGAGAAAATATTTGCAAACAAAGCAACAGGTAAAGCATTAATCTCCAAAATATACAAACACCTCATGCAGCTCAATATCAAAACAACTAACAGGGGCTTCTCTGGTGACGTAGTGGTTGAGAATCTGTCTGCTAATGCAGGGGACATGGGTTCAAGCCCTGGTCTGGGAGGATCCCTCATGCCGTGGAGTGACTGGGCCCGTGAGCCACAACTACTGAGCCTGCACATCTGGAGCCTGTGCTCCACAACAATAGAGGCCGTGATAGTGAGAGGCCTACACACCACGATGAAGAGTGGCCCCCGCTTGCCATAACTAGAGAAAGCCCTCACACAGAAACGAAGACCCAACACAGAAAAATCAATAAATTCATTAATAAACTCCTACCCCCAACATCTTCTTTAAAAAAATCAATTAAATCGATCTGGTCTATTAAAAAAACAACAACAACAAACAACCCAGTCAAAAACACATGGTGGAAGACACAAAGAGACATTTCTCCAAAGAAGACATACAGAAGGCAATGAGGGACATGTAAAGATGCTCAAATCACTAATTATTAGAGAAATGCAAATCAAAGCTACAATGAGGTGTCACTTCACACCAGTCAGAATGGCCATTGTCCAACATTATATAAACAATAAATGCTGGTGAGAGTGTGGAGAAAAGTGAATCCTCTTACACTGTTGGTAGGAATGTAAATTGATACAGCTACTCTGGAGAACAGTATGGAGGTTCCTTAAAAAACTAAAAATAGAACTACTATATGACCCACGAATACCACTACTGGGCTTATACCCTGAGAAAACCATAATCCAAAAATGCACATGTACCCCAGTGTTCATTGCAGCACTATTTACTGTAGCCAGGTCATGGAACAACCAAAATTTCTACCAACAGAAATTTCTACCAACAGGTAAAGAAAATGTGGTACATATATACTATGTAATATTACTCAGCCATAAAAAGGAACAAAACTGGGTCATTTGTAGAGATGTGGATGGATCTAGAGACTGTCATACAGAGTGAAGTCAGAAAGTGAAAACTAAATATCGTATATTAAAGCATATATGTGGAATCTAGAAATTTAGTACAGAGGAACCTATTTCCAGGGTAGGAATAGAGATGCAAATGTAGAGAACTGGTGTGTGGACACAGGAGGGAAGGAGGATGGGGTGAATTGGGAATTTAGGTTTGAAATAAATGCACTATCGTGTAAAACAGATAGCTAGTGGGAACATGCAACATAGAACAGGGAACTTAGCTTAGTTGTCTGTGATGACCTAGGCAGGAGGGATGGGATGGAGGGAGGTCCAAGAGGGAGGGGATATATGTATACATGTAGCTGATTCACTTCGTTGTACAGCAGAAACTAACACAACACTGAAATTATTCTCCAATAAAAAAAGAAATAAGTATTGTCTCACAGTGATCTATGATCTTATTTGACCAAATGTTTTGAAACTTTTTGACAAACTTCCCAAATATCAATTTTTAATTAAAGTTCTTTTGACTTCCAGCTAACTTGGGATGTTTTGAGGACCCCAAGGCATCTCAGAGAGAAATATTTTAGTATTATTTGGTATGTTAAATTACATGGAGATGATTATCACATGAGTGGTAAACTTTCTTAGAATATACTGTACAGATGTTATTAATATAGACATTCTAGAAATTATATAAAGTTTTTGAAATTTGAATATGTCCTGGTATAATGTTATAATTTTATTATTATCTTAAAATGTTGTATTTCATAGCAACTTGTTTAAGCTACTTTGTCAAAAACATTGTAATCAGATTTTTAACCCTGCCTTTTAAAGTCTCTTGTCATTAATAGTTAAACTGATGCTTTGTAAAATGGCTTCTTTTGTTTTTTTTGCGGTATGTGGGCCTCTTACTGTTGTGGCCTCTCCCGTTGCGGAGCACAGGCTCCGGACGCGCAGGCTCAGAGGCCATGGCTCAAGGGCCCAGCCACTCCGCGGCATGTGGGATCTTCCCAGACCGGGGCACGAACCCATGTCCCCTGCATCAGCAGGCAGACTCTCAACCACTGCACCACCAGGGAAGCCCCAAAATGGCTTCATTTTAAAGAAGATTCATAGAGAGTACTTTTTGACAACTACATGTTCTTGATAACTTTTAAATCATACTGCTAAACTAGGTAAGAAATTTTAAAAGTCTAATGGAAACTGATTTCATAAGACATAAAAGGATTAGTTACATAGGAATGAGTAAACTGATGAATGTGATTATAATTTTTGGTTTTGTCTGAAATATTACTAACTTTTGTGTTTTTCCAAACATAAGGAAACATTTTCCCTTAAGCTAATTATGACTTACAACAACTTGGTAAAATATACTTTATAAGCAGAACTGAAACATTTCTCTTTTCTCTCTATCTGATCCATCAGAGACTGAAAACTCTTAGGTTCCCAACAGCTTTATCTGGTAAATTAGGAAGGTCACCTGCTAACAAGTGCAAAAACTCAAGGTATTTTTGTGGAGCTCAAAAAGGGAAGAATTCACCGAAACCTGTAAGGTTAAATCTAAATCTGTGACAAATCCTTGGTGTGGATTTCCTGGCCTCGAGAGGCTCTTTAGAATTTCAGTCTGAGACGCTTTATGAAAAGCTCCAGCACAGCTAGTTTAAAAGAGCCAATATGATCAATTTATCAGACTTAATCTGCAGATAAATTCATCTTGATTTAGTTACATTTTATTAAAATGAGGGTAATTTCAGAGAGAAAGAGATGTTTCAATAGATATCAAATTCTAATTCTGTTAATTGAAGTTTGCATTTACTGTCTGAGATTCCCCAGGTTCTTCCTTGTTGTAATGCTACATAATTGCAAAGTTTAATTGAATTATTAATAATTCAACTTAGGACCCCCTAAGTTTATTTTGGAAGCTTAATCCAGCAATCTACCATTGGATGAATATTAGATTCCCCATGACCTGTAGCCAGAAGATTACACATACTGGAAGGAGCATGATTTAAAAGGCTGTCCCAGGAACCCTTCAAGATGGTGGAGGAGTAAGACGTGGAGATCACCTTCCTCCCAAAAAATACATCAGAAGTACATCTACATGTGGAAGAACTCCTACAGAACACCTCCTGAACACTGGCAGAAGACCTCAGACCTCTCTAAAGGCAAGAAACTCCCCACATACGTGGGTAGGGCAAAAGAAAAAAGAAAAAACAGAGACAAAAGAATAGGCATGGGACCTGAACCAGTGGGAGGGAACTGTGAAGGAGGAAAAGTTTCCATACACTAGGAAGCCCCTTCACTGGCAGCAATGGGTGTGGCGGGGTGGGGGAAGCTTCAGAGCCATGGAGGAGAGCACAGCAACAGGAGTGCAGAGGAAAAAGTGGAGAGATTCCCACACAGAGGATTGGTGCCAACAAGCACTCACCAGCCCGAGAGGCTTGTCTACTCACCCGCTGGGGTGGGTGGGGGCAGGGAGCTAGGCTCCAGCTTCAGAGGTCAAATCCCAGTGAGAGGACTGGGGTTGACTGTGTGAACACAGCCTGAAGGGGGCTAGTTTGCCAGAGGTAGCCAGAAAGGAGTCTGGGAAAAACTCTGGACCTGCCTAAGAGGCAAGAGGCCATTGTTTCAGGGTGCGTGAGGAGCACGACCTAAATGAGCTCCAGACACAGGTGCGAGCCATGGCTATCAATATGGACACCAGAAATGGGCATGAGACGCTAAGGCTGCTGCTGCAGCCATCAAGAAACCTGTGTGCAAGCACAAGTCACTATCCACACCTCCCCTCCCAGGAGCCTGTAAAGTCCGACACTGCCAGGGTTCCATGATCCAGGGACAAGTTCCCTGGGAGAACAAACTGCATGCCTCAGGCTGTTGCAATGTCACGCTGGCCTCTGCCACCACAGGCTAGCCCCACATTCTGTACACCCTTCCCCTGGCCTGAGGGAGACACAGCTCCCTAATCAGCTGATACATTAACCCTGTCCTGTCTGAGAAAAGAACAGAGGCCCTCAGGCGACCTACACACAGACAGTGGGCCAAATCCAAAGCTGAACCCCAGGAGCTGTGTGAATAAAGAAGAGAAAGGGAAATCTCTACCAGCAGCCTCAGGAGCAGTGGATTAAATCTCCACAAACCACCTGATATACCTGGCATCTCTGGACTAGCTGAATAGACAATGAATCATCCCAAAATTGAGGTGGTGGACTTTGGTAGTTACAATATATATATATATATTTTTTTTCCTTTTTCTAATTTTGTGAGTCTGTATCTGTATGCTTCTGCATGTGATTTTGTCTGTATAGCTTTGCTTTTACCATTTGTCCTAGGGTTCTGTCTGTCTTTTTAATTTTTTTGGTATAGTTTTTAGTGCTTGTTATCATTGGTGGATTTGGTTTTGTTTTTTTTTTTTTTGGTTTAGTTGCTCTTTCCTTTTTTTTCTTTTTTTAATTTTGTTATTTTTAATAATTATTTTTTATTTTAATAACTATATTTTAATTAATTAATTAATTTATTTATTTTCTACCTTTTCTTTGGAGCCATGTGTTTGACAGGGTCTTGGTGCTCCAGCTGGGTGTCAGGCCTGTGCCTCTCAGGTGGGAAAGCCGATATCAAGACACTGGTCCACCAGAGCCTTCCCAGCTCCACGTAATATAAAAGAGCAAAAGCTCTCTCAGAGATGTTCATATGAATACTAAGAGCCAGCTCCACTCAATGACCAGCAAGCTACAGAGCTGGATACCCTATGACAAACAACTAACAAGACTGCATAGAGGCTGCCTAAATTAATAATTAGGCCACAGACGCCCAAACACAGACCACCGGACATGGACCTGTCCACCAGAAAGACAAGATCCAGCCTCATCCACCAGAACACAGGCACTAGTCCCCTCTACCAGGAAGCCTACACAACCCACTGACAACCTTAGCCACTGGGGGCAGACACCAAAAACAAAAGGAACTAAGAACCTGCAGCCTGTGAAAAGGAGACCACAAACACTGTGAGTTAGGCATAATGAGAAGACAGAGAAATACACAGCAGATGAAGGATCAAGGTGAAAACCCACCAGACCAAACAAATAAAGAGGAAATAGGCAGTCTACCTGAAAAAGAATTCGGAGTAATGATAGTAAAGATGATCCAAAATCTTGGAAATAGAATGGAGAAGATACAAGAAATGTTTAACAAGGACCTAGAAGAACTAAAGAGTAAACAAACAATGATGACCAACACAATAAATGAAATTAAAAATTCTCTAGAAGGAATCAATAGCAGAATAACTGAGGCAGAACGGGTAAGTTATCTGGAAGACAAAATAGTGGAAATAACTACTGCAGAGCAGAATAAAGAAAAAAGAATGAAAAGAACTGAGGACAGTCTCAGAGACCTCTGGGACAACATTAAATGCACCAACATTCGAATTATAGGGGTCCCAGAAGAAGAAAAGGAAAAGAAAGGGACTGAGAAAATATTTGAAGAGATTATAGTAAAAAAATTCTCTAACATGGGAAAGGAAATAGATAATTAATTCCAGGAAGGGCAGAGAGTCCCACACAGGATAAATCCAAGGAGAAACACACCAAGACAGATATTAATGAAACTATCAAAAATTAAATACAAAGAAAAAATATTAAAGGCAGCAAGGGAATAAAAACCAACACACCAGGGAATCCCCATAAGGTTAACAGGTGATCGTTCAGCAGAAACTCTGCAAGCCAAAAGGGAGTGACAGGACATACTTAAGGGATGAAAGGGGAAAACCTACAACCAAGATTACTCTACCCAGCAAGGATCCCAGTCAGATTTGACTGAGAAATTAACACCTTTACAGACAAGCAAAAGCTAAGAGAATTCAGCACCACCAAGCCAGCTTTACAACAAATGCTAAAGAAACTTCTGCAGGCAGGAAACACAAGAGAAGGAAAAGACCTACAATAAATCCAAAACAATTAAGAAAATGGTAACAGGAATATACATATCAATAATTACCTTAAATGAAAATGGATTAAATGCTCCAACATAGACTGGATGAATGGATACAAAAGCAAGACCTGTATATATGCTGCCTACAAGAAACCCACTTCAGACCTAGGGACACATCCAGACTGAAAGTGAGAGGATGGGAAAAGATATCCCAAGCAAATGGAAATCAAAGAAAGCTGGAGTAGCAATTCTCATATCAGAGAAAATACTTTAAAACAAAGACTATTACAAGAGACAAAGAAGGACACTGCATAATGATGAAGGGATCAATCCAAGAAGAAAGTATAACAATTGTAAATATTTATGCATCCAACACAGGAGCACCTCAATACCTAAGGCAAATGCTAACAGCCATAAAAGAGGATATCAACAGTAACACAATCATAGTAGGGGACTTTAACACCCACTTTTACAAAAATGGACAGATCATCCAAAATGAAAATAAATAAGGAAACACAAGCTTTAAATGATACATTAAACAAGATGGACTTAATCGATATTTATAGGACACTGCATCCAAAAACAACAGAATACACATTTTTCTCAAGTGCCCATGGAACATTCTCCAGGAAAGATAATATCTTGGGTCACAAGTCAAGCCTTGGTAAATTTAGAATATTGAAATCGTATCATGTATCTTTTCCAACCAAAACGCTATGAGACTAGACATCAATTACAGGAAAAAGTCTGTAAAAAATACAAACACATGGAGGCTAAACAATACACTACTTAATAACCAAGAGATCACTGAAGAAATCAAAGAGGAAATCAAAAAATACCTAGAAACAAGTGACAATGAAAACACGACAACCCAAAACCTATGGGATGCAGCAAAAGCAATTCTAAAAGGGAGGTATACAGCAATAAAATGCTACCTTAAGAAACAACAAACATCTCAAATAAACAACCTAACCTTACACCTAAAGCAATTAGAGAAAGAAGAACAAAAAAACCCAAAGTTAGCAGAAGGAAAGAAATTATAAAGATCAGATCAGAAATAAATGAAAAAGAAATGAAGGAAACAGTAGGAAAGATCAATACAACTAAAAGCTGGTTCCTTGAGAACATAAACAAAATTGATAAACCATTAGCCAGACTCATCAAGAAAAAAAGGGAAGGCTTCCCTTGTGGCGCAGTGGTTGAGGGTCCGCCTGCCAATGCAGGGGACACGGGTTCATGCCCTGGTCTGGGAAGATCCCACATGCCACGGAGTGGCTGGGCCCATGAGCCATGGCTGCTGAGCCTGCATGTCCAGAGCCTGTGCTCTGCAATGCGAGGGCCCACAATGGTGAGAGGCCCGCATACCACAAAGAAAAGAAAAAAAAGAAAAAGAAAAAAGGGAGAAGACTCAAATCAATAGAATTAGAAATGAAAAAGGAGAAATAACAACTGACCCTGCAGAAATACATAGGATCATAAGAGATTACTACAAGCAACTTTAGGCCAACAATATGGACAACCTGGAAGAAATGGACACATTTTTTAAAAGCACAACCTTCTGAGACTGAACCAGGAAGAAATAGAAAATATAAACCGACCAATCACAAACACTGAAGTTGAAACTGTGATTTAAAATCTTCCAACAAGCAAAAGACCGGGACCAGATGGTTTCATAGGCAAATTCTATCAAACATTTAGAGAAGAGCTAGCACCTATTCTTCTCAAACTCTTCCAAAATATAGCAGAGGGAGGAACACTCCCAAACTCATTCTACAAGGCCACCATCACCCTGATACCAAAACCAGACAAGGATGTCACAAAGAAAGAAAACTACAGGCCAATATCACTGATGAACATAGATGTAAAAATCCTCAACAAAATACTAGCAAACAGAATCCAACAGCACATTAAAAACGATCATACACCATGTTCAAGTGAGGTTTATCCCAGGAATGCAAGGATTCTTCTGTATACGCAAATCAATCAATGTGATACACCATATTAACAAATTGAAGAATAAAAACCATATGATCATCTCAATAGATGCAGAAAGAGCTTTTGACAAAATTCAACTCCCATTTATGATAAAAGCCCTTGAGAAAGTAGGCACAGAGGGAACTTACCTCAGCATAATAAAGGCACATAGGACAAACCCGCAGCAAACATTGTCCTCAATGGTGAAAAACATTTCCTCTAAAATCAGGAACAAGACAAGGGTGCCCACTCTCATCCCTATTGTTCAACATTGTTTTGGAAGTTTTAGCCACAACAATCAGAGAAGAAAAAGGAATAAAATAATCCAAATTAGAAAAGAAGAAGTAAAGCTGCCACTGTTTGCAGATGACATGATAATATACATAGAGAATCCTAAAGATGTTATCAGAAAACTACTAGAGCTAATCAATGATTTTGGCAGAGTAGCAGGATACAAAATAAGTGCACAGAAATCTCTTGCATTCCTATACACTAATTATGAAAAATCTGGGAGAGAAATTAAGGAAACACTCCCATTCATGAATGTAACAAAAAGAATAAAATATCTAGGAATAAACCTACCTAAGGAGACAAAAGACCTGTATGCAGAAAATTATAAGACACTGATGAAAGAAATTAAGAAATACAAAGAGATGGAGAGATATACCATGTTCTTGGATTGGAAGAATCAACATTGTGAAAATGACTCTACTACCCAAAGCAATCTATGGATTGAATACAATCCCTATCAAACTACCAATGGTATTTTTCACAGAACTAGAACAAAAAATTCAGATTTGTATGGAAACACAAAAGACCCCGAATAGCCAAAGCAATCTTGAGAAAGAAATGCAAAGGTGGAGTAATCAGGCTCCTGGACTTCAGACTCTACTACAAAGCTAGAGTAATCAAGACAGAGTGATACTGGCACAAAAAGAGAAATATAGATCAATGGAACGGGGTAGAAAGTCCAAAGATAAACCCACGCACATATGGTCACCTTATTTTTGATAAAGGAGGCAGGAATTTACAATGTCGAAAAGGCCACCTCTGTCATAAGTGGTTTGGGGAGATTTGGACAGCTACAGAGTAAGTGGTTTTGGGAGACTTGGACAGCTACATGTAAAAGAATGAAATTAGAACACTCCCTAACACCATACGCAAAAATAAACTCAAAATGGATTAAAGACCTAATCCATTTCCATGTCCATGTACATATTTCCATGTACAATGGGCCCTTGCCCAGGACTGGCCTATAGAGAGGACTGCTGACCTCAAAATCACCTTAAAACAATGCTTAAGCAGAGGAGAAACTACCAGATCAGGATGAGAACAAAATGACATTTGAAGAAGACAGCTGACCCAAGATGCTGGACCAGGCCTGTATACCAACTACTTTGATAATTGCTCACACCTTTGCTTATAAACTGAATGTGTTTAACAATCTTATGCGGAGTTAAAATTAGTCCAATTGTTAGATTTATGTTCAATTACCTATATGCAGTACTTCTGGGTTACCTTGGATTTCTCCACTCCAAGGTTGTAATTGGATGGCCCTTAGGAAATCATTCTAGAAGAAAGAAATTATAGTTTTGTTCAGGTCACTACTGATATTACTAGGTGGGATCATTTCACCTGGCCAAATAATAATACCTGCTCTGTCCCTGGCCATAAATATGAATTTTCTTCTTAAGTTAACCAAACTCAGAGCAATAAGCCAAGTTGCATCCAATGTATATAACATCCCACAATTATTGTATAGATTTATGTGGTTAATACCAGGCTATGGTCATTTAAGTTGAATGGATCCCTTATGCTGGGAACAATTAAGCCATTCTAGGGATAACCAGGCTACTAACAGCAGGAAATTGGGCTGGGTGCCTTATGGACAATGCCAATGTATAATTTCCCTTAAAGATAGGCTGGTACAGAACAGACTAAGTCAGATGACCTGGGGATATACTGGGTTGCACCTAACAGAAGTTCTTGATTTAAATTCCCCCTTATTACCTTACTAATTCTGCCATCTATATTATTTGTATATTGCCTATTTTTAAAAGTTGTTGCTTCTTCAGACTCACAGACATAGAGAACAGACTTGAGGTGGCCAAGGGGGAGGGAAGGCATGGGAGGGTTTAACTGGTAGTTTGGGATTAACAGATGCAAACTATTACATATAGAATGGATAAACAGCAACGCCCTACTGTACAGCACAGGGAACTATATTCAATATCCTTTAATAAGTCATAATGGAAAAGAATATGAAAAATAGATAAAGTTAAAAATTGTTGTTTCTTTTATTACCAGATGTGTGACTCAGCTTCCAGTAAAAACAATGATGACTAGATTACTTGAAGCCCTTGACCAGATGTATAGTTCTATATAAGATCAATGATTGTAATGGTGTGAACCAAGATATGGGAAGAAGAAACAATAGGGAATTTTTTTTCCCTGGACCATAGCAGACTAATAATACAGGTGGCCCAGAGACTTTTAGCTACTGTTAATAAGGTCTAGCCCAGTAATAGCAACCCATTGAGTTGCTTATCAATGAAATTCTCCCCTGACCTAGGAATGAGCATTCCTAGCACCATGGGAGGAAATGGTCATGTAATGCCTCCCAAATTATGGCCAAATTTATGACCATGAGAGGACCCCGCCAGCTAAAAATTGGCACTTGCCATCTGCCTCTACAAGGATTAAGTCACTAGCCACTGCAGTGGTTGGCCTTCAACACACCGTGAAAAGAGTTCAGGGTGGAGATCAGAATGCGGCACTCAGTGTTCTGAGAAAGACTGGCAGAACAGGTCTTGAGATAGTTATATTCAGGAAAAGATTTTATGAACCTCAATTCTTGCATCTCCTCATATCTAGAAAAGCACTAAAACTATTAATAGTGACATTTGCTTTGGCCATTGAAGTGAGAAATGAATTTGAAAGTCAAGTGTTTCCGACACTCAAGGTAAAACTAAGTGACCATTGTAGATATGATTTCAGACATATTCTTGTATTGCTGAGAACTTGAATTTTTCGAGCTGTGTCAGATTCAGACACCATCAGCCATTCTCAAAGCAGTGTCTGCTGGTGAAACTGAGCAAGAACTTGTGGGTTACTCTGTCAAGTTTATGACTAACCTCTCTATTCTAAAGTCTATTCCTTTTTGTGTTTTGCACATGTTCCTGCTCAGGATTGAAGAGTATCAAGAAAAGGGGGGATTGGAACTGTGCAGAACACTGCAGCATGCCCCCCAAAGTACAAAATCCCCTCTATGTCCCCTGCTTCTTTTTTTTAATTTTAATTTAATTTATTTTATATACAGCAGGTTCTTATTAGTTACCTATTCTATACATATTAGTGTATATATGTCAAACCCAATCTCCCAATTCTTCTCACCACCACCCACCGCTTTCTCCACTTGGTGTCCATACATTTGTTCTCTACATCTGTGTTTCTATTCTAACTTGAAAAACGGTTCATCCGTACCATTTTTCTAGATTCTACATATATGCGTTAATATACGATATTTGTCTTTCTCTTTCTGACTTACTTCATTCTGTATGACAGTCTCTAGGTCCATCCACATCTCTACAAATGATGCAATTTCATTCCTTTTTATGGCTGAGTAACATTCCATTTAATGGAAAACTGTGTGGAGCTCTGATTTTGAAGGACAAATAAGACTAAAACACTTTCAGATTGCATGGAATGACTTGTTCCCATTTAGTAACAAGATGTGTTTCTCACCACCTAGGTGAGGCACAGGGAAGCATTTCAACATGTGATTTTCACCTAAGCGTCTGAAGCAGGTAGGGCTTTTCCCTACAGACTCATAACCCCTGTGTTTGCATCTTCTACTTTGACTCTTTCCTTCAACAGGGAACCAACTGTGCCTAGAAACAAAGGCCTCTTTCACAAGAATTCAACAATGCATTTCCCAGAGTAACCAGACCTTTTTATCAATTTTCCATCACAGAGTTGTTTGTTGTTGTTTGTTGGTTGGTTTTTATAAGTATTCAACCTGTGAAGGGATGTTATACGGTGTGTGTGAAATGGGCAGTCAGTTGTTCCATAAATTTGTAAATCTAACATGGGTAATTCCTAAGTAATGTTGCATTAAGCAGTGTGCTCCATATCACTGGTAAGTAAATCATTTCCAAAGCATAGGGAAACATGTTTCTCATAGAAGGAATGGGGCCAATGTTATCTTACACTAAGAAAGCTACTGGGCCTTGTGTTCTTTCACTGAGTGCAAGATATCTTGGAATTGTCCTGCCTGTAGCCTACTGTTTGAGAGATTTGGAAAACTGCTTTTTCTAGAGGTACTTGCTGCTGCGTTAATTGCTAGGTTTTCTAAGTGAATTAGAGGGATGGCCTTGCCCTTTGGAGGGAAAGGCTCATCTCCCTACAGAACAGGGATGTATTTCTTATGAGGTAATGAACGAAGTCATGTACACAGCGTTCTTTCTGGGCAGGGGTCTTGTACTCAAAACTAGGAGCAGCAACAGATTGTCTGAGCGAGCTTCTGTATGATATATGTAAATGATATTCGTAAATGTTTCAAAGGAAAGCTGTGTGAAAGTCAGAATTCAAAGACCAAAAACTATGGAAAGCCTTTCAGACTGCATGAAAAGGTCAGTTCCCATTTTGAAAGCGATGTGTTTCCCACCACCTAGTTAGGTGCCAGTGATCTTCAAACTGAACCTAAATTCCTGAAGATGGTATGGTTGATCATCACAGACTTGTATCCTTAGAGTTCCTATAGTTCACATGGGAGGCTTTCTTCAAACAAGATCCATAATTGAGAAGAGAATCAGAGGTCTTATTTATGCAGTTACAACCAAGAGTCGTCCAGGCTCACCAGAAGATCTTTTAACCACGCTACCAGTGCAAAAATTTTGTTTATTTCTGGGCTCTAAAGTGACCTTATCTTCTGGGTCTGATCTAGGAAGGGTTTTGTTCCAAAACCTGGTAAATTGTGTTTTGGTAACGTCTATGTGGTGTTGCATTAAAGTCAGTGTGCTGCAGGTGATTGGAAGGTCAAGTCTTTAGGGAGGCCTAGCAAAACATCTTTTCTAAAGACTGAAAAGAGACAAAAGATTCTTACCATGCAAAAGACCTTAAGGTTTGTGTTCTTTCAAATGAATGGAAGATCTATTGGACTCCTCAGTAAAATGTTGCAGACATCTTTCATACTGCCCTTTCACGGGTACTTTAGGGCTGGGCTATGCTCTGTGTTTGAAAGTCCGGTAGAGGTGACGACCATTCACACTGTTAGGCTCAGTTTTCCGATTAAAAAAGTGCATCTTATAAGTTAGTTAAATGAAGTTTACTACTCCAAGTTCTTTCCAGGTATAAAATTTATCACCAGGACTTGGAGAAGCTAGTGAAATATTGGGGAGTGGTACCATCCTACCTTTATCAACGTGCAATGGAGAACTGTGTGATGCTCTCTGTTTGAAGGCCAAACATGACTGAAAGCCTTTAAGATGCATGCTGTGACTGCTTACTCACCAGTGAGGTAAGGCACCAAAAGGCAGAGAGAAGTTTTTCAGAGTGAACTTAGATCAAGCATCTGAAGCAGGTAGGGGTTATCCTAACAGACTTGAACCACCTCTGTTTGCCTTGTTTACAATGACACTTTCTTTCAGCAGGGAAACATTGTATTTCGCCCAAATACAACAATGTCATTCAAAGAGTAACAAGAAAGTCTTTTTACCAATTATCCCTCACAAAACTGGTTTAATGGTTTTTTTGTTTTTTGGTTAAGTATTCACCTTGTGAAGGGATATACATACAACCTACCATGTATAAGTGATGTAGAGAGTAATTTGATGCATAAAATAATGTATCTGCCAAAAATCTGGCAAGTAACTTTCTTGATGTGAAAAACTGGACGTTACATTGATCCTAAAGGTCACCTTTAAGTTTGCCCATTAAATAAAGTGTGCTTTTGGATAACCTCCTAGCAAGGAATTCCAAGCACCCAGTTTTTATTGAGAAAACTCACTTATTACACAGGAATTTGTAAAGTGAATAGATGAGGGGAACATCAGACTTTTTCAGTCAGCTGTCTCTCACTAAACTGTGTTCCTAAGGTGGATTTAAAGTTGTGGAATTCTAGTTATCCAACAAAGAAACATTTCATTACCCTTCAATTTGCATGTGAAAAGTTGTTCTCAATGGTCATTTCACTTGATATTGTTCAGAAGCCACAAAAGAGACTGAGATTACACAGTGTTCTTCTGCAGAACTTGGTGAATACCTGACAGTCCTGAGTCCAGAGGGGCATACTAGAGTTAAAGTAGTCCATTTACTAAGACTTCAGGGAAACTGCTGCACACTAAACTATGGGGAAAACCCTGAGGTTCGAGTTCACAATAGTTTGCCCTTTAGCTACGGGGTACTGTGGGATGAGCTCCTAGCAAGGAATTGAGACCACACTTTCCAGAAAACTCACTTGTCTACACAGATGGATTCCAGCAGTGAATAGAAGTTGGGCAACATCAGTGTTTTTCAGGCAGCTTTCAGGCCACAACTGCCTAGCTTTCCAAAAGGGAAAATAACGTTTTTCCCAGCTCTAATCTAGTTCAGCTTGGATGACACAGTGTTATCTAGACATAACTTCTGACCAGCTAAAAGAGACACATGAAACAAAATGCTCCATTCCATGGAGAAATATCTGCTACTGGGATACCCATCTTAACGCCCTAGTTTGGCCTAGGTGACTTTGACTCTTCCCAATGCCTGGCAGTGGTACTGGCCAATCTGTACTTTATTTCAGGCAGGACCTAAAGTTTACTTTGCACCTGAGTTAGACATATGGCAGATAAGACTTCACAGAATGAAAAGTAGTGACAGTGCATTTTCCAGTGAGACTCCAAATTACTCACTGTGTCAGACGCGAATTCAATGAAAGACTGGCTAGAACTGTGTTCAAGAGGCTCTGTAGGGAGGAGCTTCAAGATGGTGGAAGAGTAAGAAGTGGAGTTCACCTTCCTCCCCACAAATACATCAGAAATACATCTACGTGTAGAACAACTCCTACAGAACATCTACTGAATGCTGGCAGAAGAGCTCAGACCTCCCCAAAGGCAATAAACTCCCCAAGTACCTGGGTATGGCAAAAGAAAAAACAGAAACAAAAGAATAGGGATGGGACCTGCACCAATGAGAGGGAGCTGTGAAGGAGGAAAGGTTTCCACACACTAGGAAGCCCCTTCATAGGGGTGAGGGCGGGTGGTGGATGAGGGAAGTTTCAGAGCCACAGAGGAGAGCACAGCAACAGGGGTGAGGAGGGCAAAGCAGAGAGATTCCTGCATGGAAGATTGATGCCAGCCAGCACTCACCAGCCTGAGAGGCTTGTCTGCTCACCCGCTGGCCGGGATGAGCGGGGGCTAGGAGATGAGGCTTGGGCTTCT
Source organism: Monodon monoceros (assembly GCF_005190385.1). Taxonomy (NCBI): domain Eukaryota; kingdom Metazoa; phylum Chordata; class Mammalia; order Artiodactyla; family Monodontidae; genus Monodon; species Monodon monoceros. The sequence continues at coordinate 23,407,233 of NW_021703782.1, read as the reverse complement.
GAGGTCGGATCCCAGGGACAGGAATGGGTTTTGCTGTCTGAACACAGCCTGAAGGGGTCTAGTGTGCCACAGCTAGCCAGGAGGGAATCCAGGAAATGGTCTGGAACTGCCAAAGAGGCAAGAGACTATTTCCTGCCTCTTTGTATCATGGTGCGTAAGGAGAGGGGATTAAGAACACCACCTAAACGAGCTCCAGAGACAGGCGTGAGCTGTGGCTCTCAGTGCAGACACCAGAGACGGCTATGAGACACTAAGGCTGATGCTGCAGCTACCAAGAAGCCTGTGTGCGAGCACAGGTCACTATCCACACCTCCTTCCTGGAAGCCTGTGCAGCCTGCCACTACCAGGGTCCCGTGATCCATGGACAACTTCCCCAGGAGAACACAGGGCATGCCTAAGGCTGGTGCAACGTCATGCCAGCCTCTGCAACTACAGGCTTGCCCCGCATACTGTACCCCTCCCACCCACCTAGCCTGAGTGAGCCAGAGTCCCCTAATCAGTTGCTCCTTTAACCCCGTCCTGTCAGGGTAGAGAACATACTCCCTCAGGCAACCTACATGCAGAGGCAGGGCCAACCCCAAAGCTGAACATCAGGAGCTGTGCAAACAAGAAGAGAAAGGGAATGTTGAGCTGCATGAGCTTCTTGTAAATTTTGGAGATTAATCCTTTGTCAGTTGCTTAGTTTGCAAGTATTTTCTCCCATTCTGAGGTTGTCGTTTCGTCTTATTTATGGTGTCCTTTGCTGTGCAGAAGCTTTTAAATTTCATTACGTCCCATTTGGTTATTTTTGTTTTTACTTCCATGTCTCTAGGAGGTGGGTCAAAAAGGATCTTGCTGTGATTTATGTCATAGAGTGTTCTGCCTATGTTTTCCTCTAAGAGTTTGATAGTTTCTGGCTTACGTTTAGGTCTTTAATCCATTTTGAGCTTATTTTTGTGTATGGTGTTAGGGAGTGTTCTAATTTCATTCTTTTACATGTGGCTGTCCAGTTTTCCCACTTATTGAGGAGGCTGTCTTTTTTCCACTGTATATTCTTGACTCCTTTATCAAAGATAAGGTGACCATATGTGTGTGGGTTTATCTCTGAGCTTTCTATCTTGTTCCATTGATCTATATTTTTGTGTTTGTGCCAATACCATCCTGTCTTGATTACTGTAGCTTTGTAGTATAGTCTGAAGGCAGGGAGCCTGATTCCTTCAGCCCCGTTTTTCTTTCTCAATATTGCTTTGGCTATTCGAGGTCTTTTGTGTTTCCATACAAATTGTGAAAAATTTTGCTCTAATTCTGTGAAAAATGCCATTGGTAGTTTGGTAGGAATTGCATTGAATCTGTAGATTGCTTTGGGTAGTAGAGTCATTTTCACAATGTTGATTACTCCAATCCAAGAACATATATCTCTCCATCTATTTGTATCATCTTTAATTTATTTCATCAGTGCCTTACAGGCACTGACCTGCATCTTTTGTCTCTTTAGGCAGGTTTATTCCTAGATATTAAAAAAAACAAACAACCCAATCCAAAAATGAGCAGAAGACCTAAACAGACATTTCTCAAAAGAAGATATACAGATTGCCAACAGACACATGAAAGAATGCTCAACATCATTAATCATTAGAGAAATGAAAATCAAAACTACAATGAGATATCATCTCACACAGGTCAGAATGGCCACCATCAAAAAATCTAGAAACAATAAACGCTGGAGAGGGTGTGGAGAAAAGGAAACACTCTTGCACTGTTGGTGGGAGTGTAAATTGATACAGCCACTATGGAGAACAATATGGAGGTTCCTTAAAAATCTAAAAATAGAACTACCATATGACCCAGCAATCTCACTACTGGGCATATACCCTGAGAAAACCATAATTCAAAAAGAGTCATGTACCAAAATGTTCATTGTAGCTCTATTTACAATAGCCAGGACATGGAAGCAACCTAAGTGTCCATCAACAGATGACTGCATCAAGAAGATGTGGCACATACATGCAATGGAATATTACTCAGCCATAAAAAGGAACGAAACTGAGTTATTTGTAGTGAGGTGGATGGACTTAGAGAGTGTCATACAGAGTGAAGTAAGTCAGAAAGAGAAAAACAAATACCATATGCTAACACATATATATATGGAATCTAAGCAAACAAACAAACAAAAAGGGCATGAAGAACCTAGGGGGGAAATGGGAATAAAGATGCAGACCTACTAGATAATGGACTTGAGGATACGGATAGGGGGAAGGGTAAGCTGGGACTAAGTGAGAGAGTGACATGGACATATATACACTACCAAACGTAAAATAGCTAGTGGGAAGCAGTTGCATAGCACAGGGAGATCAGCTTGGTGCTTTGTGACCACCTAGAGTGGTGGAACAGGGAGGATGGGAGGGAAGGAGATGCAAGAGGGAAGAGATACAGGGACATATGTATATGTATAACTGATTCACTTTGTTATAAAGCAGAAACTAACACTCCCCTGTAAAGCAATTATACTCCAATAAAGATGTTAAGAAAAAAGAAGAAGAGAAAGGGAAATTTCTCCCAGCAGTCCCAGGAGCAGTGGATTAAATTTCCATAATCAACTTGATGTACCTGCATCTGTGGAATACCTGAATAGACAATGAATCATCCCAAATTGAGGCGGTGGACTTTGGGAGCAACTACATATATATTTTTTTCTTTTTCTTTTTGTGAGTGTGTATGTGTATGCTTCAGTGTGTGATTTTTTCTGTTATAGCTTTTATTTTATCATTTGTCCTAGGGTTCTGCCTGTCCATGGTTTTGTTGGTTTTGATTTTTAATTATGGTTTTTAGCACTTGTTATCATTGGTGAATTTGTTTTTTGGTTTGGTTGCTCTCTTCTTTCATTCTTATTTTTATTATTTAAATATTTTTCATAAATGTATTTATATTTTGTACTTTAATATTTTATTTTATTTTACTTTTTTTTCTTTCTTTCTTTTTTTTCCTTTTATTCTTAGCCATGTGGATAGAAGGCTCATAGTGTTCTGGGCATGCATCAGACCTGTGCCTCTGAGGTGGGAGAGCCGAGTTCAGGACATTGTTCCAACAGAGACCTCTCAGCTTCATGTAATATCAAACATCTCTGAGACATCTCCATCTCAACACGAAGACCCAGCTCCACTAAACGACCAGCAAGCTACAGTGCTGGATACCCTATGACAAACAACTAGCAAGACAGGAACACAACCCCACCCACTAGCAGACAGGCTGCCTAAAATCATAAAAAGGTCACAGATACCCCAAAACACACCACTGGATGTGGACCTACCCACCAGAAAAACAAGACCCAGCCTCATCCACCAGAACACAGGAACTACTCCCCTCCACCAGGAAGCCTACACAACCCAATGAACCAAGTTAGCCACTGGGGGCATACACCAAAAACAATGGGAACTACGAAACTGAGCCTGTGCAAAGGAGACCCCAAACACAGTAAGTTAAGTGAAATGAGAAGACAGAAAAAGACACAGCAGATGAACGAGAAAGGAGAAAACCCACCAGACCAAGCAAATGAGAAGGAAATAGGCTGTCTACCTGAAAAAGAATTCAGAATAATGATAGTAAAGATGATACAAAATATTGGAAATAGAATGGAGAACAGACAAGAAACATTTAACAAGGACCTAGAAGAACTAAAGAGCAAAAAACAATGAACAATACAAGTAAATGAAATTTAAAATTCCCTAGAAGGAATCAATACCAGAAAAACTGAGGCAGAAGAATGGATAAGTGACCTGGAAGATAAAATAGTGGAAATAGCTACTGCAGATCAGAATAAAGAAAAAAAAATGAAAATAATTGAGCACAGTCTCAGAGACCTCTGGGACAACATTAAACTCACCAACATTCCAATTATAGTGGTCACAGAAGAAGAAGAGAAAAAGAAAGGGACTGAGAAAATATTTGAAGACATTATAGTTGAAAACTTCCATAATATGGGATAGGAAATAGTTAATAAGTCCAGGAAGTGCATAGAGTCGCATACCGGATAAATCTAAGGAGAAGCACACCAAGCCACATATTAATCAAACAATCAAAAATTAAATATAAAGAAAAAATAATAAATGCAACAAGGGAAAAAGAACAAATAACATACAAGGGAATCCCCTAAGGTTAAAAGCTGATCTTTCAGCAGAAACTCTGCAGGCCATAAGGGAGTGGCAGGACCTATTTAAAGTCATGAAAGGGAAAAAACAATAACCAAGAACACACTACTCAGCAAGGATCTCATTCAGATTCGACAGAGAAATTAAATCTTTACAGACAATCAAAAGTGAAGAGAATTCAGTACCACCAAACCAGCTTAACAACAAATACTAAAGGAACTTCTCTAGGCAGGAAACACAAGAGAGGAAAAGACCTACAATAACAAACCCAAAACAATTAAGAAAAGGGTAATAGGAGCATACACATTGATAATTACCTTAAATGTAAATGGATTAAATGCTCCAACCAAAAGACATAGACTGGCTGAATGGATACAAAAACAAGACCCATATATATGCTGTCTACAAGAGACCAACTTCAGACCTAGGGACACATCCAGGCTCAAAGTGAGGGGATAGAAAAAGATATTCCATGCAAATAGAAATCAAAAGAAAGCTGGGATAGCAGTTTTCATACCAGAAAAAATAAACTTTAAAACAAAGACTATTACAAGAGACAAAGAAGGACACTACATAATGATCAAGGGAACAATCCAAGAAGAAGATATAACAATTGTAAATATTTATGCACCCAACATAGGAGCACCTCACTACATAAGGCAAATTCTAACAGCCATAAAATGGGAAATCGACAGTAACACAATCAGAGTAGGAGACTTTATCACCCCACTTTCACCAATGGACAGATCATCCAAAATGAAAATAAATAAGGAAACAAAGCTTTAAATAATATATGAAATAAGATGGACTTAATTGATACACATAGGACATTCCATACAAAACAACAGAATACACATTTTTCTCAAGTGCTCATGGAACATTCTCCAGGACAGAACATATACTGGGGTCACAAAACAAGCCTTGGTAAACTTAAGAAAATTGAAAATGTATCAAGCATTTTTTCTGACCACAACGCTATGAGACTAGGTATCAATTACAGGAAAAAAATCTATAAAAAATACAAACACATGGAGGTTAAACAATACACCACATAATAACCAAGAGATCACTAAAGAAATCAAAGAGGAATTTAAAAAGTACCAAGAAACAAATAACAATAAAAACATGGCACCCCCAAACTTATGGGATGCAGCAAAAGCAGTTCTAAGAGGGAAGTTTATAGCAATACAATCCTACTTAAGAAACAAGAAACATCTAAAATAAACAAACTAACTGTACAGCCAAAGCAATTAGAGAAAGAATTTTAAAAAACCCAAAGTTAGCAGAAAGAAAGAAATCATAAATACCAAATGAAAAATATGAAAGAAATGAAAAATAATGAAAGAAACAAGCAAAGATCAATAAAACTAAAAGCGGTTTCTTTGAGAAGATAAACAAAATCGATAAACCATTAGACAGACTCATCAAGAAAAAAAGGGAGAAGACTCAAATGAATAGAATTAGAAATGAAAAAGGAGAAGTAACAACTGACACTGCAGAAATACAAAGCGTCTTGGGAGATTATTACAAGGAACTATATGCGAATAAAATGGACAACCTGGAAGAAATGGACAAATTCTTAAAAAAGCACAACCTTCCAAGACTGCAACAGGAAGAAATAGAAAATATAAACCGGCCAATCACAAACACTGAAATTGAAACTGTGATTAAAAATCTTCAAATAAACAAAAGCCTAGGACCAGATGGCTTCACAGGCGAATTCTACCAAACAGTTGAGAAGAGCTAACACTTATCCTTCTCAAGCTATTCCAAAATATAGCAGAGGGAGGAACACTCCACAATTCATTCTACGAGGCCACCATCACCCTGATACCAAAACCAGACAAAAATGTCACAAACAAAACTACAGGCCATTATCACTGATAAACATAGATGCAAAAATCCTCACAAAATACTAGCAAAAGGAATCCAACAACACATTTAAAGGATCATACAGCATGATCAAGTGGGGTTTATCACAGGAATGCAAGGATTCTTTAATATATGCAAATCAATGTGATACACGATATTAGCAAATTCAAAGAGAAAAACCATATGATCATCTCAATAGATCCACAAAAAGCTTTCAACAAAATTCAACACCCATTTATGATAAAAACACTCCAGAAAGTAGGCATAGAGGGAACTTATCTCAACATAATAAACAGCATATATGACACACCCACAGCCAACATCGTCCTCAATGGTGAAGAAGTGAAACCATTCCCACTAAGATCAGGAAAAAGACAAGGTTGCCGACTCTCAACACTATTATTCAACATAGTTTTGCAAGTTTTAGCCACAGCAATCAGAGAAGAAAAAGAAATAAAAGGAATCCAAATTGGAAAAGAAGAAATAAAACTGTCACTGTTTGCAGAAGACATGATACTATACGTAGAAAATTGTAAAGATGCTACCAGAAAAATACTAGAGTTAATCAGTGGTTTTGGTAAAGTAGCAGGATACAAAATTGATGCTCAGAAATCTCTTGCATTCCTATACACTATGATGAAAAATCTGAAAGGGAAATTGAGGAAACACTTCCATATAACATTGCAACAAAAAGAATAAAATACCTAAAAATAAACCTACCAAAGGAGACACAAGACCTGTACCCTTTCGAGAAAACTCAATTTCTTCCAGAGCCATGCCTGCAGTGAGTATAAATCAAGCAACGAAAGCTTGTATCAAACGGCCATATCCAGGTTGACATGTGGCAGACTCTTCAGTGGTTTCTACCAAGTCAAAGAGACCTAGCTTCTTACGGAGTCCTTCCAAGATCAACTTTGCTATGCAGGGTATACTTCCTGAGGTGAACTGCCTAAACGAAAGAATGCGCTAGGTTTCTTGGGTCCTGCGAATCGTCCCAAAGCCTGCAGCTTTACACCAGAAACTGTGCTCTGGTTGCACTTGGACCCCCGAGCCGACGTTCCCCTTGAGTTAGGTTGACTTCAGGTATGAGGTCCTGGAGGGAATTGTAAGCAAAGTGCTTCTCTCAGTACAGCTCTGACTAGGGTAATGAGGCACACTTGCACGGCCTTCTGCAACAGCTACAAATATGTTCCTGAGGCTGTTGGTGAGCTGAGGCAATCTAGCTCCCCCGAGGCAGTGTGAAAGCTGCTGCCCTTCACTCGGCACACACACGAGTATTCCGAAGTGTCTCCGGGTCTGAATGTCGCTCTTCAACTCAGGAGAGCCTTGGGGTACTCAGTGTCCTTGTACGGAAACGGATGCTGCCGGGAGGAGTCTAGGCGTCCTGAAGAGATTCCAATCCTTCAAGTGAAGCAGAAGAGAGAACTAAGGCCTCACGGAAGCTGCTGCACTCCTACCCTGCTGCGTGGCATATCAGGGTGCCCCTTCGAAGCTAGGCCTCACTTGGAGTTTCCCCTTAGCTATACAACGGGACAGGATGAGCTCTGACCGAGAGACTGGAGTACCCCGCTTCCGTGTGAAACCGTCTTTTCCCTCTCACAGCCATGCCTGCCGTGAGAAGGGGCCCGGCGACAGCAGTGTTTCTCAGGGAGCTTCAAGGTGCAATAGAGGGTTCTTGAAGGTGTGAAAACGAGGCTAGTCCCGTCAGGCACCGGCTCCAGGATGACACGGAGCCTAAGTATCTGTGCTTTCTATCCAAGTCCAAAGCGACCTAGTACATACTTGATTCAAGCGTTCTTCACAGGGTGCTCTGGGTGTACCAAACTGCCTAGACCAAGGAATGTCTTTGGTCTCCTAGGGTCCCTTGCATCTACTGAAAGCCTGAAGTGTTCCACAGAGACCTGTGCTTTAGTGGAAGTTGGAAGGCAAGCCGCCTTTCCCCCTGAGATACGGTGACTTCAGGTATGAGTTCCTAGAAGGGCATGTAAGCAGAGAGTTTCTCCCAGTGTAGCTCAGACTAGGGCAACGAGGCCGACTTGCATTGTATGCTGGACTAGCGAGAACCCTGTTCCTGAATCCGTTGGTGAGCCGAGGAAATTTAGCTCCCCCAAGGTAGAGTGCGGTGTGTTACCCTTCACTCGGCCTACCCTGGGGCACCCTGAAGGGCCTACCGGTCTGAGTGTGGCCCAGCAAGCCCAGGGGAGCCTGCGGCTACGCAGAGTTCTTGTCCTGAAACGGACGCTGGCGCGACGGGGCCACGAGTCTCTAGACGCTTACTCCCGTTAAACTAACACAGAACTGCCACTAAGGCCTCAGGGAAACTGCTACACGCCTACCCTTCTGGAGGCAACATCAAGAACTTACGTGGAGGCTAAAGGCCCACGTTGAGATTCCCCTTAGCGCTAGAGCAGGGCGGGAAGAGCTCCCACCCAGGACCTGGAAGCACCCTCTTTCTTTCGAGAAAACTCATTTCCTTCCAGAGCCAAGTCTGCCGTGTGTACCAGTCCGGCAACCAAAGCATTCTTCGGGTAGCTTCAAGGCCGCATGAGTGAAGCATTCCAAATGGGAAAACAAGGCTTGCCGCTTTAGACGCCTCTCCAGATTGACACGCCGTCTAAGTACGTGTGGTTTCTGTCGAGCCAAAGGGACACAAGCTACCCACTGGGCCCGTCCCTGAATCAGCTATTGTACGCAGGGGGGTTCTGTGTGTAGCGAACCGCCTCAATGAAGGACTGCCCTAGGTCGGCCTTGGGGCCTGAACATCTTCCAAAATCCGGCCGCGACACACGAAGAGCGGTGCTCTAGTTGCAGTGGGAGCACTAGTTGAATGACTCCTTGCGGTGCGGTGACTTCAGATATGAGGTGCTGGGAATACTGAAAAGCAGAGGGATTTTCTCAGTGCAGCTCAGACAAGGGCGATGAGGCGGAAGTCCACGGCATGCTGCACTGGCTAGAACCGTGTTCCGCAAACTGCTGGAGAGCTGAGGAAATCTAGCTCTCCCAAGGGAGTGTGCAAATGCTGCCGATCCATAGGCATACACACAGGGGTACTCCGAAGGGCTTCCTGGGCTGGACGTTGCTCGGGAGGCCCAGGGGTCCGTGGACTACGCAGTGTCCTTGTACAGAGACACGGGCTGATGCGAGGTGCCTAGGAATCCTGAGAAGCTTACCAGCGTTACGCTAAGGAAGAGCAACGACTACTGCCTCATGGAAACTGCTGCGCGCCTACCATTCTGCATGCAATTCAGGGCCTTCACTGGAGGCTTCTGCTCAGTGGAGTTTTAAGGTAGGGAGGATGAGCTCCCAACCAGGAACGGGAAGGCACCCCGTTTCTTTCATGGAAACTCTTTCTCTTCTCAGAGCCATGCCTGCACGGATGAGAATCCGGGCCACATCAGTGCTTTCCAGGTTGCTTCGAGGCCGCATAAAGGCAGCTTTCAAGGCGGGAAAGCAAGGCTTGTCTCAAACGGCCATTTCCAGGTTGACATGGGGCAGACTCTTCAGTGGTTTCTACCAAGTCAAAGAGACCTAGCTTCTCACGGAGTCCTTCCACGGTCAACTTTTCTATGCAGGGTATTCTTCCTGAGGTGAACTGCCTAAACGAAAGAATGCGCTAGGTTTCTTGGGTCCTGCGAATCGTCCCAAAGCCTGCAGCTTTACACCAGAAACTGTGCTCTGGTTGCACTTGGACCCCCGAGCCGACGTTCCCCTTGAGTTAGGTTGACTTCAGGTATGAGGTCCTGGAGGGAACTGTAAGCAAAGTGCTTCTCTCAGTACAGCTCTGACTAGGGTAATGAGGCACACTTGCACGGCCTTCTGCAACAGCTACAAATATGTTCCTGAGGCTGTTGGTGAGCTGAGGCAATCTAGCTCCCCCGAGGCAGCGTGAAAGCTGCTGCCCTTCACTCGGCACGCACGCGGGTACTCCGAAGTGTCTGGGGTCTGAATGTTGCTCTTCAACTCAGGAGAGCCCGGGGGTACTCAGTGTCCTTGTACGGAAACGGGTGCTGCCGCGAGGAGTCTAGGAGACGCGAAAAGCTTACTACCGTTCAACTAAAGCAGAAGAGAGAGCTAAGGCCTCCTGGGAGCTGCCGCACTCCTATCCTGCTGCATGGCATATCAGGGCCCGCCTTCGAAGCTAGGCCTCACTTGGAGTTTCCCTTTAGGGATGGAACAGGACAGGATGAGCTCTGACCGAGAAACTGGAATACCCCGGTTGCTCGTGAAACCGTCTTTCCCCTCTCGCAGCCATGCCTGCCGTGAGAGGAGGCCCGACAACAGCAGTGTTTTCCAGGGCAGCTGCAAGGCGCATAAGAGGACATCTCAAGGTGCGAAAACAAGGCTAGTCCCATCAGGCAGCGGCTCCAGGAAGACACGCAGCGTAAGTGTCTGTGGTTTCTGTCAAGTCAAAAGAGACCTAGCGACATACTTGGCTCTTCCCTGATTCGACTTTCCTACACAGGACGTTCTGCGTGTAGCCAACTGCCGGGACCACAGAGTGCCCTAGGTCTCGTAGGGTCCTGTGCATCTACCGAAAGAAACCCTGAAAAGTTCCACGGAAATCTGTGCTTTGGCGGAATTTGTAGTGCAGGCCGCCTTTCCACCTGAGATACGCTGACTTCAGGTATGAGTGCCTAGAGGGACTAGCAAGCGGAGAGTTTTTCTCAGTACAGCTCAGACCAGGGCAATGTGGCCGACTTCCGTGGCATGCTGGACTTGCGAGAACCGTGTTCCTGAATCCGTTGGTGAGCTGAAGAAATCTAGCTCCCCCCCAGGAGAGAGTGCAGTGTGTTACGCTTCACTCGGCCTAGCCAGGGGCACCCTGAAGGGCCTACGTGTCTGAGTGTGGCCCAGCAGGCCCAGGGGAGCCTGCGGGTACTCAGAGTTCTCGTAGGGAAACGGGTGCTGACGCGAGGGGGCCAGGAGTCCTGCCAGGATTCGTACCGTTACACGAGGGCAGGAGGGCGACTGAGGCCTCAAGGAAAAGGCCGCAAAACTACCCTTCTGGATGGCAAATCAGGGCCTTAGGTAGAGGCTACGGCCCACCTTGGGGTCCCCCTTCGCTCTAGAGCAGGGCAGGATATGCTCCCGCCCAGGGCCTGAAAGCACCCTCTTCCTTTCGAGAAAACTCAGTTTCTTCCAGAGCCATGCCTGCAGTGAGTACGAGTCCAGCAACCAAAGCGTTGTTCAGGAAGCTTCAAGGCCGCATGACTGGAGCTTTCAAGCCGGGAAGGCCCGGCTTGCCTCAGAGGGCTGCCTTTTCCAGGTTTCCATGCAGAGGAAGCACCTGCGCTTTCTAACAAGTCCAAAGAGACCTGGCTGCTCGCCGGGTCCTTCGAGAATCATCTTCTCTATGCAGGGTGCTCTGCGTGTAGCGAACTGCTTAAATGAAAGAATGCCTTAGGTGTCGTAGGCTCACGTGCATCTTCCAAAGGCCTGCAGCGTTACCCTAGAAACTCTGCTCTGGAGGCACTTGGACGGCAAGCCGACTTACTCCTCGAGGCAGGTTGACTTCAGGGATGAGGTCCTAGAAGGAACTGTAAGCAAGACGTTTGGCTCAGTGCAGCTCCGACTACAGTAATGACGCAGCCTTCCATGGCCTGCTGCACAGGCTACCGCAGTGTTCCTGAGGCTGTTGGTGTGCTGAGGAAATCTAGCTCCCCCGAGGCAGCGTGCAAGCTGCTGCCCTTCACTCGGCACACACACGAGTATTCCAAAGTGTCTCCGGGTCTGAATGTCGCTCTTCAACTCAGGAGAGCCTCAGGGTACTCAGTGTCCTTGTACGGAAACGGATGCTGCCGGGAGGAGTC
>NW_021703782.1:23378709-23395327 GCF_005190385.1 Monodon monoceros | reverse complement strand
GTGTGTGGTGTGTGGTGTGTGTGTGTTGTGTGGTGTGTGTGCGGTGCGTGAGTGTGGTGTGTGTGGTGTGGTGTGTGTGTGTGTCTGTAACAGTGGCGGGGGTTACAGGGAAATGACAACCAGAGACTGCCAGCCATTCACCACGTGCTCTTAGAGGCTTGAAGGGCCCTGTAGCTGGGAAGTCTATGGAGAGAGCAGACAGGTGCCTTGAGCCAACAGTTACTGTAATGTACATGAGGAACTCTAGATCTCTCATTGGAAACTAATCTCTTAGCAAGTAATCGTTTGAACAGTCAGCTCTTCATGTCCTAACAGAGGACTCATCTCTGCCTTCATGCCCTGTTGCTCAGGGCGTGGTAGTCAGGCTTCAGATCTACACCTTTAAAATGGGCTGATTACCCCAGTAGGGGCCTCTTTAAAGGGCTGTCACAGGGAGTGGGTGTGACCCCCACCAGAGTGAACCAGGAAGGGGTGAAGGCTCTGCAGGTCTGACTAGACCACCTGTCGAATCATGATTCTGAACTGCCTCTTCTCCCTGTGATTTCATCACATACAGTAGGAAAAATATCTGCCAAAATACTTTATACAAGATAGAAATTTTAGACAAAACACCACATAGGTTGTTTTCTGCAACAGTGATAGAAAACATTGACTCAATCGAGAATGGATTACCTCCCATAACTGAAGGTTCTTAGAAGGGGAGGGGTGATGAGGTGTAGTACTCCAGGGCTGCCTCTGCCTTCCTCCATGATTGACTCTAGCTATAGTCTGATAGCATAATGGGTGCTGCAATCCCAGGCATCATGTCCTCTCCTGGTCCTGTCCCAAGAACTCAAGCCTTTCTGAGAGACAGTAGGGCCCTGAGTAAGAGGTTGAGGACATAGGAGGGAAAGTCCACACAGACAGGCACTCTCCCTAGGGACCCGCCTTGCCTGCTGGGAGGTCTGATGGGACAGATAGAGGGGCTGGAGGGGTCTGAACTTTGCTCTCAAAGAGTGCACATGTGCCAGCTTGCTAGCAATCAGGGTGGAGAGAGACAGGCCGCCAACTTGCCGCACTTCCCAGCCTGAAATGCATGCCTGGTAGGACTGCTAGTACCAGCAGCAGGAAGGCACTGAATCTCAGGTGGACGGGCCCTGGGAGAAAACTTGGTTTAACTGTGCAGAGACAGACTGGAGGGCTTGGGGTGTGGTAATGGTCCAAACCTCAGAGCCCATTGCCAGTGTATGAATGGTGGGTGTGGTCCTTTATTGGAGCCCATTGTCAGCATGTGCACAGTGGGGCACAGGTCCAGCAGTGGCGTGCACACAGGGTGGTACCACAGAAACACACGTCTTGGGCGGACAGCCTCTGAGGAGGAATATGCAGCAGTTCCTTTCCTGGCAGGAGTGCTCCGGTCCCGCCCACCCCACACTATGGCTTGGAGCCAGAGCTGGGATGAACAGGTCCTGGGAGAGAGCAGCCAGAGGCAGCCCAGGTCCCAGGCGGCAGCACAACCACCTCAATTCCTGCAGCTACAGAACTCTGGACCCCAGGACCAGCCTAGCACTAGGTCTAGGATAAACACAATGGAGAAAAGGATGTGACCTTGGGCTGCTTCTGGGCAGAACCATGGACTTCTGCACAGGTGGTGAATAGGTTCGCTGTGACCACAGGGACCTCACTTGCTTCAGCACTCACCTCCTTTGGGACAAAGCATGCAGTCAAGGGCAACGTAGCCGAATTGAACCCAATCCTCAGGGCTTCTACTCCAGTAACTGGGGAGCGGAACCCGCCCCCAACAGGGCTGTGATAGCCGTGGAGCAAAGAGGAGGCCCTGCCAAACATCCAGTGCTGGCTCTGGACACCACAACATCAATTACACCCACTATCAAGGGGATAATGGCCAGCACACACTGAGAAAAGATGTGGCTGGCATCCATACCAAAAATATTGGACTCACACAGTCTACACAGGGCTGCTCCCACACAAAAACACCCCTTCAAGACCACAGTAGATAACTGTTTCTCCTAAAGTCATAGAGGCAGAGAAAGTTAAGTAAAATGAAAAAGCAGAAGCACCACTCCCAATTAAAGGAACAAGAAAAATCCCATGAAAGAACAAATAATGAAACAGACCTCACCAGTCTACTAGACACTGAGTTCAAAAAGGAGGTAGTACAAATGCTAAAGGAAATAAGAAAGATTATCGATAGAAATGCAGATCACTGTAACAAGGAACTAGAAACTATAAAACGGAACCAATCAAAATTATACAGCTCAATTGCTGAGATAAAAACCGATCTAGAAGCAGTGAATAGCAAACTAAATAACACAGATGAACAGATAAGTGATCTGGAAGATAGAATAATGGAAATCGCCCAATCAGAATAGCACACAGAAAGACAAATGAAAAACAAATGAAAGCAACAGGTGAGATCTGTGGGATAATGTAAAGCATGCAAACCTACACATAATAGGAGTTCCAGAAGGAGAAGAGAGAGAGAAGGGGATCAAAAATGTATTTGAAGAAATTATGGCTGAAAACTTCCCAAACTTGAAAAAGGAAACAAATATCCAGGTATGGGAAGCACAGAGGGTCCCAAACAAGATGAACCCAAACAGACCCACACCAAGACATAAATATTATAAGTAAAATGGCAAAAGTTAAAAATAAAGAGAGGATTCTAAAGGCAGCAAGAGAAAAACAAAGAGTCAGCTACAAGGGAACCCCAATAAGGCTGTCAGCTGATTTCTCTGCAGAAATTTTGCAGACTAGAAGTGAGTGACATGATTTATTCAAAGCCCTGAAACAGAAAAACCTGGAACCAAGGATACTCTGCCCAGAAAGATTATCATTTAGAATAGAAAGAGAGATAAATAATTTCTCAGACAAGCAAAAACTAAAATAATACAACAATACTAAACCTACCCTAAAAGAAATATTGAAATATCTTCTCTAAATAGAAAAGAAGCAAGAATCTATAGGAAAGGGAAAATCACAATAGGAAGGACAAATATATAAAAGGATGGAAGATCACTTAAATAGCCCAGTAAATAGATTCAAAAACAATTAAAAAATTTTTGTAAAAGCAATTCTAACTACAATTAACAGCAAAAGGATGAACATGAAGATGTAAAATAGGGCATCAAAATCACAAAAATGTGAGGGCAGGGAATAAAAAATGTACATCTTTTAGAATGTGTTTGAACTTGTATTATCAGTATAAAGCAAGTAGATATAGTTAAGGGTCAACATACTTGAAAACCATGGTAACCACAAATCAAAAACATACAATAGATTCACAAAAACCAAAAAGAAACTCAAGCATAATAAAAAAGAAAACCATATCAAACCACAAAAGGAAAAACAAAAAATAAGTTTTGTAGAAGAACTACAAAATCAACTGGAAAACAAGGTTTAACATGACAATAAGTACATGACTATCAATAATTACTTTACATCTATTGAGATGATCATATGCTTTTTCTCCTTCAATTTGTTAATATGGTGTATCACATTGATAGATTTGCATATATTGAAGAATCCTTGCATTCCTGGAATAAACCCCACTTGATCATGGTGTATGATCCTTTTAATGTGCTGTTGGATTCTGTTTGCTAGTATTTTGTTGAGGATTTTTGCATCTAAGTTCATCAGTGATATTGGCCTAGAGTTTTCTTTGTGACATCCTTGTCTGGTTTTGGTATTAAGGTTATGGTGGCCTCGTAGAATGAATTTGGGAGTGTTCCTCCCTTGCTATATTTTGGAAGAGTTTGAGAAGGATAGGTGTTAGCTCTTCTCTAAATGTTTGACAGAATTCGCCTGTGAAGCCATCTGGTCCTGGGCTTTTGTTTGTTGGAAGATTTTTTTTTTTTAACAACTTTATTGGGGTATAATTGCTTTACAATGGTGTGTTAGTTTATGCTTTATAACAAAGTGAATCAGTTATACATATACATATGTTCCCATATCTCTTCCCTCTTGCACCTCCCTCCCTCCCACCCTCCCCATCCCACCCCTCCAGGCGGTCACAAAGCACCGAGCTGATCTCCCTGTGCTATGTGGGTGCTTGCCACTAGCTATCTACCTTACGTTTGTTAGTGTATATATGTCCATGCCTCTCTCTCGCTTTGTCACAGCTCACCCTTCACCCTCCCCATATCCTCAAGTCTGTTCTCCAGTAGGTC
This sequence comes from Monodon monoceros, assembly GCF_005190385.1. NCBI lineage: Eukaryota > Metazoa > Chordata > Mammalia > Artiodactyla > Monodontidae > Monodon > Monodon monoceros. The sequence goes on along the minus strand of NW_021703782.1, from coordinate 23,391,158 downwards.
TGTGTCTTTATTCCTGTCTTACCCATAGGTTCTTCATGACATTTTTTTCCTTAAATTCCATATATATGTGTTAGCATATGGTATTTGTCTTTTTCTTTCTGACTTACTTCACTCTGTATGACAGACTCTAGGTCTATCCATCTCATTACAAATAGCTCAATTTCATTTCTTTTTAAGGCTGAGTAATATTCCATTGTATATATGTGCCACATCTTCTTTATCCATTCATCCGATGATGGGCGCTTAGGTTGTTTCCATCTCCAGGCTATTGTAAATAGAGCTGCAATGAACATTTTGGTACATGACTCTTTTTGAATTTTGGTTTTCTCAGGGTATATGCCCAGTAGTGGGATTGCTGGGCCACATGGTAGTTCTATCTGTAGTTTTTTAAGGAACCTCCATACTGTTCTCCATAGTGGCTGTACCAATTCACATTCGCACCAGCAGTGCAAGAGTGTTCCCTTTTCTCCACACCCTCTCCAGCATTTATTGTTTCTAGATTTTTTGATGATGGCTATTCTGACTGGTGTGAGATGATATCTCATTGTAGTTTTGATTTGCATTTCTCTAATGATTAATGATGTTGAGCATTCTTTCATTTGTTTGTTGGCAGTCTGTATATCTTCTTTGGAGAAATGTCTATTTAGGTCTTCTGCCCATTTTTGGATTGGGTTGTTTGTTTTTTTGTTATTGAGATGCATGAGCTGCTTGTAAATTTTGGAGATTAATCCTTTGTCAGTTGCTTCATTTGCAACTATTTTCTCCCATTCTGAGGGTTGTCTTTTGGTCTTGATTATGGTTTCCTTTGCTGTGCAAAAGCTTTGAAGTTTCATTAGGTCCCATTTGTTTATTTTTATTTCCATTTGTCTAGGAGGTGGGTCAAAAAGGATCTTGCTGTGATTTATGTCATAGAGTGTTCTGCCTATGTTTTCCTCTAAGAGTTTGATAGTTTCTGGCCTTACATTTAGGCCTTTAATCCATTTTGAGCTTATTTTTGTGTATGGTGTTAGGGAGTGATCTAATCTCATACTTTTACATGTACCTGTCCAGTTTTCCCAGCACCACTTATTGAAGAGGCTGTCCTTTCTCCACTGTATGCCACCTTTATCAAAGATAAGGTGACCATATGTGTGTGGGTTTATCTCTGGGCTTTCTATCCTGTTCCATTGATCTATCTCTCTGTTTTTGTGCCAGTACCATACTGTCTTGATTACTGTAGCTTTGTAGTATAGTCTGAAGTCAGGGAGCCTGATTCCTCCAGCTCCATTTTTCATTCTCAAGATTGCTTTGGCTATTCGGGGTCTTTTGTGTTTCCATACAAATTGTGAAATTTTTTGTTCTAGTTCTGTGAAAAATGCCAGTGGTAGTTTGATAGGGATTGCATTGAATCTGTAGATTGCTTTGGGTAGTAGAGTCATTTTCACAATGTTGATTCTTCCCATCTAAGAACATGGTATATCTCTCCATCTATTTGTATCATCTTTAATTTCTTTCATCAGTGTCTTATAATTTTCTGCATACAGGTCTTTTGTCTCCTTAGGTAGGTTTATTCCTAGATATTTTATTCTTTTTGTTGCAATGGTAAATGGGAGTGTTTTCTTGATTTCACTTTCAGATTTTTCATCATTAGTGTATAGGAATGCAAGAGATTTCTGTGCATTAATTTTGTATCCTGCACCTTTACCAAATTCACTGATTATCTCTAGCAGTTTTCTGGTAGCATCTTTAGGATTCTCTATGTATAGTATCATGTCATCTGCAAACAGTGACAGCTTTACTTCTTCTTTTCCAATTTGGATTCCTTTTATTTCCTTTTCTTCTCTGATTGCTGTGGCTAAAGCTTCGAAAACTATGTTGAATAAGAGTGGTGAGAGTGGACAAACTTGTCTTGTTCCTGATCTTAGTGGAAATGCTTTCAGTTTTTCACCATTGAGGATGATGTTGGCTGTGGGCTTGTCATATATGGCCTTTATTATGTTGAGGAAAGTTCCCTCTATGCCTACTTTCTGCAGGGTTTTTATCATAAATGGGTGTTGAATTTTGTTGAAAGCTTTCTCTGCATCTATTCAGATGATCATACGGTTTTTCTCCTTCAGTTTGTTAATATGGTTTATCACATTGATAGATTTGCATATATTGAAGAATCCTTGCATTCCTGGAAAAAACCCCACTTCATCATGCTGTATGATCCTTTTAATGTGCTGTTGGATTCTGTTTGCTTGTATTTTGTTGAGGATTTTTGCATCTATGTTCATCAGTGATATTGGCCTGTAGTTTTCTTTCTTTGTGACATCCTTGTCTGGTTTTGGTATCAAGGTGATGGTGGCCTCGTAGAAGGAATTTGGGAGTGTTTCTCCCTCTGCTATATTTTGGAAGAGTTTGAGAAGGATAGGTGTTAGCTCTTCTCTAAATGTTTGATAGAATTCGCCTGTGAAGCCATCTGGTCCTGAGCTTTTGTTTGTTGGAAGATTTTTAATCACAGTTTCAATTTCAGTGCTTGTGATTGATCTGTTCATGTTTTCTATTTCTTCCTGATTCAGTCTTGCCACGTTGTGCATTTCTAAGAATTTGTTCATTTTATTGGCACAGAGTAACTTGTAGTAATCCCTCATGATCTTTTGTATTTCTGCAGTGTCAGTTGTTACTTCTCCTTTTTCATTTCTAATTCTATTAATTAGAGTCTTCTCCCTTTTTTTCTTGATGAGTCTGGCTAGTGGTTTATCTATTATGTTTATCTTCTCAAAGAAGCAGCTTTTAGTTTTATTGATCTTTGCTATTGTTTCCTTCATTTCTTTTTCATTTATTTCTGATCTGATCTTTATGATTTCTTTCCTTCTGCTAACTTTGGGGTTTTTTTGTTCCTCTTTCTCTAGTTGCTTGAGGTGCAAGGTTAGGTTGTTTATTCGAGATGTTTCCTGCTTCTTAAGGTGGGCTTGTATTGCTATAAACTTCCCTCTTAGAACTGCTTTTGCTGCATCCCATAGGTTTTGGGTCGTTGTGTCTCCATTGTCATTTGTTTCTAGGTATTTTTTTATTTCCTCTTTGATTTCTTCAGTGATCGTTTCGTTATTAAGTAGTGTATTGTTTAGCCTCCATGTGTTTGTATTTTTTACAGATCTTTTCCTGTAATTGATATCTAGTCTCATGGCGTTGTGGTCAGAAAAGACACTTGATACAATTTCAATTTTCTTAAATTTACCAAGGCTTGATTTGTGACCCAAGATATGATCTATCCTGGAGAATGTTCCATGAGCACTTGAGAAAAATGTGTATTCTGTTGTTTTTGGATGGAGTGTCCTATAAATATCAATTAAGTCCATCCTGTTTAATGTCTCATTTAAAGCTTGTGTTTCCTTATTTATTTTCAATTTGGATGATCTGTCCATGGGTGAAAGTGGGGTGTTAAAGCCCCCTACTATGAATGTGTTACTGTCAATTTCCCCTTTTATGGCTGTTAGTATTTGCCTTATGTATTGAGATGCTCCTATGTTGGGTGCATAAATATTTACAATTGTTATATCTTCTTCTTGGATCGATCCCTTGATCATTATGGAGTGTCCTTCTTTGTCTCTTTTAATAGTCTTTATTTTAAAGTCTATTTTGTCTGATATGAGAATTGCTACTCCAGGTTTCTTTTGGTTTCCATTTGCATGGAATATCTTTTTCCATCCCCTTACTTTCAGTCTGTATGTGTCTCTTGGTCTGAAGTGGGTCTCTTGTAGACAGCATATATATGGGTCTTGTTTTTGTATCCATTCAGCCAATCTGTGTCTTTAGGTGGGAGCATTTAGTCCATTTACATTTAAGGTAATTATCGATATGTATGTTCCTATTCCCATTTTCTAAATTGTTTTGGGTTCGTTATTATAGGTCTTTTCCTTCTCTGTGTTTCTTGCCTAGAGAAGTTCCTTTAGCATTTGTTGTAAAGCTGGTTTGGTGGTGCTGAACTCTCTCAGCTTTTGCTTGTCTGTAAAGGTTTTAATTTCTCCATCAAATCTGAATGAGATCCTTGCTGGGTAGAGTAGTCTTGGTTGCAGGTTTTTCTCCTTCATCACTTTCAGTATGTCCTGCCACTCCCTTCTGGCTTGCAGGGTTTCTGCTGAAAGATCAGCTGTTAACCTTATGGGGATTCCCTTGTGTGTTATTTATTGTTTTTCCCTTGCTGCTTTTAATATGCTTTCTTTGTATTTAATTTTTTACAGTTTGATTAATATGTGTCTTGGCGTATTTCTCCTTGGATTTATCCTGAATGGGACTCTCTGTGCTTCCTGGACTTGATTAACTATTTCCTTTCCCATATTAGGGAAGTTTTCAACTATAATCTCTTTAAATATTTTCTCAGTCCCTTTCTTTTTCTCTTCTTCTTCTGAAACCCCTATAATTCGAATGTTGGTGCATTTAATGTTGTCCCAGAGGTCTCTGAGACTGTCCTCAGTTCTTTTCATTCTTTTTTTATTCTGCTCTGCAGTAGTTATTTCCACTATTTTATCTTCCAGGTCACTTATCCGTTCTTCTGCCTCAGTTATTCTGCTATTGATCCCATCTGGAGTCTTTTTCATTTCATTTATTGTGTTGTTCATCATTGTTTGTTTCATCTTTAGTTCTTCTAGGTCCTTGTTAAATGTTCCTTGCATTTTGTCCATTCTATTTCCAAGATTTTGGATCAACTTTACTATCATTATTCTGAATTCTTTTTCCGGTAGACTGCCTATTTCCTCTTCATTTGTTAGGTCTGGTGCGTTTTTATCTTGCTCCTTCATCTGCTGTGTGTTTTTCTGTCTTCTCATTTTGCTTATCTTACTGTGTTTGGGGTCTCCTTTTTGCAGGCTGCACATTCGTAGTTCCCGTTGTTTTTGATGTCTGCCTCCAGTGGCTAAGGCTGGTTCAGTGGGTTGTGTAGGCTTCCTGGTGGAGGGGACTAGTGCCTGTGTTGTGGTGGATGAGGCTGGATCTTGTCTCTCTAGTGGGCAGGTCCACGTCTTGTGGTGTGTTTTGGGGTGTTTGTGGACTTATTATGATTTTAGGCAGCCTCTCTGCTAATGGGTGTGGTTGTGTTCCTGTTTTGCTAGTTGTTTGCCATAGGTTGTCCAGCACTGTGGCTTGCTGGTCGTTGAGTGAAGCTGAGTGCTGGTGTTGAGATGGAGATCTCTGGGAGATTTTTGCCATTTGATATTATGTGGAGCTGGGAGGTCTCTTGTTGACCATTGTCCTGAAGTTGGCTCTCCCACATCAGTGGCACAGCACTGACTCCTGGCTGCAGCACCAAGAGCCTTTCATCCACACGGCTCAGAATACAAGGGAGAAAAAGTAGAGAGAAAGAATTAGTAGAAGTAGGAAGAAAGAAAGAAAGAAAGAAGAAAAGTAGGAAAGAAGGAAAGAAAGGAGGGAGGGAGGCAGGGAGGGAGGAAGGAAGGAAGGAGGGAAGGAAGGAAAAAAGAAAGAAAGAAAGAAGATACAGTAAAATAAAATAAAGTAAAATATAATAAAGTTATTAAATTAAAAAATAATTAGGAAAAAAAAAGGGACGGATAGAACCTTAGGACAAATGGTGGAAGCAAAGCTATACAGACAAAATCTTACACAGAAGCATACACATACACCCTCACAAAAAGAGGTAAAGCGGAAAAAATCATAAATCTTGCTCTCGAAGTCCACCTCTTCAATTTGGGATGACTCGTTGTCTAAAGGAGGGAAGGAAAGAAAGGAAGAAAGAAAGAAAGAAAGAAAGAAAGAGGAAGGAAGGAAGGGAGAAAGAAAGAAAGAAAGGAAGAAAGAAAAGTATAATAAAGTTATTAAAATTAATTATTAAGAGAAATATTTTTTTAAAAACCGGACGGATAGAACCGTAGGACAAATGGTGGAAGCAAAGCTATACAGACAAAATCTCACACAGAAGCATACACATACACACTCACAAAAAGAGGAAAAGGGGGAAAAAATAATAAATCTTGCTCTCGAAGTCCACCTCCTCAATTTGGGATGACTCGTTTTCTATTCATGTATTCCACAGCTGCAGGGTACATGAAGTTGATTGTGGAGCTTTAATCCGCTGCTTCTGAGGCTGTTGGGAGAGATTTCCCTTTCTCTTCTTTGTTCTCACAGCTCCCAGGGGCTCAACTTTGATTTGGCCCCACCTCTGAGTGTAGGTCGCTGGAGGGGGTATGTTTTTTGCTCAGACAGGACAGGGTTAAAGGAGCCGCTGATTCGGAGCCTCTGGCTCACTCAGGCCGGGGGGAGGGAGGTGCCCGGAGTGCGGGGCGAGCCTGCGGCGGCAGAGGCCAGCGTGACGTTGCACTAGCCTGAGGCGTGCCGTGCGTTCTCCCGGGGAAGTTGTCCCTGGATCCCAGGAACCTGGCAGTGGCGGGCTGCACAGCCTCTCCGGAAGGGGGTTGTGGATAGTGACCTGTGCTCGCACACAGGCCCCTTGTTGGCGGCAGCAGCAGCCTTAGCGTCTCCCGCCCGTCTCTGGGGTCCGCGCTTTTAGCCGCGGCTCAAGCCCGTCTCTGGAGCTCGTTTAAGCAGCGCTCTTAATCCCCTCTCCTCACGCACCAGGAAACAAAGAGGGAAGAAAAAGTCTCTTGCCTCTTCGGCAGCTCCAGACCTTTTCCCGGACTCCCTCCCGGCTATCCGTGGTGCACTAACCCCTTCAGGCTGTGTTCACGCAGCCAACCCCAGTCCTCTCCCTGTGCTCCGACCAAAGCCCGAGCCTCAGCTCGCAGCCCCCCCACCGCCCTGGCGGGCGAGCAGACAAGCCTCTCGGGCTGGTGAGTGCCAGTCGGCACCAATCCTCTGTGCGGGAATCTCCCCGCTTTGCCCTCCACACCCCTGTTGCTGTGCTCTCCTCTGCGGCTCTGAAGCTCCCCTCTCCGCCTCTGCAGTCTCCGCCTGCGAAGGGGCTTCCTAGTGGGTGGAAACCTTTCCTCCCTCACAGCTCCCTCCCACCAGTGCAGGTCCCGTCCCTATTCTTTTGTCTCTGTTTTTTCTTTTTTTCTTTTGCCATACCCAGGTACGTGGGGAGTTTCTTTCCTTTTGGGAGGTCTGAGGTCTTCTTCCAGCATTCAGTAGGTGTTCTGTAGGAGTTGCTCCACGTGTAGATGTATTTCTGGTGTACCTGTGGGGAGGAAGGTGATCTCCGCGTCTTACTCTTCCGCCATCTTCCCCTCTGCCAATCTGTTGGAAGATTTTTAATCACAGTTTCAATTTCAGTGCTTGTGATTGGTCTGTTCATATTTTCTATTTCTTCCTGATTCAGTCTTGCCAGGTTGTGCATTTCTAAGAATTTGTCCATTTCTTCCAGGTTGTCCATTTTATTGGCATAGAGTTCCTTGTAGTAATCTCTCACGATCTTTTGTATTTCTGCAGTGTCAGTTGTTACTTCTCCTTTTTCATTTCTAATTCTATTGATTTGAGTCTTCTCCCTTTTTTTCTTGATGAGTCTGGCTAATGGTTTATCTATTTTGTTTATCTTCTCAAAGAACCAGCTTTTAGTTTTATTGATCTTTGCTATTGTTTCCTTCATTTCTTTTTCATTTATTTCTGATCTGATTTTTATGATTTCTTTCCTTCTGCTAACTTTGGGTTTTTTTTGTTCTTTCTCTAATTGTTTTAGGTGCAAGGTTAGGTTGTTTATTCGAGATGTTTCCTGTTTCTTAAAGTAGGATTGTATTGCTATAAACTTCCCTCTTAGAACTGCTTTTGCTGCATCCCATAGGTTTTGGGTCGTCGTGTCTCCATTATCATTTGTTTCTAGGTATTTTTTGATTTCCTATTTGATTTCTTCAGTGATCACTTCATTATTAAGTAGTGTATTGTTTAGCCTCCATGTGTTTGTATTTTTTACAGATCTTTTCCTGTAATTGATATCTAGTCTCATAGTGATGTGGTTGGAAAAGATACTTGATACGATTTCAATTTTCTTAAATTTACCAAGGCTTGATTTGTGACCCAAGATATGATCTATCCTGGAGAATGTTCCATGAGCACTTGAGAAAAATGTGTATTCTGTTGTTTTTGGAAGGAGTTTCCTTATTTATTTTCAATTTGGATGATCTGTCCATTGGTGAAAGTGGGGTGTTAAAGCCCCCTACTATGAATGTGTTACTGTCGATTTCCCCTTTTATGGCTGTTAGTATTTGCCTTATGTATTGAGGTGATCCTATGTTGGGTGCATAAATATTTACAATTGTCATATCTTCTTCTTGGATCGATCCCTTGATCATTATGGAGTGTCCTTCTTTGTCTCTTGTAATAGTCTTTATTTTAAAGCCTATTTTGTCTGATATGAGAATTGCTACTCCAGCTTTCTTTTGGTTTCCATTTGCATGGAATATCTTTTTCCATCCGCTTACTTTCAGTCTGTATGTGTCTCTAGGTCTGAGGTGGGTCTCTTGTAGACAGCATATATATTGGTCTTGTTTTTGTATCCGTTCAGCCAATCTGTGTCTTTTGGTGGGAGCACTATTGTAAAGCAATTATACTCCAATAAAGATGTAAAAAAAACAAAAACAAAAACGCAGTTTATTCTACCAGCTTTTCATTTCTAATGACGCTGAAGCTCAGTTGCCCTTCCTTGATGATTCATTGTGTATACTGAAATAAACCTTGTTTTTACTTAAAAAAAAATTACTTTAAATGTCAATGGACTAAATGCCCTAATAAAAAGACAGAATGGCAGACTGGATTAAAGAAAACAAAAACCTACAATATGTTGCCTACAAGAGACTCACTTCAGGGTGAAAGACATGCACAGATTGAAAGGCGATGGAAAAAGATATTCCATGCAAATAGAAATGACAAGAAAGCTGGGGTAGCAATACTCATATCAGACAAAATAGACTTTAAAACAAAGTCCATAAAGACAAAGAAGGACATTATATAATGATAAAGGGATCAATATAAGAAGAGGATATTATACTCGTTAACATATATGCACCCAATACTGGAGCACCTAAATAAATGAAATGAATACTAACAGATATAAAGGGAGAAACTGACAGGAATACAATAATAGTAGGAGACTTTAACACCCCACTGACATCAATGAACAGATTTTCCAAACAGAAAATAAGGCAACAGAGATCCTAAATGACAAAATAGACCAATTGGACTTCAGCCTCAACAATTTAATAGGATAGAAATTATTTCAAGCATCTTTTTTTCCCTGTACCTGCATCGTGCATCGTCCTGTTTTTCATGCCCTCCTCTCTCAGCTGCTAATTAAGGGTGATGTCATCTCCGAGCTGCTCTCCGGCAACCTTGTTGACTGTGTTTGGATATGACTTTGAAATAGGCAGGGTTGTAAAGGTGGCTCAGCTAGAGAAATGTCCCCACAGAGGCCATGGCCCCCAGCAGGGGCAGCCGACTTTGCAGCGTTCACTGTCTAACCATGGCACTGTCTTAAGCCAGCACTTGTAGCAAGTGCAAGGCTCATCATGCCAGTAAACCAAAAGGCAGATGCATGTGATTTCTCTTTTTTGAAAAAAAGGAGTGTAGTTTACAAGAGCTGTAATTTGGGATAAAAATGTGTCAGATAGTATCCCCGCATCAACAACATATGGGCAGCTTAAGCCCCTTATCAATTAAGAACAGCTGGTCAAGTGTCTTCCAGAAAAACTTACCTTGAGGCTTAGAAGATGAAGAAAATGAGGCGTCTCCTAACTTTGGGTCCTGGACCCAGCTGGTGGGAGCCCTGGCAGAGACCCAGGTCGGGCCTGGAGACAGCCTACAGGCAACTATTGTCAGAGTATGGTTACTGCACTAGGTTAGTAACTCTCATTCCTGCACGAGTTAAAGGCAGCAAGTTGGGAAACTCATATTTTTAGTTGTGTAGCCATTGCCCTACCAATGTCCATTATTCTAAAGCTGGTCTGAGGCCATCCCGCTGCCTCCAAGAGCCATTGGACTCCTTTTTCTCACCAGACCCCGAGATCCACCCTCTGCAAATGTGTCAGGATGGCGCTGGCTGCATGGCTGCACTGAGCCCCCAAATCATGTTTGTTCTAACAGTGGATGGCATCCTCCCTTCTCGGTGTGGCCAGTGGGAAGAAGGACAAGCACGCTGGAGGGCCCAGGGGGCATAGAAGGAGCACCCCCTCCCCTTGCAAGCAGTCCCTGAGCCAGTGGGACACCAGGACACTTCTGTCTCCTTCCTGGAAAGGGAGAGAGGCCTGGTGGGCATCCCTTGCCTGCCACGAAGCTGTGTCGTGGCCTCTGTGGGGGTGTTTATCTTAAGCTGCACATTTGTCTTGCGTGGTTTTCCAAATCCCTTTTCTTCTTTACAGTAAAAGCTTAAAGAAACACGTGGATGAGATAAGAAAAAATCCATGGAGGGGCCAGAAAGAATACCAGAAGCTATCGGTAGCTGCCAGATGCTGTTGTCCCTACATGTCAGAGGTTGGGCTGAGAAGATTTTACAAAAAACATTTGCCTTTGTCTTTGACTTTGTTAGTTAAGACTTGAAGACAATTTTCCTTAATAGTGGATGTCATTGGCTTCTGGGTATGATTGCTTAGTGTTGGATGTTGATAAAAAGATGAGCAGGGGGCTTCCCTGGTGGCGCAGTGGTTGAGAGTCTGCCTGCTGATGCAGGGGACACGGGTTCGTGCCCCGGTCCGGGAAGATCCCACATGCCTCGGAGCGGCTGGGCCCGTGTGCCATGGCTGCTGAGCCTGCGCGTCTGGAGCCTGTGCTCCGCAATGGGAGAGGCCACAAGAGTGAGAGGCCCGTGTACAGCCAAAAAAAAAAAAAAAAGAAAGATGAGCAGGACTAAGAGTTTTATGGTTTTCTCATTCAAATTCTAGCTCCTTGAGGCCTCCGAGTTTGGACGGACACAGAGCCTCATCAACAGGTGGATGTGAGGTCTGAGTGAGAGCAAACATTGTAGTTGTTGTATTCAAGCTTCCTGTTCTTACTCACCCTAGTCAGGCCACCTCTTCTCCCAATGTCTGTCTGAAAGAGCCCTCAGCAGAGACCTGAGAGGTTGGTGAAGTGGGGATACTTAGTGAACACTAAAAGTGAGAGCTGGATATACATCTCTCCATCCCTGCCCAAACTGAGTATAGTTGATTTACAATGTTTCAAGTGTACAGCAAAAATGATTCAGTTATATATATTCTTTTTTTTTTTAAACATCTTTATTGGGGTATAATTGCTTTACAATGGTGTGTTAGTTTCTGCTTTATAACAAAGTGAATCAGTTATACATATACATATGTCTTCCCTCTTGCATCTCCCTCCCTCCCACTCTCCCTATCCCACCCCTCCAGGCTGTCACAAAGCACCGAGCTAATATCCCTGTGCCTTGCGGCTGCTTCCCCCTAGCTATCTACCTTACTACGTTTGTTAGTGTGTATATGTCCATGACTCTCTCTCGCCCTGTCAAAGCTCACCCTTCCCCCTCCCCATATCCTCAAGTCCGTTCTCCAGTAGGTCTGCATCTTTATACCTGTCTTACCCCTAGGTTCTTCATGACATTTTTTTTCCCTTAAATTCCATATATATGTGTTAGCATACGGTATTTGTCTTTTTCTTTCTGACTTACTTCACTCTGTATGACAGACTCTAGGTCTATCCATCTCATTACAAATGGCTCAATTTCATTTCTTTTTAAGGCTGAGTAATATTCCATTGTATATATGTGCCACATCTTCTTTATCCATTCATCCGATGATGGGCGCTTAGGTTGTTTCCATCTCCAGGCTATTGTAAATAGAGCTGCAATGAACATTTTGGTACATGACTCTTTTTGAATTTTGGTTTTCTCAGGGTATATGCCCAGTAGTGGGATTGCTGGGCCACATGGTAGTTCTATCTGTAGTTTTTTAAGGAACCTCCATACTGTTCTCCATAGTGGCTGTACCAATTCACATTCGCACCAGCAGTGCAAGAGTGTTCCCTTTTCTCCACACCCTCTCCAGCATTTATTGTTTCTAGATTTTTTGATGATGGCTATTCTGACTGGTGTGAGATGATATCTCATTGTAGTTTTGATTTGCATTTCTCTAATGATTAATGATGTTGAGCATTCTTTCATTTGTTTGTTGGCAGTCTGTATATCTTCTTTGGAGAAATGTCTATTTAGGTCTTCTGCCCATTTTTGGATTGGGTTGTTTGTTTTTTTGTTATTGAGATGCATGAGCTGCTTGTAAATTTTGGAGATTAATCCTTTGTCAGTTGCTTCATTTGCAACTATTTTCTCCCATTCTGAGGGTTGTCTTTTGGTCTTGATTATGGTTTCCTTTGCTGTGCAAAAGCTTTGAAGTTTCATTAGGTCCCATTTGTTTATTTTTATTTCCATTTGTCTAGGAGGTGGGTCAAAAAGGATCTTGCTGTGATTTATGTCATAGAGTGTTCTGCCTGTGTTTTCCTCTAAGAGTTTGATAGTTTCTGGCCTTACATTTAGGCCTTTAATCCATTTTGAGCTTATTTTTGTGTATGGTGTTAGGGAGTGA
>NW_021703782.1:23334667-23378609 GCF_005190385.1 Monodon monoceros | reverse complement strand
ACAGGAACGGAATGGCACCCCATTTCTTTCATGGAAACTCTTTCTCTTCTCAGATCCATGCCTGCATGGATGAGAATCCGGGCCACATCAGTGTTTTCCAGGTAGCTTCGAGGCCGCATCAATGCAGCTTTCAAGGCGGGAAAGCAAGGCTTGTCTCAAACAGCCATTTCCAGGTTGACATGGGGCAGACTCTTCAGTGGTTTCTACCAAGTCAAAGAGACCTAGCTTCTCACGGAGTCCTTCCACGATCAACTTTTCTATGCAGGGTATTCTTCCTGAGGTGAACTGCCTAAACGAAAGAATGTGCTAGGTTTCTTGGGTCCTGTGAATCGTCCCAAAGCCTGCAGCTTTACACCAGAAACTGTGCTCTGGTTGCACTTGGACCCCCAAGCCGACATTCTCCTTGAGTTAGGTTGACTTCAGGTATGAGGTCCTGGAAGGAATTGTAAGCAAAGTGCTTCTCTCAGTACAGCTCTGACTACGGTAATGAGGCACCCATGCATGGCCTTCTGCAACAGCTACAAATATGTTCCTGAAGCTGTTGGTGAGCTGAGGCAATCTAGCTCCCCCGAGGCAGCGTGAAAGCTGCTGCCCTTCACTCGGCACGCACACGGGTACTCCAAAGTGTCTAGGGGTCTGAATGTTGCTCTTCAACTCAGGAGAGCCCGGGGTACTCAGTGTCCTTGTACGGAAACGGGTGCTGCCGCGAGGAGTCTAGGAGACCCGAAAAGCTTACTACCGGTCAACTAAAGCAGAATAGAGAGCTAAGGCGTCCTGGGAACTGCTGCACTCCTACCCTGCTGCATGGCATATCAGGGCCCGCCTTCGAAGCTAGGCCTCACTTGGAGTTTCCCTTTTGCTATGGAACAGGGCAGGATGAGCTCTGACCGAGAAACTGAAATACCCCAATTCCTCGTGAAAGTGTCTTTTCCCTCTGGCAGCCATGCCTGCCGTGAGAGGAGGCCCGACAAGAGCAGTGTTTTCCAGGGAGCTGCAAGGCGCATAACAGGACCTTTCAAGGTGCGAAAAGAAGGCTAGTCCCATCAGGCAGCGGTTCCAGGAAGACACGCAGCGTAAGTGTCTGTGGTTTCTGTCAAGTCAAATGAGACCTAGTGACATACTTGAGTCTTCCCTGATTCAACTTTCGTACACAGGATGATATGTGTTAGCATACGGTATTTGTCTGTTTCATTTTGACTTACTTCACTCTGTATGACAGACTCTAGGTCTATCCACCTCATTACAAATACCTCAATTTCGCTTCTTTTTATGGCTGCGTAATATTCCATTGTATATATGTGACACATCTTCTTTATGCATTCATCCTATGATGGGCACTTATGTTGTTTCCATCTCTGGGCTATTGTAAATTGAGCTGCAATGAACATTTTGGTACCTGACTCTTTTTGAATTTTGGTTTTCTCAGGGTATATACCCAGTAGTGGGATTGCTGGGTCATATGGTAGTTCTATTTGTAGTTTTTAAAGGAACCTCCATATTGTTATCCATAATGGCTGAACCAATTCACATTCCCACCAGCAGTGCAAGAGTGTTCCCTTTTCTCCACATCCTCTCCAGCATTTATTGTTTCTAGACTTTTTGATGATGGCCATTCTGACTGGTGTGAGATGATATCTCATTGTAGTTTTGATTTGCACTTCTCTAATGATTAATGATGCTGAGCATTCTTTCATGTGTTTGTTGTCAGTCTGTATATCTTCTTTGGAGAAATGTCTATTTAGTTCTTCTGCCCAGTTTTGGATTGGATTCTTTGTTTTTTTTTGTTATTGAGCTGCATGAGCTGCTTGTAAATTTTGGAGATTAATCCTTTGTCAGTTGCTTCATTTGCAAATATTTTCTCCCATTCTAAGGGCTGTGTTTTGGTCTTGTTTATGGTTTCCTTTGCTGTGCAAAAGCTTTGAAGTTTCATTAGGCCCCTTTTGTTTATTTTCGTTTTTATTTCCATTACCCTAGGAGGTGGGTGAGAAAGGATCTTGCTGTGACTTATGTCATAGAGTGTTCTGCCTATGTTTTCCTCTAAGAGTTTGATAGTTTCTGGTCTTACATTTAGGTCTTTAATCCATTTTGAGCTTATTTTTGTGTATGGTGTTAGGGAGTGATCTAATCTCATACTTTTACATGTATCTGTCCATTTTCCCTAGCGCCACTTATTGAAGAGGCTCTCCTTTCTCCACTGTACATTCCTGCCACGTTCATCAAAGATAAGGTGTCCATATGTGCGTGGGTTTATCTCTGGGCTTTCTATCCCGTTCCATTGATCTCTGTTTCTGTTTTTGTGCCAGTACCATACTGTCTTGATTACTGTAGCTTTGTAATATAGTCTGAAGTCAGGGAGCCTGATTCCTCCAACTCCATTTTTTGTTCTCAAGATTGCTTTGGCTATTAGAGGTCTTTTGTGTTTCCATATAAATTGCGAAATTTTTTGTTCTACTCCTGTGAAAAATGCAAGTGGTAGTTTGATAGGGATTGCATTGAATCTATAGATTGCTTTGGGTAGCAGAGTCATCTTCACAATGTTGATTCTTCCAATTCAAGAACATGGTATATCTCTCCATCTATTTGTATCATCTTTAATTTCTTTCATCAGTGTCTTATAATTTTGTGCATACAGGTCTTTTGTTTCCTTAGGTAGGTTTATTCCTAGATATTTTATTCTTTTTGTTGCAATGGTAAATGGGAGTGTTTTCTTGATTTCAATTTCAGATTTTTCATCATTAGCATATAGGAATGCCAGAGATTTCTGTGCATTAATTTTGTATCCTGCTACTTTACCAAATTCATTGATTAGCTCTAGCAGTTTTCAGGTAGCATCTTTAGGATTCTCTATGTATAGTATCATGTCATCTGCAAACAGTGACAGCTTTACTTCTTTTCCGATTTGGATTCCTTTTATTTCCTTTTCTTCTCTGATTGCTGTGGCTAAAACTTCCAAAACTATGTTGAATAACAGTGGTGAGGGTGGGCATCCTTGTCTTGTTCCTGATCTTAGTGGAAATGCTTTCAGTTTTTCACTATTGAGGATGATGTAGACTGTGGGCTTGTCATATATGGCCTTTATTATGTTGAGGAAAGTTCCCTCTACGCCTACTTTCTGCAGGGTTTTTATCATAAATGGGTGTTGAATTTTGTGAAAAGCTTTTTCTGCATCTATTGAGATGATCATATGGTTTTTCTCCTTCAATTTTTTAATATGGTTTATCACATTGATAGATTTGCGTATATTGAAGAATCCTTGCATTCCTGGAATAAACCCCACTTGATCATGGTGTATGATCCTTTTAATGTGCTGTTGGATTCTGTTTGCTAGTATTTTGTTGAGGTTTTTTGCATCTATGTCCATCAGTGATATTGGCCTGTAGGTTTCTTTCTTTGTGACATCCTTGTCTGGTTTTGGTATCAAGGTGATGGTGGCCTCGTAGAAGGAATTTGGGAGTGTTCTTTCCTCTGCTATATTTTGGAAGAGTTTGAGACGGTAGGTGTTAGCTCTTCTCTAAATGTTTGATAGAATTTGCCTGTGAAGCCATCTGGTCCTGGGCTTTCGTTTGGAAAAATCTTCGTTGGAAGATTTTTAATCACAGTTTCAAATTCAGTGCTTGTGATTGGTCTGTTCATATTTTCTATTTCTTCCTGATTAAGTCTTGGCAGGTTGTGCATTTCTAAGAATTTGTCCATTTCTTCCAGATTGTCCATTTTATTGGCATAGAGCTGCTTGTAGTAATCTCTCGTGATCTTTTTATTTCTGCAGTGTCAGTTGTTACTTCTCCTTTTTCATTCCTAATTCTATTGATTTGAGTCTTCTCCCTTTTTTCTTGATGAGTCTGGCTAGTGGTTTATCTATTTTGTTTATCTTCTCAAAGAACCAGCTTTTAGTTTTATTGATCTTTGCTCTCATTTCCTTCATTTCTTTTTCATTTATTTCTGATCTGATTTTTATGGTTTCTTTCCTTCTGGTAGCCTTGGGGTTTTTTGTTCTTCTTTCTAATTGCTTGAGGTGCAAGGTTATGTTGTTTATTCGAGATGTTTTCTGCTTCTTAAGGTGGGCTTCTATTGCTATAAACTTCCCTCTTAGAACTGCTTTTGCTGCATCCCATAGGTTTTGGGTCGTTTTTTCTCCATTGTCATTTGTTTCTAGGTATTTTTTAATTTCCTCTTTGATTTCTTCAGTGATCACTTCATTTTTAAGTAGTGTGTTGTTTAGCCTCCATGTGTTTGTATTTTTTACAGATCTTTTCCTGTAATTGATAACTAGTCTCATGACGTTGTGGTCAGAAAAGATACTTGATACAATTTCAATTTTCTTAAATTTACCAAGGCTTGATTTGTGACCCAAGGTATGATCCATCCTGGAGAATGTTCCATGAGCACTTGAGAAAAATGTGTATTCTGTTGTTTTTGGATGGAGTGTCCTATAAATATCAATTAAGTCCATCTTGTTTAATGTATCATTTCAAGCTTGTGTTTCCTTATTTATTTTCATTTTGGATGATCTGTCCATGGGTGAAAGTGGGGTGTTAAAGTCCCCTACTATGAATGTGTTGCTGTCGATTTACCCTATTATGGCTGTTAGTATTTGCCTTATGTATTGAGGTGCACCTATGTTGGGTGCATAAATATTTACAATTGTTATATCTTCTTTTTGGATCGATTCCTTGATCATTATGTAGTGTCCTTCTTTTTCTCTTCTAATAGTACTTATTTTAAAGTCTATTTTGTCTGATATGAGAAGTGCTACTCCAGCTTTCTTTTGGTTTCCATTTGCATGGAATATCTTTTTCCATCCCCTTACTTTCAGTCTGTATGTGTCTCTAGGTCTGAAGTGGGTCTCTTGTAGACAGCATATATAAGGGTCTTGTTTTTGTATCCATTCAGCCAATCTGTGTCTTTTGGTGGGAGCATTTAGTCCATTTACATTTAAGGTAATTATCGATATGTATGTTCCTATTCCCATTTTCTAAATTGTTTTGGGTTCGTTATTATAGGTCTTTTCCTTCTCTTGTGTTTCTTGCCTAGAGAAGTTCCTTTAGCATTTGTTGTAAAGCTGGTTTGGTGGTGCTGAACTCTCACAGCTTTTGCTTGTCTGTAAATGTTTTAATTTCTCCATCAAATCTGAATGAGATCCTTGCTGGGTAGAGTAGTCTTGGTTGCAGGTTTTTCCCCTTCAATCACTTTCAGTATGTCCTGCCACTCCCTTCTGGCTTGTAGGGTTTCTGCTGAGAGATCAGCTGTTAACCTTATGGGGATTCCCTTGTGTGTTATTTTTCCCTTGCTGCTTTTAATATGCTTTCTTTGTATTTAATTTTTGACAATTTGATTAATATGTGTCTTGGTGTATTTCTCCTTGGATTTATCCTGTATGGGACTCTCTGTGCTTCCTGGACTTGATTAACTATTTCCTTTCCCATATTAGGGAAATTTTCAACTATAATCTTTTCAAATATTTTCTCAGTCCCTTTCTTTTTCTCTTCTTCTTCTGGAACCCCTATAATTCGAATGTTGGTGTGTTTAATGTTTTCCCAGAGGTCTCTGAGACTGTCCTCAGTTCTTTTCATTCTTTTTTCTTTATTCTGTTCTGCAGTAGTTATTTCCACTGTTTTATCTTCCAGGTCACTTATCCGTTCTTCTGACTCAATTATTCTGCTATTGAGCCCATCTAGAGTACTTTTAATTTCATTTATTGTGTTGTTCATTGTTGCTTGTTTCATCTTTATTTCTTCTAGGTCCTTGTTAACTGTTTCTTGCATTTTGTCCATTCTATTTCCAAGATTTCGGATCATCCTTACTATCATTATTCTGAATTCTTTTTCAGATAGACTGCCTATTTCCTCTTCATTTGTTAGGTCTGGTGCATTTTTATCTTGCTCCTTTATCTGCTGTGTGTTTTTCTGTCTTCTCATTTTGCTTATCTTACTGTGTTTGGGGTCTCTTCTTTGCAGGCTGCACGTTCGTAGTTCCCGCTGTTTTTGATGTATGTCTCCAGTGGCTAAGGTTGGTTCAGTGGTTTGTGTAGGCTTCCTGGTGGATGGGACTAGTGCCTGTTTTGTGGTGGATGAGGTTGGATCTTGTCTCTCTAGTGGGCAGATTCACGCCTGGTGGTGTGTTTTGGGGTGTCTGTGGCCCTGTTATGATTTTAGGCAGCTTCTCTGCTATTGGGTGGGGTTGTGTTCCTGTTTTGCTAGTTGTTTGGCATAGGTTGTCCAGCACTGTATCTTGCTGGTCGTTGAGTGAAGCTGGGTGCTGGTGTTAAGATGGAGTTCTCTGGGAGATTTTCGCCATTTGATATTATGTGTAGCTGGGAGGTCTCTTGTTGACCAGTGTCCTGAAGTTGGCTCTCCTACCTCAGAGGCAGAGCCCAGACTCCTGGCTGGAGCACCAAGAGTGTTTCATCCACACGGCTCAGAATAAAAGGGAGAAAAAGTAGAGAGAATTAATAGAAGTATGAGGAAAGAAAGAAGAAAAGGATGGAAGGCAGGAAGGAAGAAAGAAAGAAAGAAAGAACGCAAAGAAGGAAAGAAAGGAGGGAGGGAGGGAGGAAGGAAGGAAGGAGGGAAAGAAGGAAAAAAGACAGAAAGAAAGAAGATACAGTAAAATAAAATAAACTATAATAAAGTTATTGAATTAAAAAACACTTATTTAGAAAAAAAAAAGGGACGGATAGAACCTTAGGACAAATGTTGGAAGCAAAGCTATACAGACAAAATCTTACACAGAAGCATACACATACACCCTCACAAAAAGAGGTAAAGGCGAAAAAATCATAAATCTTTCTCTCAGAGACCACCTCCTCAATTTGGGATGATTCGTTGTCTAAAGGAGGGAAGGAAGGAAGGAAAGAAGGAAAGAAGGAATGAAGGTAAAGTATAATAAAGTTATTAAAATTAATTATTAAGAAAAAAAATTTAAAAAAAACCATGGACGAATAGAACCCTAGGAGAAATGGTGGAAGCAAAACTATACAGACAAGATATCACACAGAAGCATACACATACACATTCACAAAAAGAGGAAAAGGGGAAAAAATCATAGATCTTGCTCTCGAAGCCCACCTCCTCAATTTGGGATGACTCGTCTATTCATGTATTCCACAGATGCAGGGTATATAAAGTAGATTGTGGAGCTTTAATCCACTGCTTCTGAGGCTGCTGGGAGAGATTTCCCTTTCTCTTCTTTGTTCTCACAGCTCACAGGGGGTCAGTCAGATTTGGATTTAGCCCTGCCTCTGTGTGTAGGTTGCTGGAGGGTGTCTGTTTTTTGCTCAGACAGGACGGGGTTAAAGGAGCCGCTGATTCGGGGGCTCTGGTGCACTCAGGCTTGGAGGGAGGGAGGGGCACTGCATGCTGGGCGGGTCAGCGTGACGTTGTAGCAGCCTGAGGCCCGCTGTGCATTCTCCCGGGGAAGTTGTCCCTGGATCCCGGGAACCTGGCAGTGGCGGGCTGCACAGGCTCTGCAGAAGAGGGGTGTGGATAGTTACCCGTGCTCGCACACAGGCCCCTTGGTGGCGGCAGCAGCAGCCTTAGCATCTCCCACCCGTCCCTGTGGTCCGTGCGTTTAGCCATGGCTCGCGCCCGTCTCTGGGGTCTGCGCTTTTAGCCGAGGCTCGCGCCCGTCTCTGGAGTTCCTTTAAGCAGCGCTCTTAAACCCCTCTCCTCGCGCACCAGGAAACAAAGAGGGAAGAAAAAGTCTCTTGCCTCTTTGGCAGGTGCAGACTTTTCCCCGGACTCCCTCCCAGCTAGCCGTGGTGCACTAACCCCTTCAGGCTATGTTCAAGCTGCCAACCCCAGTCCTCTCCCTGCGCTCCATCCGAAACCGAAACCCGATCCTCAGCTCGCAGCCCCGCCCGCCCCAGCGGGTGAGCAGACAAGCCTCTCGGGCTGGTGAGTGCTGGTCGGCACCGATCTTCTGTGTGGGAATCTTGCCGCTTTGCCCTCCGCACCCGTTGCTGTGCACTCCTCTGTGGCTCCGAAGGTCCCCACTCCGCCTCCCACAGTCTCCCCCCATGAAGGGGCTTCCTAGTGTGTGGAAACTTTTCCTCCTTCACAGCTCCCTCCCACTGGTGCAGGTGCTGTCCCTATTCTTTTGTCTCTGTTTTTTCTTTTTTCTTTTACCCTACTCAGGTACGTGGGGAGTTTCTTGCCTTTTGGGAGGTCTGAGGTGTTCTGTCAGCCTTCAATAGGTGTTCTGTAGGAGTTGTTCCACGTGTAGATGTATTTCTGGTGTATCTGTGGGGAGGAAGGTGATCTCCGCGTCTTACTCTTCCACCATCTTCAAGGGCCCCCCTTCAGTCATATATTTATAACAAGTTTTTAAGCATATTTTAAACAAGCTTTATAACAAAAGAGACTCATTAATAGTGGCAATGCCAGTTGTCTACAACATAATATTTTTGTGAACCATAAACATATTTAAATACATATTTACTCTAATAAGCTATGGAGTCAATATCATTCCATGTGCTATTTTACAATATACTATAAAATAGTATCTCTGTGTTTACAAAGACATTACTATAACTACATGCTAGTTAAATTACATCTTTGTTGAAATATGTTTCCTAGACAAAGCTATGGATGCTCCAAACCCTGGTAAAAAATAAAAAAGGTTTCGAATAAAAAGTTTAAACTTCAAGAGACTTATTCTAGAAGGAAGTTCATCAGATAAGTATGTTCTGCTGTCCTGAGCATTATCTAAGCCAGAAACGAGGCTTCTATGGTAACTCTGCTAGAAAAATAAGCCAAAACCATTTTCTCACATTTTTTATGTTGAAAAAATTTAAGCCTATGGAAAAAAATTATAGTATTATGAAAACCCTTTTTCTAAAGCCAGCAATCAACACTTTGCCACTTTCTCAAGCCCGCTCCTCTCACTCCACTTCCTTCGCTCATTTACCACTTCTTTTTGGCTGAAACATTTGCATGATTTGCAAACATGATGACACTTCACACTTAAGTAATTCGGTATATATCTTGTAAGAAATAGGAGAAATTTTTCTACATTTATTATAGTTATAATAAAACTATCACACTAAAAAATTTATAGTGGATATAATTTTATGTACAATATGGCCATATTCCAAGTTCCTCAATTGTCACCCAAATAGCCTTTTTAGCAGTTTTAGAATCAGCTTGTCAGTAGCTACAAACATGTATTTGGGGAGACGATTTGGACTGTATTTAATCTTTAGCTAATTGGGGGAGAATAGGAATCCTGATCTTAGTAAGCCTTCTAATACATGTACACAGTATCTTTCCCAATTTATTTAGATGATATAGACGGTTTTGAGCTGAGAAAGGACACACTCTACTGTATCATGATAGACTCCAGTGTGGTAATGGTGGAAGCAGGGACAATACAGGAGGCTATTCCAGCAATCCTAGTGTGAAATGATGGTATTAAAGTTTTAGCAGTGGTGGCAATTTAAAAAGGTCTGATATTGGATGTATTCTGAAGGTGGAACCAGTGGTGTGAGTGTGAGAGTGCTTACCTCCATACAACCTTGCAAATAGGGTTCTGTCAAACTTTTTGGATGTTTGCCAATGTAATTATTTTAAAAGTGTTGTGTCTCAATGTAGTTTTTCTCAGAATTCTCTTCTCATGAGTGACATAGAGCATCACTTTGCAGTCCATTTGTATTTATTTCTTCGTGTACTATATTCTGTAACACATTTTCTACTATTTTGTTGATCTTTCACGTGTCAATGCCTACTAACCCTTCATATGTTATGGAGGTTAGCCCTTTACCTGTGATGAGTAACCCCAATTTATATTTAAACCTTGCTATGATTGTTTTCTTTGCCATAAAGAAAGCTTTCATTTTCATAATGAAGTATATGTCTTTTCTTATATAGTCAGTTTCTGCACAAATTGTTAAAGAATCTTCCATGTTCTCTTCTAATACTGGATTCACTTTATTGTACATTTACACACTAATCCATTTGAAGCTTATTCTGCTGAATAGCAAAAAGTTCTAACTTTCTTATCCCAGATGGCTACTAAATTATCCCTATAACATTTCTGGAAAAATCCAGCTTTTCCACATACTTTTGAGGTATCATCTTTATAACATTTAAGAAATTGTACATATTTGCATCTATTTCTTTTTTTTTTTTTACATCTTTATTGGAGTACAATGGCTTTACAATGGTGTGTTAGTTTCTGCTTTATAACAACGTGAATCAGTTATACATATACATATGTTCCCATATCTCTTCCCTCTTGCGTCTCCCTCCCTCCCACCCTCCCTATCCCACCCCTCCAGGTGGTCACAAAGCACCGAGCTGCTTTCCCTGTGCTATGTGGCTGCTTCCCACTAGCTATCTACCTTACGTTTGGTAGTGTATATATGTCTATGCCTCTCTCTCGCTTTGTCACAGCTTAACCTTCCCCCTCCCCATATCCTCAAGTCCATTCTCTAGTAGGTCTGTGTCTTTATTCCTGTATTATCCCTAGGTTCTTCATTACAATTTTTTTTCTTAAATTCCACATATATGTGTTAGCATACGGTATTTGTCTTTCTCTTTCTGACTTACTTCACTCTGTATGACAGACTCTAGGTCTATCCACCTCATTACAAATAGCTCAATTTCGTTTCTTTTTTATGGCTGAGTAATATTCCATTGTATATATGTGTCACATCTTCTTTATCCATTCATCTGATGATGGACACTTAGGTTGTTCCCATCTCCAGGCTACTGTAAATAGAGCTGAAATGAACATTTTGATACACGACTCTTTTTGAATTATGGTTTATTATTGAGCTGCATGAGCTGCTTATAAATTTTGGAGATTAATCCTTTGTCACTTACTTCATTTGCAAATATTTTCTCCCATTCTGAGGGTTGTATTTTGGTCTTGTTTATGGTTTCTTTTGCTGTGCAAAAGATTTGAAGTTTCATTAGGTCTCATTTGTTTATTGTTGTTTTTATTTCCATTACTCTAGGAGGTGGGTCAGAAAGGATCTTGCTGTGATTTATGTCATAGAGTGTTCTGCCTATGTTTTCCTCTAACAGTTTGAAGCTTCTGGCCTTACATTTAGGTCTTAAATCCATTTTGAACTTATTTTTGTGTATGGTGTTAGGGAGTGATCTAATCTCATACTTTTACATGTACCTGTCCAGTTTTCCCAGCACCATTTATTGAAGAGGCTGTCCTTTCTTCACTGTACATTCCTGCCTCTTTATCAAAGATAAGGTGACCATATGTGCGTGGGTTTATCGCTGAGCTTTCTATCCTGTTCCATTGATCTATCTTTCTGTTTTTGTGCCAGTACCGTACTGTCTTGATTATTGTAGCTTTGTAGTATAGTCTGAAGTCAGGGAGCCTGATTCCTCCAGCTCCATTTATCGTTCTCAAGATTGCTTTGGTTATTCAGGGTCTTTTGTGTTTCCATACAAATTGTGAAATTTTTTGTTCTAGTTCTGTGAAATATGCCAGTGGTAGGTTGATAGGGATTGCACTGAATCTGTAGATTGCTTTGGGTAGTAGAGTCATTTTCACAATATTGATTCTTCCAATCCAAGAACATGGTATATCTCTGTATCTATTTGTATCATCTTTAATTTCTTTCATCAGTGTCTTATAATTTTGTGCATACAGGTCTTTTGTCTCCTTAGGTAGGTTTATTCCTAGATATTTTATTTTTTTTGTTGCAATGGTAAATGAGAGTGTGTTCTTGATTTCAATTTCAGATTTCTCATCATTAGCATATAGGAATGCCAGAGATTTCTGTGCATTAATTTTGTATCCTGCTACTTTACCAAATTCATTGATTAGCTCTAGCAGTTTTCTGGTAGCATCTTTAGGATTCTCTATTTATAGTATGTCATCTGCAAACAGTGACAGCTTTACTTCTTCTTTTCCTAATCGGATACCTTTTATTTCCTTTTCCTCTCTGATTGCTGTGGCTAAAACTTCCAAAACTATGTTGAATAAGAGTGGTGAGAGTGGGCAACCTTGTCTTGTTCCTGATCTTAGTGGAAATGCTTTCAGTTTTTCACCATTGAGGATGATGTTTGCTGTGGGTTTGTCATATATGGCCTTTATTATGTTGAGGAAAGTTTCCTCTATGCCTACTTTCTTCAGGGTTTTTATCCTAAATGGGTGTTGAATTTTGTCAAAAGATTTCTCTGCATCTATTGAGATGATCATATGGTTTTTCTCCTTCAATTTGTTAATATGGTTTATCACATTGATTGTTCTGCATATATTGAAGAATCCTTGCATTCCTGGAATAAACCCCACTTGATAATGGTGTATGATTCTTTAAATGTGCTGTTGGATTCTGTTTGATAGTATTTTGTTGAGGATTTTTGCATCTATGTTCATCAGTGATATTGGCCTGTAGTTTTCTTTCTTTGTGACATTCTTGTCTGGTTTTGGTATCAAGGTGATGGTGGCCTCATAGAATGAGTTTGGGAGTGTTCCTCCCTCTGATATATTTTGGAACAGTTTGAGAAGGATAGGTGTTAACTCTTCTCTAAATGTTTGATAGGATTCACCTGTGAAGCCGTCTGGTCCTGGGCTTTTGTTTGTTGGAAGATTTTTAAAGACAGTTTCAATTTCAGTGCTTGTCATTGGTCTGTTCATACTTTCTATTTCTTCCTGATTCAGTCTTGGCAGGTTGTGCATTTCTAAGAATTTGTCCATTTCTTCCAGGTTGTCCATTTTATTGGCATAGAGTTGCTTGTAGTAATCTCTCATGACCTTTTGTATTTCTGCAGTGTCAGTTGTTACTTCTTTTTCATTTCCTATTCTATTGATTTGAGTCTTCTCCTTTTTTTCTTGAGTCTGGCTAATGGTTTATCAATTTTATTTATCTTCTCAAAGAACAAGCTTTTACTTTTATTCATCTTTGCTATCATTTCCTTCATTTCTTTTTCATTTATTTCTGAACTGATTTTTATGATTTCTTTCCTTCTGTTATCTTTGGGGTTTTTTTGTTCTTCTTTCTCTAGTTGCTTTAGGTGCAAGGTTACGTTGTTTATTCGAGATATTTCCTGTTTCTTAAGGTAGGATTGTGTTGCTATAAACTTCCCTCTTAGAACTGTTTTTGCTGCATCCCATAGATTTTGGGTCGTTGTGTCTCCATTGTCATTTGTTTCTAGGTATTTTTTAATTTCCTCTTTGATTTCTTCAGTGATCACTTCATTATTAAGTAGTGTATTGTTTAGCCTCCATGTGTTTGTATTTTTTACAGATCTTTTCCTGTAATTGATATCTAGCCTCATAGCATTGTGGTCAGAAAAGATACTTGAAACAATTTCAATTTTCTTAAATATTCCAAGGCTTGACTTGTGACCCAAGATATGATCTATCCTGGAGAATGTTCCATGAGCAGTTGAGAAAAATGTGTATTCTGTTGTTTTGATGGAATGTCCTAAAAATATCAATTAAGTCCATCTTGTTTAATGTATCATTTAAAGCTTGTGTTTCCTTATTTATTTTCATTTTGGATGATCTGTCCATTGGTGAAAGTGGGGTGTTAAAGTCCCCTTCTGTGAATGTGTTACTGTCGATTTCCCCTTTTATGGCTATTAGCATTTGCCTTATGTATTGAGGTGCTCCTATGTTGGGTGCATAAATATTTACAATAGTTATATCTTCCTCTTGGATCCATCCCTTGATCATTGTGTAGTGTCCTTCTTTGTCTCTTCTAATGGTCTTTATTTTAACGTCTATTTTGTCTGATATGAGAATTGCTACTCCAGCTTTCTTTTGGTTTGCCTTTGCATGGAATATCATTTTCCATCCCCTTACTTTCAGTCTGTATGCAGCTCTAGGTCTGAAGTGGGTCTCTTGTAGACAGCATATATATGGGTGTTGTTTTTGTATCCATTCAGCCAATCTGTGTCTTTTGGTGGGAGCATTTAGGTCACTTACATTTAAGGTAATTATCGATATGTATGTTCCTATTCCCATTTTCTTAATTGTTTTGGGTTCATTATTGTTGGTCTTTTCCTTCTCTTGTGTTTCTTGCCTAGAGAAGTTCCTTTAGCATTTGTTGTAAAGCTCGTTTGGTGGTGCTGAACTCTCTCAGGTTTTGCTTGTCTGTAAAGGTTTTAATTTCTCCATCAAATCTGAATGGGATCTTTGCTGGGTAGAGTAATCTTGGCTGCAGATTTTTCTCCTTCATCACTTTAAATATGTCCTTCCAGTCCCTTCTGGCTTGCAGAGGTTCTGCTGAAAGATCAGCTGTTAAGCTTATAGGGATTCCCTTCTGTGTTATTTATTGTTTTTCCCTTGCTGCTTTTAATATGCTTTCTTTGTATTTAATTTTTGACAGTTTGATTAATATGTGTCTTGGCGTATTTCTCCTTGGATTTATCCTGTATGGGACTCTCTGTGCTTCCTGGACTTGATTAACTATTTCTTTTCTCATATTAGGGAAGTTTTCAACTATAATCTCTTCAAATATTTTCTCAGTCCCTTTCTTTTTCTCTTCTTCTTCTGGAACCCCTATAATTCGAATGTTGGTGTGTTTAATGTTTTCGCAGAGGTCTCTGAGGCTGTCCTCAGTTCTTTTCATTCTTTTTCCTGTATTCTGCTCTGTAGTAGTTCTTCTGCCTCAGTTCTTCTGCTATTGGTCCCATCTAGAGTATTTTTCATTTCATTTATTGTGTTGTTCATCCTTATTTGTTTCATCTTTAGTTCTTCTAAGTCCTTGTTAATTGTTTCTTTCATTTTGTCCATTCTATTTCCAAGATTTTGGATCATCTTTACTATCATTATTCTGAATTCTTTTTCAGGTAGACTGCCTATTTCCTCTTCATTTGTTAGGTCTGGTGGGTTTTTATCTTGCTCCTTCAGCTGCTGTGTGTTTTTCTGTCTTCTCACTTTGCTTATCTTACTGTGTTTGGGGTCTCGTTTTTGCAGGCTGCAGGTTCGTAGTTCCCTTTGTGTTTGGTGTCTGTCCCCAGTTGTTAAGGTTGGTTCAGTGGGTTGTGTAGGCTTCTTAGTGGAGGGGAGTAGTGCCTGTGTTCTGGTGGATAAGGCTGGATCTTGGCTTTCTGATGGGCTGGTCCCTGTCTGGTGGTGTGTTTTGGGGTGTCTGTGGACTTATTATGATTTTAGGCAGCCTCTCTGCTAATAGGTGTGGCTGTGTTCCTGTCTTGCTAGTTGTTTGGCATAGGATGTCCAGCACTGTAGCTTGCTGGTAGTTGAGTGAAGCTGGGTGCTGGTGTTGATATGGAGGTCTCTGGGAGATTTTCACCATTTGATATTATGTGGAGGTGGGAGGTCTCTTGTGGACCAGTTTTCTGAAGTTGTGTCTCCCACCTCAGGGACACAGCACTGACTCCTGGCTGCAGCACCAAGAGTGTTTCATCCACACAGCTCAGAATAAAAGGGAGAGAAAGTAGAAAGAATTAGTAGAAGTAGAAAGAAAGAAAGAAAAGAGGGAGGGAGGGAGGGAGGAAGGAAGGAAGGAAGGAGTGAGGGAAGGAAGGAAAAAAGAAAGAAGATAAAGTAAAATATAATAAAGTAAGATAAAATATAATAAATTTATTAAAATAAAAAAATAATTAAGAAAAAAAATTTTTAAAAAATGGATGGATAGAACCCTAGGACAAATGGTGGCAGCCAACATATAAATACAAAATCTCACACAGAAGCATACACACTCACAAAAAGTGGAAAAGGGGAAAAAATCATAAATCTTGGTCTCAAATTCCACCTCCTCAATTTAGGATGATTCATTGTCTAAAGGAGGGAAGGAAGGAACGAAAGAAAGAAGGTAAAGTAAAATAAAATAAAGTTATTAAAGTAAAAAATAATTATTAAGAAAGAAAAAAAGGAAGGATAGAACCCTAGGACAAATGGTGGAAGCAAAGCTATATGGACAAAGTCTCACAAAGAAGCATACACATACACACTCACAAAAAGCGGAAAAGGGGAAAAAATCATAAATCTTGCTCTCAGCGTCCACCTTCTCAATTTGGGATGATTCGTTGTCTATTCATATATTCCACAGATCCAGGGTACATCAAGTGGATTGTGGAGCTTTATTCCGCTGCTTCTGAGGCTGCTGGGAGAGATTTCCCTTTCTCTTCTTTGTTCTCACAGCTCCCAGGATCTCAGCTTTAGATTTGGCTCTGCCTCTGCATGTAGGTCGCCAGAGGGTGTCTGTTCTTCCCTCAGACAGGACGGGGGTAAAGGAGCCGCTGATTCGGGGGCTCTGGCTCACTCAGGCCGGGGGGAGGGAGGGTCACGGAGTGCGGTGCGAGCCTGCGGTGGCAGAGGCTGGAGTGATGTTGCAGCAGCCTGAGGCATGCCGTGCGTTCTCCCGGGGGAGTTGTTCCTGGATCCCGGGACACTGGCAGTTGCAGGCTGCACAGGCTCCCTGGAAGGGGGGTGTGGATAGTAACCTGTGCTCACACACAGGCTTCTTGGTGGTGGCAGCAGCAGCCTAGCATCTCATGCCTGTCTCTGGGGTCTGCGCTTTTAGCCACGGCTTGTGCCCTTCTCTGGAGCTCCTTTAAGCAGCGCTCTTAACCTCCTCTCCTCGCACGCCAGGAAACAAAGAGGAAGAAAAGTCTCTTGCCTCTCGGCAGGTCCAGACTGTTCCCTGGACTCCCTCCCGGCTAGCCGTGGTGCACTAACACCCTGCAGGCTGTGTTCACGCCGGCAACCCCAGTCCTCTCCTGGCGCTCCGACAGAAACCCGAGGCTCAACTCCCAGCCCCGCCTGCCCTGGCGGATGAGCAGACAAATCTCTCAGGCTGGTGAGTGCTGGTCGGCCCTGATCCTCTGTGCGAGGATCTCCCTGCTTTGCCCTCCGCACCCCTGTTGCTGCACTCTCCTCCGCAGCTCTGAAGCTCTTCTCCTCCGCCACCTGCAGTCTCTGCCCACGAAGGGGCTTCTAGCGTGTGGAAACCTTTCCTCCTTCACAGCTCCCTCCCACTGGTGCAGGTCCCATCCCTATCTTTTTGTCTCTGTTAATTCTTTTTTCTTTTGCCCTACCCAGGTATATGGGGGGTTTCTTGCCTTTTGGGAGGTCTGAGGTCTTCTGCCAGCTGTCAGTAGATGTTCTGTAGGAGTTGTTCCACGTGTAGATGTATTTCTGGTGTATCTGTGGGGAGGAAGGTGATCTCTGCATCTTACTCTTCCACCATCTTCCTGGAAGCCTCCTGCATCTATTTCTAATTGTCTCTTTTATTTCTTAGATCAGTATGCTCCATCATGTAGCAAGACCACTGTTTTAATTATTGAGGCTTTAAAAAGGGTTTGAATATTTGGTAGGGCAGCTGCATCAAAACTGCTTAAACAGTTTCTGGCTATACATGCTTATTTAGTTGTCCATATTAACTTCTGAATCAAGATAACCAAGCTGAATCAATAAATATATTAAAAAAAACTAACACATGATGACCAAGTTACATTTATTTCAAGAATGCAGTCTGAGTTAACAATCAAAATCAGTGTAGTTCACCATACTAACAGAGTAAAGGATAGAAATCATGTGATCATATCATTACCTGTAAAAAAATTTTAATAAAATTTAATAGTTAGAGATAATAAATACAGAAAAATATATTTGGACATGTAAATAATATTGTGCTAGTTATGTGAGTGACCCCAAAGCCTAAGACAAAATTGGGACCATGATAGATATGCTTTGTAACTTTTGTTTTAAACTTTCAAGTGTAAATATAATAAAAATTAGTTCCCAACAGCACATTATGCCCATTAGTGTCATTTAAGGACATGACTATGGGGTACACCTAGGAGGAGTGGCAGCAAATGGATCCTGCTCAGAGGACCCTGTACAGAGATGTAAGTAATACTAGAGAACTACAGCCACCTCATTTCAGTGAGTAGATATGTAAATATAACTAACCCACATAATTCTCTACATAATTCAATGTAGTTTACTTAAAAATATTTTTGTCACCTAGATTGAGGTCTAATTTATACAAAATAAAATTCAGTAGTTTTGAGTGTATAATTCAATGAGTTTTGACAAGTGTATCATTTTTTTATCTATCACCATGACACAGAGTATTTTCTTCATCCTAAAAAGTTTTATTGTATGCCTCCCACCATTACATCTTTTGCCCTGGCAGCCACTAGTCTGCTTTCTATCACAATAGTTTTGCCTTTCCAGAAGTCTCTACAAATGGAATCACAAAAAAAGTATTTACTCTTTTGTGTCTGGCTTCTTTTACTTGCCATAGTGCTTTTGAGGCTTACCCACTTTGCTGTATTTATCAGTAAGTGTTTTTTTGTTTTGTTTTGTTTTTTAATCTAAGCAATACTCTGTTGTATGGCCATTCCACATTTGCTTATTTATTCAGCACTTGCTAGACTGGATTATTTCACGTTTTTAGCTTTTGTGAATAAAACTGTTGTAACATTCAGTTCTAAGCTTTAGTGTGGAAATGTTTTAATTTCTCTTGCATAAATATGGAGGACTTAGTTTGCTGTATCTTGTATTAAGGGTATATTTAACTTATATGAAACTGCCATGTATTTCCAAAGTGGCTATGTCACTTTGCATTCCCATCAGGGATGTATTAGAATTTTAGTGGCTGCACATTCCTTGCAATGAATGGAATTATCAATTTTATTTTTAACAAATATAGAGTTCTTATTGGATTTTATCTTTCATATCCCTGACAGGTACTGATGTTGAACATTTTCCACATGCTTTACGGTCTTTAATAACTCTAGTTTTTGCCAAGTGCTGATTGATATATTGGCCTATTTTTGCTTTTAAGTTAAAGAATGTTATATATATTATATATATATATATATATATCTTTTATCAAGATAAATATATTGTAAATATTTCTCCATACCTATAACCCTCCTCATCCACTGCCCCAAGGCTGAGGATTCCCTTCTTGATTCTTTTTTTTTCACGGTATGTGGGCCTCTCACTGTTGTGGCCTCTCGCGTTGCAGAGCACAGGCTCCGGAAGTGCAGGCTCAGCAGCCATGGCTCACAGGCCCAGCCACTCCACAGAATGTGGAATCTTCCCGGCCCGGGGCACGAACTCGTGTCCCCTGCATTGGCAGGCAGACTCTCAACCACTGCGCCACCAGGGAAGCCCCCTTCTTGATTCTTTAACAGTGTTTTTGAGGAGAAGTCTTAAATTTTGATCAATTCCAATATTTAATCATCGTTTTTTTATACTTCATAGTTTTTGTGCTCTTTTTAAGAAGTTTTTGCCTTACTGAAGCTTAAGATTTTCTCCTAAATCGCCTTCTTGAAGTTTTATAGTTTTAAAGTGTTACATTTATTTCTATAATCTATTTCCATTTAATTGCTGTATATGGTATGAAGCAAGAGTTTGTCATTTTAAAATATATATTCAATAATACCTTTGCAATTTCCTCAAAAGTTAATCCTTTCCCACAATGAATTGCCTTGTATCTTTTCAGAGAATAAATTGTGGGTCTGTTTCTGGACTTCATATTTGTTCCATTGATCTATATATTTATCTTCACACAAATGCCACACTCTTGATCAATACACATTTGTATTAAGTTTTGAAATTAAGCAGGTAAAGTTCTTCTTGTTTGTTTTGCTATTATGATTTTTTTTACTTTTCATGTAAATTTTAGAATCATTTGTCATTTTCTCTAAAATCCCTGTTCAGATTCCAATTAGGAGTATTACTTTGACACTATAGATCAATTTGAGGAGAAATTATACCATCACAATATTGAGTTTTCTGATCCAGGGAGATTTATTTAGATCAACTTTAACTTTTTCTTGTGATTGTTTGTTTGTAGAATATAGAGTTATAGATGTTTTGGAGACTATTATATATCTTACATATAATATATGACAATGTCACTGGAGATTATAAACTTCTTACTTTGTTTTTATTCTGTTTAATAATAATAATATTAGCTTTATTAAACTAAGATGGCCAGTATAATATTGAATGCAAGTGGTAAGAGAGAACATCTAAAGTATCTGTACCATTTTGCATTTCCATTAACAGTGTGAGAGTTCCATTGTCTTACATCCTCATCAGCAAGTTTGTTAAGGATTTTTTGTATCTAGGCTTTAAAGGGATATTCATATATTCCTCTTTTTGTAATATTGCCTGATTCTTACTTCATGGTAACACTCGCCACAGAAAATGCATTGGGAAGTGTCACCACATTTTCTATTTTCTAAGTGTTAGTGTATAATTGACATTATTTCTTGTTAACAGTTTTGTAGAATTCACCATTAAAGCCATCACGGCCTGAAGTTTTCTTTGTGGAAATATGAAACAGTGGTTTTGGTACATGATTTCCATTATGAATTAAATTTTTTTGATATAGTGCTATTCAACTTATCCATTTCTTGAGTGAACTTTTGTACATTATTCTGTTTAAGGAACTTGTGCATTTCATCTTTGTAACTAAAATTTTAGCATAATTGACTATAATATACCTATTATCCATTTATTATCTCTAGGATCTGTAGTGATACCCCATATTTCATTCCTACTTTAAGTAATTTGGGTCTTCCTTCATGTTTTCCTATCAGTCTGGCTAGATGTTTATTAAGTGTATCAATATTTTTGAAGAACCAGGTTTTGGTTTTATTGATTTTTCTCTATTTTTCTGTCTTTTTAGTTTTTAATTTTTAGTGCTTGTCTTTTCCATTTCTCATCTTCTATTAATTTGAGTTTATTATATTCTTTAGCCTTTTAAAATAGAGGCTAGATCAGTTATTTACATATTTCTTCTTTGTTAATATAAGCAACGGAATATTATACACTTTTGTCAGGCATTCCTTTAGCTGTATCCCAAATATTTTGGTATGTTTTTTTCATTTTTATTTAGGTCAAGATATTTATTTTTTCTTTCTGGTGTCTTCTCTAATTCATTGTTTATACAGATGTGTGCTGTTTATTTTACAAATATTTGAGCATTCCCCAAGTTACTTCTGTTACTAATTTCTAAAGAAAAACTATCAATCTCCTCTTTTGGAACCCTTTGGCTTAATAGCCAGGTCCACATGATCCTTTTCTTCATTTTCTTTCTTGCCTCCCTTAGCCTGAATAATACTTACCTTGACCCGTGTTAAAGCTTCTATTCTGGGGAACTTGTTGCCCAGTGGCTGAACCAGTTTTTTTGGAGGCTTTCTCAGAGGCACAAAAGAAAAATTTCTCAGATAGTCTGGCAGCATCAATTGCACAAACCAGTCAGTCTGACCCTGGGTGACTATCTTATTACCTGGATGCTCATATTTTTCATTGTAATCCCAGATCAGTGTTACAGTGATCCTAAGGAAGTTTTAGCTTCCCCTATTGCTATCCACGATGCTTATCAGATAATAGAATCATGTCAGGTACCCTGCTGTTTAATAATGGATGCCAAGACCCACTTCAAAAAGAGCTGATCAGTCTTTACATATTCTTCTTCCTACTCATGTTGTGGTGAGGATGGTGGCTTGGGCCATGGTGGCTTGGAGAATAGTCTTGATCACTTAGTGACTGGGTGATGCCCATTCCTTGTCATCCAGCAAAACTTGTAAGGCTAATTTATGTGCTAGCCAGATGAGCCAAATTTCAATAGTCTCAATGGAGTTTTGCCAGAACCTCTAATTTCTCTTTTCCCATTCATTTTAAGAATGAACCTCACTTCATCTCTGAGTAACTAAATTTCCCTTGATCACCAGAGAGTATTTTCTATAGTTACCACCATGGATCAGAGGAAAAATGCATTCTCTTTCTGGTAATGTAGAAGGGTGAACAAGCAACCGTGGATTCTTTTTTAACTTTGTGGCATCCTCCCTCCTTATTCTCTAACTATTGGTACAACTCACCAGGTGTCTCCTGGATGATAGTTAAAAACTACTTGTCCCCTTGTCACTAAACAGTTCAGCAATAAGATACAGGTCTGCTTGTCAGACTCCTATTCCATACCTAGGTAGTTGGCCTGCCAAAAAGGCATTTCAATCTTATCATCCTCTGGGACAAAGGGGTTAAAAGTCTGACCTAGTCAATCGATCAGGAGTACGTGGGGCCAAAGTCCCGTTAAGTATGATCTCTTTTCCCTCAAGAAAATGGACCAAGTTTTGAAAAAGTTACCATTTTTGTATCAGAAGAATTCTTTACTTTGTAAAAGACAACATTTTTTCCTTTGTCAGAGGGATTCAGTATTATGAGTTCATCTACATTGTTTCAAGAAATTTTGCAAGTAAAATCGAAGCAGGCCCTTGAATTTTGTTGGGGCTTATCAACCTTGGCTTACTCCAGCAGCTAAGGTCACTGAGATGATTTTTAAATTGCTTATCAACACGATAACACTTTATAAGCATTTTCAGTTCAAACATATTAACATATGAATTCTAATTACACATTTTTACGACAATACATACAATTAGCTCAGAGACTCACTCACAACATAATTTAACTTATTTTTTTCTCTTCACTATAAATTTTGCCCAAACGCTATTAGACATTTTTCAACAGAAACATAGACCAATGAGTTTTCTGAGGCACTTCAGGAGTTACTCAGCAGCTGCCAGAAGAATATCTTATCTTCACAACTAGAGCCCACAGGGTGGGGTGGGAGGTGAACAGAGGGAGCAGCTCCCACTAGGAAGCATAGCTTTGTATTTACTTTTGGTTTTAAGTAGAAATTTCCTAAGCCTCAATAAATGCACTATTTTAGGACAATGTTTTAAACTCAAAATGTGCAATATTTTATTTGGACCTTAAGGATTTTATGAAAACCCAAGCATAAAAGAGATCTCAAGGGGGGTTGATTTTTTTCTTTTTAAGGCTATAGCAAGTTAGGATCATACAGTGACACATATATGTATATATTCAGATTAATACAAAAATTTTATTCCTAAGTTTCTAACATCTGAGGTACTTTTCTTGGTGCTAAGGGTAAACAAATAACCAGTAGTTTTCATCTTATTTTTGTTTTGACATATATGTACTTTAAATAATTAGAGCTCTGAAGATCAAAACTTATAAAGGGAAACTTTGCTCACCTGTTAATGAAGTCTCCAGAAATTAAAATGAATTCTATCCTGCAATCCCTTGGAGGGAAAATAATTAGAAAATGTTGAAAAGAGAGCATGAAAATTCTGGCAAGTCTGCATAGACCCTATGGGAATAAAAGACATGCTCCCTCCAGGACATATGCCATGTTTCATTTCTTTGTTTTTACTGTATGTAACATAAAATTTACCATTTTTGAGTGTACAGTTCAGTGACATTAAGTACACTCACAATGTTATACAACCATCACTACTACTCATTTTTGGAAATTGCTCATCTCAAACAGAAAGTCTGTACCCATTAAGTAACTATTCCCAATTCATTCTTTCTCTAGCTTAGAAGTTAAACTTCTCATATTAAAAAAAATTCAAAATAGTACTTTTAGAGGCCTTCAGAGGCAGGTAAAAGACTTTACATTCATGCTCTTACTATTTTCATCATCCAGGTGAAAAAAGTTTAGATATCTCAGGTGATGTGTGGTGTGCACACCCGTATGTATCAGTAATCTGTATTCTACTTTCTGCTTTTATTAGTTCTAGGTACTTAATATAAGTGGAACCATATGTTATCTATCATTTTGTATCTGGCTTATTTCACTTAGCATGATGTTTCAAAGTTCATCCATGTTCTAGCAAGTAACAGAATTTCATTCTTTTTTAAGGCTGAGTAACATTCTGTGGTATATGTATATCACATTTTGTTTATCCATTTACCCATTGCTGGACACTTGGGTTGCTTTCAACTTTGGTCTATTGTGAATAATGTTGTCATGGACATTGGTGTACAGGTATCTGTGTGAATCTCTGCTTTTAATTATTTTGAGTATATACCTAGAAATGGAATCATACGATAATTCTATGTTTAACTTGTTGAGGAACCACCGAACTGTCTTCCGACACAGGCTGTACCATTTCACATTCCCACCAGCAATGCACAAGGGTTCCAATTTCCCCCCACCAACACTTGCTATTTTACATTTTTTCAATAATAGCCATCCTAAATTGGTGTGAATTGGTTTTTAATTGTGACATATATTTGCATCTCCCTAATGACTAGTGATGTCGAGCATATTTTCTTGCGCTTATATGCCATTTGTGTATCTCCTTTGGCAAAAACATCTAATTCAAATTCTTTGCCCAGGGCTTCCCTGGTGGCAGAGTGGTTAAGAATCCACCTGCCAATGCAGGGGACACTTGTTTGAGCCCTGGTCCAGGAGGATACCACATGCCGCGGAGCAACTAAGCCAGTGTGTCACAACTACTGAGCCTGCACTCTAGAGCTTGCAAGCCACAACTACTGAAGCCTGTGAGCCACAACTACTGAAGTCCGCATGCTTAGAGACTGTGCTTCGCAACAAGAGAAGCCACTGCAATGAGAAGTCTGCACACCATAATGAAGAGTAGCCCCCACTCGCGGCAACTAGAGAAAGCCCATGTGCAGCAACAAAATAAATAAATTTAAAAAAATCCTTTGTCCATTTCTTAGGTTGATTGTCTTATCGTTGTTTTTGATTGTAGTTCTTTATATATTCTGGATACTAAACTTCAATCAGATATATGATTTGCCAATATTTTCTCTCATTCTGTGGGTTGTCTTTTCACTCTCTTAATAGTATCCTTTTATTCACAAAATTTTAAAATTTTGATTAAATCCAATTTATCTACTTTTTACTTTTGTTGTCTTGTCTCTTTGTACCATATCCAAAACATTTCCCCAACCAATGTCATGAAGATTTTTCCCTTCTAAGAGACGTATAGTTTTAGCTCTTGCATTTGTCTTTGATTCATTTTGAGTTAATTTTTGTATATGGTGTAACATAAGGATCCAATGTATTCATTTACATGTGGATATGCAGGTTTTCTAGCACTTTTTGTTGAAAAGACTCTCCTTACTCCAATTGAATAGTCTTGGTAACCTTTTTGAAAATAAATTAGCCATATAAATGAGGATTTAATTCTGAGCTCTATATTCTATTCCACTGGTCCATATGTCTATCTTACGCCAGTACTCCTTTGATTTCTGTAGCTTTGAAGTAAGTTTTGAAATCAACAAGTGTGAGATCTCCAACTTTGTTACTTTGAAGATTGCTTTGACTATTCATGGTCCTTTGAGATTCCATATGAATTTTAGGATGGGTTCTTCTATTTCTGCAAAAAAGTCACTGGGATTTTGCTAGAGATTGTCTTGAATCTGTAGTCAGCTTTGGGAGTATTTCCAACTTAATGATATTAAATATTCTAACCTGTGGATATAGGATGTCTTTCCATTTATTTATATCTTCTTTAATTTCTTTCAGCAACATTTTGTAGTTTTCAGTGTACAAGTCTTTCACCTTCTTCATTAAAGTTATTCCTACATATTTTATTCTTTTTGATGCTATTGTAAATTGAATTGGTTCCTTATTCCTTTTCAGCTTGTTCATTGTTAGTATTTAGAAATGCATCTGATTTTTGTGTGTTTATTTTGTATCCTGAAACTTGTCGAATTTATTAGCTCTAACAGGTTCTTGTAATGGAATATTTATGGTCTTATACATAATGATCATGTTTTCTGTGAACAGAGATAATTTTACTTTTTCATTTCCAATTTGGACTTCTTATTTCTTTTCTTATCCATTTGCTATAGCCAGAACATCAAATACTATGCTGAGTAGAAGTGCCAGAAGCAGGTATCTTTGCCCTATTTCTGATCTCATGGAAAAGTCTTTCACCATCAAATATGACGTCAGCTGTGAATTTTTCATATATGGTCTTTATGATGTTGAGGAAGTTTCCTTTTATTCCTCATTTATTAAGAATTTTAATCATGAGAGGGTGTTGACTTTTGTCAAATGTCTTTAT
Source organism: Monodon monoceros (assembly GCF_005190385.1). NCBI lineage: Eukaryota > Metazoa > Chordata > Mammalia > Artiodactyla > Monodontidae > Monodon > Monodon monoceros. Next base: position 23,352,798 of record NW_021703782.1, on the reverse strand, counting down.
ACATCAATTGTGTTTATTTTTTCCCTTCCTTCAGGGAATATGGTGTATTAAACTGATTGAATTTAATAAGGAAACATCCATGCATTCTGGGAATAGATCTTTCTTGGTCATGATACTTTTAATAGGTTGCTGAATTCAGTTGGCCAGTATTTTCTTTTTTTTTGCAGTATGCGGGCCTCTCACTGTTGTGGCCTCTCCCGTTGTGGAGCACAGGCTCCAGACGCACAGGCTCAGCAGCCATGGCTGACAGGCCTAGCCGCTCCATGGCATGTGGGATCTTCCTGGACCAGTGCATGAACCCATGTCCCCTGCATCAGCGGGCAGACTCTCAACCACTGTGCCACCAGGGAAGCCCTGGTCAGTATTTTCTTGAGGATTTTTGCATCAGTATTCATAAGCGAAATTGGTCTGTAATTTTTTATGCTGTCTTTTTAAAAACATTTAAACAACAGCAAAAAAACAAACAGTTCACCCACTTCTCCAAACACCCATCCCAACCTCTGGAAACCACCAATCTATTCTCTTTATATATGAGCTTGTTTTTTTTCCTTTTATTTTGTTTAGATTCCACATATAAGAGAGATCATACAGTATCTTCCTCTGATTTATTTCACTTAGTATGTCCTCTAGGTGTATCCCTGTCATTGCAGATGGCAAGCTTTTATTCTTTTTTATGGCTGAGTAACATTCCATGTATATCTAGATGTGAGATCTAGCTATATAGATATATAGATAGAGCTCACATCTTCTTTATTAACTTCACTAATCATTTATTCTGCAGTGTCTGATCTGTTAACCCAATCCAGTGTTGGATTTTTGAAAAATCATTTTTAATTTCTTAAAGTTCAATTTGGGTCTTTTTTATACCTTCCATATCTTTTCTCATGTTCATAATTTCCTTTATCTTATTAAACATATGGAGTATATTTATGAGTTATTTTAACATCTATGTCTTTTAATTTTTATCACATGGTTTATTTCTTGTTCTGTTTCTACTTTTTCTTTTTCCTCCTGGTTATAGGTTGTATTTTTCTGCTTCTTTGCATAACTGGTAGTTTTTTATTAGATGGTAGATAATGTGAATTTACATTGTTGAGTGCTATATTCTAATTTTTAAAGTATTTTTGAACTTTATTTTCACATGCAGTTACTTGGAATCAGTTTGATCCTTTCAAGAATGGCTTTTAGGGTTCATTATGAAGGGTTTGGACCATCCTTTACTCTAGGATTACTTTAGCCCCTTTACTAAGGCAACAAACTTATGAGAACTCTACACAGTCACCCATATATAAGAGGTCTTTCCATACTGGATGGTGGAAACACAAACTATTTTCAGCTGTATGTAGTTTTTGGTATGTTTTCAACGTATTCCTTTCTGGTAGTTCTTTCCTTGACCTTGGATAGTTTCCTTACATGTATACACAGGCCAATATTCTGCCAAATACTCAAAGAGAACTTTCTGCCAATTCTCATAGCTTTTCCTTTGGTCACCTCTTTTTTCTCTGATTTTTTTCATATAAATTCTAGTCACATTCTCCTATATCAACTCTGAATTCTGTCTCCTTAAGTCAGTGAAATTACCAGGGAGGTTATTAGATTCCTTTTTCTGTCCTATTGCCTGGAAAAGCTCCAGGTAGTAGATTGTGACAACCATATATTTCCACTTTATTTGTTTTCCTTGTCAAAGAGATCACCATCCTGCACTGCCTGTTGTCTGATGTCTAACACATTTATTTCATAATTTTCCAGTTGTTTAAAATGAGAAAATAAAGCTCTTTCCTATAATTCCACTATGACCAGAAGTGGAGTCATTTTCCAATCCCTTTTTTAAAAACGAATACACATGGACTTTTATTAAAGTTTAATGTCATTTAGGCTTGTGATTTAGGGGTATAAGACGATTGATCCCATTTGGACAATGCAAAAAATGCTTTTGTTGTCACCTCCTCCCAAAAAGTTAATATGAAAACTTCATTTGACTAGTACTGAAGTTGTATCTTTCTCTACCTTCAGAAGCATCAAAATCCATGTGGTTGGACAATATCCTAAATTATTTCTCATTTAAACTGCACTGTGGAGAAACTGGAACCCTTGTACACTGTTGCTGGAAATGTAAAATGGGGCAGCCATTATGGAAAATGGTATGGAGGTTTCTCAGAAAAATTAAAAACAGAACTACCGTATGATCTAGTTATCCTACTTCTGGGTATGTATTCAAAATTTAAATTAGGATCTCAAAGAGATACCTGCACTTACATGTTCATTGCAGTGCTATTCAAAACAGCCAAGATATGAAAACCTAAATGTCCACTGATGGATGAACAAAGAATATGTGTTATATACATACAATGGAATATTATCATTAAAAAGGAAAGGGGGGCTTCCCTGGTGGAGCAGTGGTTGAGAGTCCGCCTGCCGATGCAGGGGACACATGTTCATGCCCTGGTCCGGGAAGATCCCACATGCCACGGAGTGGCTGGGCCCGTGAGCCATGGCCGCTGAGCCTGCACGTCTGGAGCCTGTGCTCTGCAAAGGGAGAGGCCACAACAGTGAGAGGCCCACGTACCGCAAAACAAAAAAAACAAAAGGAAAAGAATCTTGCCAAATGCGACAACATGGATGAACCTAGAGTACATTATAGTAAGTGAACTAAGACAGTCACAAAAGGACAAATACTGCATAATTTCATGTATATAAAAATATAAAATAAATTCATAGAAACAGGGAGTTATATGGTGGCTGCCAAAGGCTTGGGGAGGGAGGAAATGGGGAATTGCTGTTCAACATATATAATGCTTCAGTTATACAAGATGATAGAGATTTACAGTACAACATTGTACCTACAGTTAACAATACTGTATTATACACTTTAAAATGTGTTAGAGTAGATCTCATGTTGTAGTCTTCCCAGAATAAAAAATAAAATAAAATAAAATAAAATAAAATAACTAATCTGTTTTAGAAAACCTTAAGTGATATTCAAGTTGGATCAAGGAGAACCTCCATTGTTATTAGAGGAAGAATTTCTGAAGAGAAGGGCCCAGATGAGTTTTTGAACACTGGCAGAAAATATCTGTTGTGATGCTCGGGATTTCCCTGGCGGTCCAGTGGTTAAGATTTTGTGCTTCTACTGCAGGGGGCATGGGTTCAATCCCTGGTCAGGGAACTAAGTCCCACATGCCTCATGGCCAAAAAACCAAAACATAAAACAGAAGCAATATTGTAACAAATTCAATAAAGACTTAAAAAAATGGTCCATATAAAAAAAAAGTCTTAAAAAAATAGTGATGCTCTTGTTTATGCTCTTGGGCATGCTCCTGGCCCAATATTACTCACATCAAGCTCCCACAGATATTTCCTCCACTGGGCTCAATGTTGTGGCTAAACCTGCCCTTGTGGTTCTGATAATTGCAAGACATACTTTAGCACGAACCATCAGGGACCTTTGAGGAAAAAGATTTATTATTCATAGGTACTAGAGGGTACGTGGCATGCCTAAGGGCCATAAAGTGAGATTTCAGGTAGCAGAGAGAAAGCGAGGGAGAGAGAGAGAAAGCATAAGCAGACCTGGGATTTGCCTTTATTAGGGTCCAAGGGTGGGGTGTCTAGAGTTTTGCAGGTTCACTCTTTATTGGCTAACTGAAAGCACAAGAGCGGGAATTAGGGTACAAGAAGGGAGAAGAGGGGGGTCAATCAAGCCATCAGTTATCTAGGTTACCCAGGGTTTGAAAGTGGGTGGAGGAAGCTTAATTCTTTATCTGGCTTTTTCACTAGTAATTGTGTCATACAAATGGCAGTATGTTTATTCAAGAAGGATATATTTTAAAATAGATGCCTTGGCAATCAAAAGCTTAATGTCAGGCACTTACATTACAGTATTTTGGGTAAATTAAATCCTAGAATAGTAAGAAGTGGACATTTAACATTTTAAAAGATGCTCTTTTTATAATCCTTACCTTTGGAAGTTTAGAACAATATATTTAAAGTGAAAGAGTAAGGTATATGGTAGGGTATAGAACATAAAATTTCTTATTTTCTCATTTTTTCAAAGGTAGGCACCAGGAATATTACTTAACTCTGATATATTAAATAATATAACTATACATAACATTAAAAGATAAAAACTAATGAGGAAATGAATTTTTAATTGCATTTAATAATTTAAATGTAAAGATATTAAATGTAGCTAGTGGCTACATCACCAGATAGCAAAAATCTCCACAAATAGATATTTTTTGGAATTATATAAGATTCTAGTTTACAAATTTTAAGAACTGTAAAAGGTATGAAATTTTACCCTATACACAAACTAGTTTAATGGATGCTGGCAGAAGATAAGACTCCAGGTCAAAGACAAAAGACTTCATTGTACACAGCAATAAAAATATCCAGAGTACCATCAAGTTTTTGTTATTTGGATGGAATGCAGAGTTTGTTAGATATTCTGAGTACAAGATTATGTTTGGAAATGAAAAATTTAAGAGGGACAAATAGGCTGTCTAGACTAGAACAGATAACAAAGTGGATTTGGAGTGGTGGTATGACAGCTAATGTGCATGCAGTTGGTATAAAACTTTTTCTAGAATGCTGTCTCTTAATTCTTCCATTTGTTGGTACTTAAAGCAGTGAGCTCAGGGCCATATTAGGTCTTTATCATAGGCCTGACATTGTTCTGTGGAATGTGGGTAGTAGCAGGAGAATAAAAACCAAGTATACACAAAAACTTTTATGACAAACACAAAGAATATGTATAAGTTTCTCAGAGTGAATAAAAACTAGATAGCTTGATTGTAAAACATGATTTTCAAAGATGTACAATGTACAATGATTTTTCAAAGATTTAATATACATATACATTGTGGAATAATTACCACAATCAAATTAACATATCCATCACTTCTAATGTATACAATTTTTATTTGTCAGCAACACCTCAATAACCTTCAAGAAATAAAGAAGCTCAGAGCTGAAGTTATATCCCCTGAAAAAATAAAGTGTGTATGTATATATGTGTGTGATACGCTATATGTGGCTATGTAATAGAAAGTTCCGTTTACTAAGTACTTATTTTGTGTCAGGTTCTTATACTTACATCTAATACTACCTGAAAAAAGTGCAGGATATGTATCCTCATCTGCAGTTTAATAGACACTGAAGTTCAGAGACATTCAATACTTCTAAGTTACGTGATTAGTAAGTGGCAAACTGGAAATTTATAGTTTTCTATATAATATGAAAACATTCAATAACTTACCTCAAGTCATCAAGTAAGTGGTTGATAGGGAGGATTATAATTCCTGATTATGACTGTGGGTTCAATGTACAGAGTCAAGAATTTGTAATCTGAGAATGTGTGTGAAACAAAAATTCATTTTCCATGGTGGGACAGGTATAATCAGGTGGATGGGCATACCTCTTGAAAGACTGTCCCCACATGTAACTTGAAACATCAGTATCAAAATAAATTTTTGAAAGTCTGGAAAACATAACAAAACTAGATATCTCGTGAAGTAGATGGATAAAAGAGTTAAAGACCAGTCAGGAGAATGACTGGAATGGCAAAAATGAGTGAACAAATTAAAAAGAGGGAAATTAAAATTTGATGATGAGGAGGATCACTGTTGAATGACACTGATATAATAAATAAAGATATCAGAGCCAAGATAGAGCAAAAAACCCAGTCCAGGTGGAAAGAGGACTTTTACTTCCACCAGTTTTATACTTCCTCTTCTGCATTTGTGTATCTGTGAATAAAAGCCAAGAAAATTAGAGCTTGAGCTGTAAGTCTAGTCTCTTAAATATAAGAAATTTTTGCCATTTTAACTTTATTTTGAGGATGTATAGAATGGAAAAGAGAGAAATGAAACTTGGAAGCATATAGACTAATAAATATCCTATCACTATAATCTGTATGTGACAATTTGAGAATATAGACCCTACTATTCCTTCCCAATAATACCCTGATCATGCATTGATTTTAATCTTTAATCTTTGTTTAATTCATCCTATTATCTGATTTGCCAGTTCCCACAATTAACCAATCCTAAAACCCATTGTTCTCTACTCATTGCCCCCCCTTCCCTTATTTTCCTTCACTACTAGGCTTCAAAACTCATTATTTCTAAAATGATAAATACCAGTTTCTTCTCCACTTTTCAAACACAGAAAATTTTTCCAGACATATTTTTTCCAAACAAAGAAAGTATAGAAAATATACACTTATAATCATGCTGTTATCCAGATGCTAGGCCAGAAATCATAGTGTCAATTTAACAATAGGGCCTAGATATATAAGCCCAACTCCATAAGAAAGATGTTAAGATTCCTAAGAAATTTTAATATATTCCTCATTTTTAAAATACTATCAACTTGATAATCTTTTACAAAAGAGCAAAGAATAAAGAAAATACTTGTGACAAGCTTTATTCACTACCAAAAAAAATTTCTACAGAGCAAGAGAAAGTTTCTAAGGAAACATGAAATCTGGGCATAAATATATTTTCTTCAAGAAAAATGGCCCATAAATATGACACTACATCATCAATATTTGAAAAAGCGAAATGGCTCCTCAATATTAGAGATCAGATGACTAATATTGGAAACATATCCTATAAGGATAGACAAAATGTTAAACACTTTAGAACTGTTGAATGATGCCAGTGAAAATGGGGGAGTGGAGGGCCTCAAAGGCCAATCCCTTCATAGAAGCACCAAAAAATTTAAATCAATTAATTAATAGCAAAAACTCAGAATCAAATTTATCAAAACTCTGGAAGATAGTCAACAATGCAACCACACAAATGCTAAGCCAAAAAAGAGACAACTTAAACATGGTGTTTAAGCAATCTCTGTCAAACCACTAGAAGAATACAAGCTAAGAAACACATTTCAGAGGCTATGCAAGACAAAGAATATAGTCTTAAAAATTAATTTATAAAAGCCATTAAGCAACAACAACAAAACAATTACAACCTACAGGAAGCAACAGTAACAAACCCTGAGGATAGGAAATAATTTTATTTCCAGAGTGTCCACATTATAGTATTTTAAATGTCCCATTTGCAAAAAAATGATGAGGCATGCAAAGAAACAAGAAAGGATGGCCCATTTACAAGAAAAGAGAAATTAAGAGAAAGTGTCCCTGGAGGAGGGGAAGATGGCGGAAGAGTAAGATGCAGAGATCACCTTCCTCCCCACAGATACACCAGAAATACATCTACAAGTGGAGCAACTCCTACAGAACACCTACTGAACGCTGGCAGAAGACCTCAGACCTCCCCAAAGGCAAGAAACTCCCCACGTACCTGGGTAGGGCAAAAGAAAGAAGAACAAACAGAGACTGGGGGATAGGGAAGGGACCTGCACCAGTGGGAGGGAGCTGTGAAGGAGGAAAGGTTTCCACACACTAGGAAGCCCCTTAACGGGCGGAGACTGTGGGTGGTGGAGGGGAAAAGTATGCTCACCCACTGGGATGGGCAGGGCTGGGAGTTGAGGCTCGAGCTTCGGTCGGAGCGCCGGGAGAGGACTGGCAGCGTGAAAAAAGCCTGAAGGGGTTAGTGCACCACAGCTAGCCGGGAGGGAGTCCAGGGAAAAGTCTGGACCTGCTGAAGAGGCAAGAGACTTTTTCTTCCCTCTTTGTTTCCTGGTGCGCGAGGAGAGGGGATTAAGAGCGCTGCTTAAAGGAGCTCCAGAGACGGGCGCGAGCCGCGGCTAAAAGTGCGGACCCCAGAGACAGGCATGAGACACTAAGGCGGCTGCTGTCGCCACTAAGAAGCCTGTGTGTGAGCACAGGTCACTATCCACACACCCCTTCCAGGGAACCTGTGCAGCCCGCCACTGCCAGGGTCCCTGGATCCAGGGACAACTTCCCCGGGAGAACGCACGGCACGCCTCAGGCTGCTGCAACATCACGCCGGCCTCCCCCACCACAGGCTCACCCCGCACTCCGTGCCCCTCCCTCCCTCTGTCCTGACTGAACCAGAGCCCCCGAAGCAGCTGCTCCTTTGATCCTGTCCTGTCTGAGGGAAGAACAGACGCCCTCTGGCGACCTACATGCAGAGGCGGAGCCAAATCCAAAGCTGAGATCCTGGGAGCTGTGAGAACAAAGAAGAGAAAGGGAAATCTCCCCCAGCAGCCTCAGAAGCAGTGGAATAAAGCTCCACAATCAACTTGATGTACCCTGCATCTGTGGAATACATGAATGGACAACGAATCATCCCAAATTGAGAAGGTGGATGTTGAGAGCAAGATTTATGATTTTTTCCCCTTTTCCTGTTTTTGTGTGTATGTGTATGCTTCTGTGTGAGATTTTATCTGTATAGCTTTGCTTCCACCATTTGTCCTATGGTTCTATCAGTCCTTTTTTTTTAAAATTTTTTTTCTTTACAATTATTTTTATTTTAATAACTTTATTATATTTTAGCTTACTTTATTATATTTTACTTTATCTTCTTTCTTTCATTCTTTTTTCCTTCCTTCCCTCCTTCCTTCCTTCCTCCCTCCCTCCCTCTCTCCTTTATTTCTTTCTTTCTACTTCTACTAATTCTTTTTTTCTACATTGTCTCTCTTTTATTCTGAGCTGTGTGGATAAAAGGCTCTTGGTGCTGCAGCCAGGAGTCAGTGCTGTGCCTCTGAGGTGGGAGAGCCAACTTCAGGACACTGGTCCACAAGAGACCTCCCAGCCCCACATAATATCAAAAGGTGAAAATCTCCCAGAGATCTCCGTCTCAACACCAGCACCCAGCTTCTCTCAGCGACCAGCAAGCTATAGTGCTGGACACCCTATGCCAAACAACCAGCAACACAGGAACACAACCCCATCCATTAGCAGAGAGACTGCCTAAAATCATAATAAGTCCACAGACACCACAAAACATACCACCAAATGTGGACCTGCCCACCAGAAAGACAAGATCCAGGCTCATCACCAGAATACAGGCACTAGTCCCCTCCACCAGGAAGCCTACACAACCCACTGAACCAACATTAGCCACTGGGGACAGACACCAAACACAACGGGAACTACGAACCTGCAGCCTGCAAAAAGGAGACCCCAAACAGAGTAAGATAAGCAAAATGAGAAGACAGAAAAACAGACAGCAGATGAAGGAGCAAGATAAAAATGCACCAGACCTAACAAATGAAGAGAAAATAGGCAGTCTACCTGAAAAAGAATTCAGAATAATGACAGTAAAGATGATCCAAAATCTTGGAAATAGAATAGACAAAATGTAAGAAACTTTTAACAAGGACCTAGAAGAACTAAAGATGAAACAAACAATGATGAACGAATGAAATAAAAAATACTCTAGATGGGATCAATAGCAGAATAACTGAGGCAGAAGAACGGATAAGTGACCTGGAAGATAAAATAGTGGAAATAACTACTGCAGAGCTGAATAAAGAAAAAAAAATGAAAAGAACTGAGGACAGTCTCAGAGACTTCTGGGACAACAGTAAACGCACCAACATTCGAATTATAGGGGTTCCAGAAGAAGAAGAGAAAAAGAAAGGGACTGAGAAAATATTTGAAGAGATTATAGTTGAAAACTTCCCTAATATGAGAAAAGAAATAGTTAATCAAGTCCAGGAAGCACACAGAGTCCCATACAGGATAAATCCAAGGAGAAATACCCCAAGACATATATTAATCAAACTGTCAAAAATTAAATACAAAGAAAATATATTAATAGCAGCAAGGGAAAAACAACAAATAACACACAAGGGAATCCCCATAAGTTTAACAGCTGATCTTTCAGCAGAAACTCTGTAAACCAGAAGGGACTGGCAAAACATATATAATGTGATGAAGGAGAAAAACCTGCAACCAAGATTACTCTACCCAGCAATGATCTCATTCAGATTTGATGGAGAAATTAAAACCTTTACAGACAAGCAAAAGCTGAGAGAGTTCAGCACCACCAAACGAGCTTTACAACAAATGCTAAAGGAACTTCTCTAGGCAAGAAACACAAGAGAAGGAAAAGACCAACAATAATGAACCCAAAACAATTAAGAAAATGGGAATAGGAACATACATATCGATAATTACCTTAAATGTAAATGACTTAAATGCTCCCACCAAAAGACACAGATTGGCTGAATGGATACAAAAACAACACCCATATATATGCTGTCTACAAGAGACCCACTTCAGACCTAGAGCTGCATACAGACTGAAAGTAAGGGGATGGAAAATGATATTCCATGCAAAGGCAAACCAAAAGAAAGCTGGAGTAGCAATTCTCATATCAGACAAAATAGACATTAAAATAAAGACCATTAGAAGAGAAAAAGAAGGACACTACATAATGATCAAGGGATCGATCCAAGAGGAATATATAACAATTGTAAATATTTATGCACCCAACATAGGAGCACCACAATACATAAGGCAAATGCTAATAGCCATAAAAGGGGAAATCGACAGTAACACATTCATAGAAGGGGACTTTAACACCCCACTTTCACCCATGGACAGATCATCCAAAATGAAAATAAATAAGGAAACACAAGCTTTAAATAATACATTAAGCAAGATGGACTTAATTGATATTTATAGGACATTCCATCCAAAAACAACAGAATACACATTTTTCTCAAGTGCTCATGGAACATTCTCCAGGATATATCATATCTTGGTTCACAAGTCAAGCCTTGGTAAATTTAAGAAAATTGAAATTGTTTCAAGTATCTTTTCTGACCACAACGCGATGAGACTAGATATTAATTAGAGGAAAAGATCTGTAAAGAATACAAACACGTGGAGGCTAAACAATACACTAGTTAATAACGAAGTGATCACTGAAGAAATCAAAGAGGAAATTTAAAAATACCTAGAAACAAATGACAATGGAGACACGATGACCCAAAATCTATGGGATGCAGCAAAAGCAGTTCTAAGAGGGAAGTTTATAGCAAAAGAATCCTACCTTAAGAAACAGGAAACATCTCGAATAAACAACCTAACCTTGAACCTAAAGCAATTAGAGAAAGAAGAACAGACAACCCCCAAAGTTAACAGAAGGAAAGATATCATAAACATTAGAATAGAAATAAATGAAAAGGAAATGAAGGAAACGATAGCAAAGGTCAATAAAACTAATAGCTGGTTCTTTCAGAAGATAAACAAAATTGATAAACCATTAGCCAGACTCGTCAGGAAAAAAAGGGATATGACTCAAATGAATAGAATCAGAAATGAAAAAGGAGAGGTAACAACTGACACTGCAGAAATACAAAAGATCATGAGAGATTACTACAAGCAACTCTATGCCAATAAAGTGGACAACCTGGAAGAAATGGACAAATTCTTAGAAATGCAAACCTGCCAAGACTGAATCAGGAAGAAATAGAAAATATGAACAGACCAATCACAAGTACTGAAATTGAAACTGTCATTAAAAATCTTCCTACAAACAAAAGCCCAGGACCAGATGGCTTCACAGGCGAATTCTATCAAACATTTAGAGAAGAGCTAACACCTATCCTTGTCAGCTCTTCCAAAACAGCAGAGGGAGGAACACTCCCAAACTCATTCTACACGGTCACCATCACCTTGATACCAAAACAAGACAAGTATGTCACAAAGAAAGAAAACTACAGGCTAATATCACTGATGAACATAGATGCAAAAATCCTCAACAAAATACTAGCAAACAGAATCCAACAGCACATTAAAAGGATCATACACCATGATCAAGTGGGATTTATTCCAGGAATACAAGGATTCTTCAATATACGCAAATCAATCAATGTGATAAACCATATTAACAAATTGAAGGAGAAAAACCGTATGATCATCTCAGTAGATGCAGAGAAAGCTTTTGACAGAATTCAATGCCCATTTATGATAAAAAACCTGCAGAAAGTAGGCATACAGGGAACTTTCCTCAACATAATAAAGGCCATATATGACAAACCCACAGCCAACGTCATCCTCAATGGTGAAAAACTGAAAGCATTTCCACTAAGATCAGGAACAAGACAAAGTTGTCCACTCTCACCACTCTTTTTTTTTTTTTTTTAGCATCTTTATTGGGGTATAATTGCTTTACAATGGTGTGTTAGTTTCTGCCCCATAACAAAGTGAATCAGTTATACATATACATATGTTCCCATATGTCTTCCCTCTTGCATATCCCTCCCTCTCACCCTCCCTATCCCACCCCTCCAGGCTGCCACAAAACACCGAGCCAATATCCCTGTGCCATGCGGCTACTGCCCACTAGCTATCTACTTTACTACGTTTGTTACTGTGTATATGTCCATGACTCTCTCTTGCCCTGTCACAGCTCACCCTTCCCCCTCCCCATATCCTCAAGTCCGTTCCCCAGTAGGTCTGCGTCTTTATTCCTGTCTTAACCCTATGTTCTTCATGACATTTTTTTTCTTACATTCCATATATATGTGTTAGCATACGGTATTTGTCTTTTTCTTTCTGACCTACTTCACTCTGTATGACAGACTCTAGGTCTATCCACCTCATTACAAATAGCTCAATTTCGTTTCTTTTTAAGGCTGAGTAATATTCCATTGTATATATGTGCCACATCTTCTTTATCCATTCATCCGATGATTGGCACTTAGGTTGTTTCCACCTCCGGGCTATTGTAAATAGAGCTGCAAAGAACATTTTGGTACATGACTCTTTTTGAATTTTGGTTTTCTCAGGGTATATGCCCAGTAGTGGGATTGCTGGGTCATATGGTAATTCTATTTGTAGTTTTTTAAGGAACCTCCATACTGTTCTCCATAGTGGCTGAACCAATTCACATTCCCACCAGCAGTGCAGGAGCGTTCCCTTTTCTCCACACCCTCTCCAGCATTTATTGTTTCTAGATTTTTTGATGATGGCCATTCTGACTGGTGTGAGATGATATCTCATTGTAGTTTTGATTTGCATTTCTCTAATGATTAATGATGTTGAGCATTCTTTCATGTGTTTGTTGGCATTCTGTATATCTTCTTTGGAGAAATGTCTATTTAGGTCTTCTGCCCATTTTTGGATTGGGTTGCTTGGTTTTTTGATATTGAGCTGTATAGGCTGCTTGTAAATTTTGGAGGTTAATCCTTTGTAAATTGCTTCATTTGCAAATATTTTTTCCCATTCTGAGGGCTGTGTTTTGGTCTTGTTTATGGTTTCCTTTGCTGTGCAAAAGCTTTGAAGTTTCATTAGGTCCCATTTGTTTATTGTTGTTTTTATTTCTATTACTCTAGGAGGTGGGTAAGAAAGGATCTTGCTGTGATTTATGTCATAGAGTGTTCTGCCTATGTTTTCCTCTAAGAGTTTGATAGTTTCTGCTTTTACGTTTAGGTCTTTAATCCATTTTGAGCTTATTTTTGTGTATGGTGTTAGGGAGTGATCTAATCTCATACTTTTACATGTACCTGTCCATTTTCCCTAGCGCCACTTATTGAAGAGGCTCTCCTTTCTCCACTGTACATTCCTGCCACGTTCATCAAAGATAAGGTGTCCATATGTGCGTGGGTTTATCTCTGGGCTTTCTATCCCGTTCCATTGATCTCTGTTTCTGTTTTTGTGCCAGTACCATACTGTCTTGATTACTGTAGCTTTGTAATATAGTCTGAAGTCAGGGAGCCTGATTCCTCCAGCTCCATTTTTTGTTCTCAAGATTGCTTTGGCTATTAGAGGTCTTTTGTGTTTCCATATAAATTGCGAAATTTTTTGTTCTACTCCTGTGAAAAATGCCAGTGGTAGTTTGATAGGGATTGCATTGAATCTATAGATTGCTTTGGGTGGCAGAGTCATCTTCACAATGTTGATTCTTCCAATTCAAGAACATGGTATATCTCTCCATCTATTTGTATCATCTTTAATTTCTTTCATCAGTGTCTTATAAATTTGTGCATACAGGTCTTTTGTTTCCTTAGGTGGGTTTATTCCTAGATATTTTATTCTTTTTGTTGCAATGGTAAATGGGAGTGTTTTCTTGATTTCACTTTCAGATTTTTCATCATTAGTATATAGGAATGCCAGAGATTTCTGTGCATTAATTTTGTATCCTGCTACTTTACCAAATTCATTGATTAGCTCTAGCAGTTTTCTGGTAGCATCTTTAGGATTCTCTATGTATAGTATCATGTCATCTGCAAACAGTGACAGCTTTACTTCTTCTTTTCTGATTTGGATTCCTTTTATTTCCTTTTCTTCTCTGATTGCTGTGGCTAAAACTTCCAAAACTATGTTGAATAAGAGTGGTGAGAGTGGGCAACTTTGTCTTGTTCCTGATCTTAGTGGAAATGCTTTCAGTTTTTCACCATTGAGGATGATGTTTGCTGTGGGCTTGTCATATATGGCCTTTATTATGTTGAGGAAAGTTCCCTCTATGCCTACCTTCTGCAGGGTTTTTATCATAAATGGGTGTTGAATTTTGTCGAAAGATTTCTCTGCATCTACTGAGATGATCATATGGTTTTTCTCCTTGAATTTGTTAATATGGTTTATCACATTGATAGATTTGCATATATTGAAGAATCCTTGCATTCCTGGGATAAACCCCACTTGATCATGCTGTATGATCCTTTTAATGTGCTGTTGGATTCTGTTTGCTAGTATTTTGTTGAGGATTTTTGCATCTATGTTCATCAGTGATATTAGCCTGTAGTTTTCTTTCTTTGTCACATCCTTGTCTGGTTTTGGTATCAAGGTGACGGTGGCGTCATAGAAGGAATTTGGGAGTGTTCCTCCCTCTGCTATATTTTGGAAGAGTTCGAGAAGGATAGGTGTTAGCTCTTCCCTAAATGTTTGATAGAATTCGCCTGTGAAGCCATCTGGTCCTGGGCTTTTGTTTGTAGGAAGATTTTTAATGACAGTTTCAATTTCAGTACTTGTGATTGGTCTGTTCATAGTTTCTTTTTCTTCCTGATTCAGTCTTGGCAAGTTGTGCATTTCTAAGAATTTGTCCATTTATTCCAGGTTGTCCACTTTATTGGCATAGAGTTGCTTGTAGTAATCTCTCATGATCTTTTTTATTTCTGCAGTGTCAGTTGTTACTTCTCCTTTTTCATTCCTAATTCTATTGATTTGAGTCTTCTCCCTTTTTTTCTTGATGAGTCTGGCTAGTGGTTTATCTATTTTGTTTATCTTCTCAAAGAACCAGCTTTTAGTTTTATTGATCTTTGCTCTCGTTTCCTTCATTTGTTTTTCATTTATTTCTGATCTGATTTTTATGATCTCTTTCCTTCTGCTAGCTTTGGGGTTTTTTTGTTCTTCTTTCTCTAATTGCTTGAGGTGCAAGGTTAGGTTGTTTATTAGAGATGTTTTCTGCTCCTTAAGGTGGGCTTGTATTGCTATAAACTTCCCTCTTAAAACTGCTTTTGCTGCATCCCATAGGTTTTGCGTCGTTTTGTCTCCATTGTCATTTGTTTCTAGGTATTTTTTATTTCCTCTTTGATTTCTTCAGTGATCACTTCATTATTAAGTAGTGTATTGTTTAGCCTCCATGTGTTTGTATTTTTTACAGATCTTTTCCTGTAATTGATATCTAGTCTCATGGCTTTGTGGTCAGAAAAGATACTTGATACAATTTCAATTTTCTTAAATTTACCAAGGCTTGATTTGTGACCCAAGATATGATCTATCCTGGAGAATGTTCCATGAGCACTTGAGAAAAATGTGTATTCTGTTGTTTTTGGATGGAGTGTCCTATAAATATCAATTAAGTCCATCTTGTTTAATATATCATTTAAAGCTTGTGCTTCCTTATTTATTTTCATTTTGGATGATCTGTCCATGGGTGAAAGTTCGGTGTTAAAGTCCCCTACTATGAATGTGTTACTGTCGATTTCCCCTTTTATGGCTATTAGTATTTGCCTTATGTATTGAGATGCTCCTATGTTGGGTGCATAAATATTTACAATTGTTATGTCTTCTTCTTGGATCAATCCCTTGATCATTATGTAGTGTCCTTCTTTTTCTCTTCTAATAGTCCTTATTTTAAAGTCTATTTTGTGTGATATGAGAATTGTTACTCCAGCTTTCTTTTGCTTTGCATTTGCGTGGAATATCTTTTTCCATCCCCTTACTTTCAGTCTGTATGTGTCTCTAGGTCTGAAGTGGGTCTCTTGTAGACAGCATATATAAGGGTCTTGTTTTTGTATCCATTCAGCCAATCTGTGTCTTTTGGTGGGAGCATTTAGTCCATTTACATTTAAGGTAATTATCGATATGTATGTTCCTATTCCCATTTTCTAAATTGTTTTGGGTTTGTTATTATAGGTCTTTTCCTTCTCTTGTGTTTCTTGTCTAGAGAAGTTCCTTTAGCATTTGTTGTAAGGCTGGGTTGGTGGTGCTGAACTCTCTCAGCTTTTGCTTGTCTGTAAAGGTTTTAATTTCTCCATCAAATCTGAATGAGATCCTTGCTGGGTAGAGTAGTCTTGGTTGCAGGTTTTTCTCCTTCATCGCTTTCAGTATGTCCTGCCACTCCCTTCTGGCTTGTAGGGTTTCTGCTGAGAGATCAGCTGTTAACCTTATGGGGATTCCCTTGTGTGTTATTTTTCCCTTGCTGCTTTTAATATGCTTTCTTTGTATTTAATTTTTGACAATTTGATTAATATGTGTCTTGGTGTATTTCTCCTTGGATTTATCCTGTATGGGACTCTCTGTGCTTCCTGGACTTGATTAACTATTTCCTTTCCCATATTAGGGAAATTTTCAACTATAATCTTTTCAAATATTTTCTCAGTCCCTTTCTTTTTCTCTTCTTCTTCTGGAACCCCTATAATTCGAATGTTGGTGTGTTTAATGTTTTCCCAGAGGTCTCTGAGACTGTCCTCAGTTCTTTTCATTCTTTTTTCTTTATTCTGTTCTGCAGTAGTTATTTCCACTATTTTATCTTCCAGGTCACTTATCCGTTCTTCTGACTCAATTATTCTGCTATTGAGCCCATCTAGAGTACTTTTAATTTCATTTATTGTGTTGTTCATTGTTGCTTGTTTCATCTTTATTTCTTCTAGGTCCTTGTTAACTGTTTCTTGCATTTTGTCCATTCTATTTCCAAGATTTCGGATGATCCTTACTATCATTATTCTGAATTCTTTTTCAGGTAGACTGCCTATTTCCTCTTCATTTGTTAGGTCTGGTGCATTTTTATCTTGCTCCTTTATCTGCTGTGTGTTTTTCTGTCTTCTCATTTTGCTTATCTTACTGTGTTTGGGGTCTCCTTTTTGACGGCTGCAGGTTTGTAGTACCCGCTGTTTTTGATGTATGTCTCCAGTGGCTAAGGTTGGTTCAGGGGGTTGTGTAGGCTTCCTGGTGGAGGGGACTAGTGCCTGTGTTGTGGCGGATGAGGCTGGATCTTGTCTCTCTAGTGGGCAGATTCACGCCTGGTGGTGTGTTTTGGGGTGTCTGTGGCCTTATTATGATTTTAGGCAGCCTCTTTGCTAATGGGTGGGGTTGTGTTCCTGTTTTGCTAGTTGTTTGGCATAGGTTGTCCAGCACTGTGGCTTGCTGGTCGTTGAGTGAAGCTGGGTGCTGGTGCTAAGAGGGAGGTCTCTGGGAGATTGTCGCCATTTAATATTATGTGGAGCTGGGAGGTCAATTGTTGACCAGTGTCCTGAAGTTGGGTCTCCTACCTCAGAGGCAGAGCCCTGACTCCTGCCTGGAGCACCAAGAGCCTTTTATCCACATGGATCAGAATAAAAGGGAGAAAAGTAGAGAGAATTAGTAGAAGTATGGGGAAAGAAAGAAGGAAAGGAGGGAAGGAAGGAAGGAAGAGAGAAGCAAAGAAGGAAAGAAGGAAGGAAAGGAGGGAGGGAGGTAGGAAGGAAGGAAGGAGGGAAAGAAGGAAAAAAGACAGAAAGAAAGAAGATACAGTAAAAATAAAATAAAGTATAATAAAGTTATTGAATTAAAAAATACTTATTTAGAAAAAAAAAAGGACGGATAGCACCTTAGGACAAATGTTGTAAGCAAAGCTATACAGAGAAAATCTTACACAGAAGCGTACACATACACCCTCACAAAAAGAGGTAAAGGGGGAAAAATCATAAATCTTGCTCTCAGAGACCACCTCCACAATTTGGGGTGATTCGTTGTCTAAAGCAGGGAAGGAAGGAAGGAAAGAAAGAAAGAAAGAAAGAAAGAAAGAAAGAAAGAAAGAAAGAAAGAA
>NW_021703782.1:23307191-23334657 GCF_005190385.1 Monodon monoceros | reverse complement strand
GAAAGAAAGAAAGAAAGAAAGAAAGAAAGAAAGAAAGAAAGAAAGAAGGTAAAGTATAATAAAGTTATTAAAATTAATTATTAAGAAAAAAATTTTTAAGAAAAACCACGGACGGATAGAACCCTAGGACAAATGGTGGACGCAAGACTATACAGACAAGATCTCACACAGAAGCATACACATACACATTCACAAAAAGAGGAAAAGGAAAAAAAATCATAGATCTCGCTCCTAAAGTCCACCTCCTCAATTTGGGATCATTCCTTGTCTATTCAGGTATTCCACAGATGCAGGGTATATCAAGTTGATTGTGGAGCTTCAATCCACTGCTTCTGAGGCTGCTGGGAGAGATCTTCCTTTCTTCTCCTTGCTCTCACAGCTCACAGGAACTCAGCTTTGGATTTGGCCCTGCCTCTGAGTGTAGGTCACTGGAGGGCGTCTGTTTTTTGCTCAGACAGGATGGGGTTAAAGGAGCTGCTGATTCGGGGGCTCTGGTGCAGTCAGGCCGGGGGGGGAGGGAGAGGCACTGCGTGTGGGGCGGGCCTGCGGCGGCAGAGGCCAGCGTGACGTTGCTCCAGCCTGAGGCCCACCGTGCATTCTCCCGGGTAAGTTGTCCCTGGATCCCGGGAACCTGGCAGTGGCGGGCTGCACAGGCTCTGCAGAAGAGGGGTGTGGATAGTTACCTGTGCTCATACACAGGCCCCTTGTTGGTGGCAGCAGCAGCCTTAGCGTCTCCCGCACATCTCTGGGGTCCGTGCTTTTAGCTGCAGCTCGCGCCCGTCTCTGGGGTCTGCGCTTTTCACCGCGGCTCGCGCCCGTCTCTGGGCTTCGCGCTTTTAGCCGTGGCTCGCGCCTGTCTCTGGGGTTCGTGCTTTTAGCCGCGGCTCGCGCCCGTCTCTGGAGTTCCTTTAAGCAGTGCTCTTAAACCCCTCTCCTTGCGCACCAGGAAACAAAGAGGGAAGAAAAAGTCTGTTGCCTCTTTGGCAGGTGCAGACTTTTCCAGGGACTCCCTCCCAGCTAGCCCTGGTGCACTAACCCCTTCAGGCTATGTTCAAGCCGCCAACCCCAGTCCTCTCCCTGCGCTCCATCCGAATCTGAAACCAGAGCCTCAGCTTGCAGCCCCGCCCGCCCCGGCGGGTGAGCAGACAAGCCTTTCGGGCTGGTGAGTGTCGGCCGGCACTGATACTCTGTGTGGGAACCCCCCTGCTTTGCCCTCTGCACCCCTGTTGCTGTGCACTCCTCTGTGGTCCCGAAGCTCCCCCCTCCGCCTCCCGCAGTCTCCGCCCATGAAGGGGCTTCCTAGTGTGTGGAAACTTTTCCTCCTTCACAGCTCCCTCCCACTGGTGCAGGTGCCATCCCTATTCTTTTGTCTCTGTATTTTCTTTTTTTCTTTTGCCCTACACAGGTATGTGGGGGAGTTTCTTGACTTTTGGGAGGTCTGAGGTCTTCTGCCAGCCTTCAGTAGGTGTTCTGTAGGAGTTGTTCTACGTGTAGATGTATTTCTGGTGTATCTGTGGGGAAGAAGGTGATCTCCGCATCTTACTCTTCCGCCATCTTCAAGGTCCCCCTCACCACTCTTATTCAACATAGTTTTGGAAGTTTTAGCCACAGCAATCAGAGAAGAAAAGGAAATAAAAGGAATCCAAACTGGAAAAGAAGAAGTAAAGTTGTCACTGTTTGCAGATGACATGATACTATACATAGAGAATCCTAAAGATGCTACCAGAAAACTACAGAGCTAATCAATGAATTTGGTAAAGTAGCAGGATACAAAATTAATGCACAGAAATCTCTGGCATTCCTATACACTAATGATGAGAAATCTGAAATTGAAATCAAGAAAACACTCCCATTTACCATTGCAACAAAAAGAATAAAATATCTAGGAATAAACCTACCTAAGGAGACAAAAGACCTGTATGCACAAAATTATAAGACACTGATGAAAGAAATTAAAGATGATACAAATAGATGCAGAGATATACCATGTTCTTGGATTGGAAGAATCAACATTGTGAAAATGACCCTACTACCCAAAGCAATCTACAGATTCAGTGCAATCCCTATCAACCTACCACTGGCATTTTTGATGGAACTAGAACAAAAATTTCACAATTTGTATGGAAACACAAAAGACCCCGAATAGCCAAAGCAGTCTTGGGAACGAAAAATGGAGCTGGAGGAATCAGGTTCCCTGACTTCAGGCTTTACTACAAAGCTACAGTAATCAAGACAGTATGGTACTGGCACAAAAACAGAAAGATAGATCAATGCAACAGGATAGAAAGCCCAGAGATAAACCCACGCACATATGGACACCTTATCTTTGATAAAGGAGGCAGGAATGTACAGTGGAGAAAGGACAGCCTCTTCAATAAGTTGTGCTGGGAAAACTGGACAGCTACATGTAAAAGTATGAGATTAGATCACTCCCTCACACCATACGCAAAAATAAGCTCAAAATGGATTAAAGACCTAAACGTAAAGGCAGAAACTATCTAACTCTTAGAGGAAAACATAGGCAGAACACTCTATGACATAAATCACAGCAAGATCCTTTTTGACCCACCTCCTAGAGAAATGGAAATAAAAACAAAAATAAACAAATGGGGCCTAATGAAACTTCAAAGCTTTTGCACAGCAAAGGAAACCATAAACAAGACCAAAATACAACCCTCAGAATGGGAGAAAATATTTGCAAATGAAGTAAGTGACAAAGGATTAATCTCCAAAATTTATAAGCAGCTCATGCAGCTCAATAAAAAAAAAAAGGAAGCCAATCCAAAAATGAGCAGAAGACGTAAATAGACATTTCTCCAAAGAAGATATACAGACTGCCAACAAACATATGAAAGAATGCTAAGCATCATTAATCATTAGAGAAATGCAGATCAAAACTACAATGAGATATCATCTCACACCAGTCAGAATGGACATCATTATAAAATCTAGAAACAATAAATGCTGGAGAGGGTGTGGAGAAAAGGTAACACTCTTGCACTGCTGGTGGGAATGTGAATTGGTACAGCCACTGTGGAGAACAGTATGGAGGTTCCTTAAAAAACTACAAATAGAACTACCATAAGACCCAGCAATCCCACTACTGGGCATATATCCTGAGAAACCCATAATTCAAAAAGAGTCATGTATCAAATTGTTCATTGCAGCTCTATTTACAATAGCCCGGAGATGGAAACAACCTAAGTGTCCATCATTGGATGAATGGATAAAGAACATATGGCACACATATACAATGGAATATTACTCAGCCATATAAAGAAACGAAAGTGAGCTATTTGTAATGAGGTGGATAGACCTAGAGTCTGTCATACAGAGTGAAGTAAGTCAGAAAGAGAAAGACAAATACCGTATGCTAACACATATATATGGAATGTAAGAAAAAAATGTCATGAAGAACCTAGGGGAAAGACAGGAATAAAGATACAGACCTACTAGAGAATGGACTTGAGGATATGGGGAGGGGGAAGGTTAAGCTGTGACAAAACGAGAGAGAGGCATGGACATATATACACTACGAAACATAAGGTAGATAGGTAGTGGGAAGCAGCCACATAGCACAGGGAAAGCAGCTCGGTGCTTTGTGACAGCCTGGAGGGGTGGGATAGGGAGGGTGGGAGGGAGGGAGATGCAAGAGGGAAGAGATATGGGAACATACGTATATGTAAAGCTGATTCACTTTGTTATAAAGCAGCAAGTTACACACAGTTGTAAAGCAATTATACTCCAAAAAAGATGTAAAAAAAAAAAAAAAAGAGAAAGTGTCCCTGTGGAAGAACAGATGTTGGACTTACTAGACTTTAAACCAAATGTCTTAATATGGTAAAAAGCTAAAGGAAGCCATGGACAAAAGAATCAATAAAACTGGGAACAAAATGTATGAAGAAATTACAGAATATAAACACGGAAATAGAAACTATAAAAGGAACCAAATAGAAATTCTGGACATGAAAAGTACAATAATCAAAAATGAACAAGCCACTAGAGGCTTTCAAACAACAAATGTGAGGAGGCAGAATCAAGAATAAACACACTTGAAGACAGGACATTTTAAATTCTTCAGTCTGAGGACCAGAAAGAAAAACGAATGAACAAAAGTGAGTAGTACCTAAGAAACCTGTGGAACACACATATAAACGTATACATAATGGGAGTGCCAGAAAGAGAGGAGAAAAAGAAAGAGGGATAAAGAATATTTGAATAATGGCTGAGACATTCCAAATTTTGTGAAAGACATGAAACTACACATCCAAGATGCTCAATCAAGTCCCAAGTAAGATAAACACAAAGAGATACACACCAAGGCACATTATACTCAAATTGTCAAAAGCCAAAGCCATAGCCAAAGAGAGAATCTAGAAAGCAGCAAGAGAGAAGTAACTTGTCAAGTACAGGGGATCCTCAATAAAATTAACAACAAATTTCCCATCAGAAACCATGGAAGCCAGAGAGCAGTGCGAAGACATATGTAAGGTGCTCAAAGAAGTAAACCATCAATCAATAATTCTATATCCAACAAAATTGTTCTTCAGAAATGAGGGATAAATAAGATATTCCAGGATAAACAGAAGAATAGGGAGTTTGTTTATTCTACACCAGTCCTGAAAAATGTTAAAAGGAGTCCTTCAGGCTGAAATAAAAGGACACTAGACATTACCTCAAAGCCAAATGATGAAATAAAGAACACTGATAAAGATAATTAAATAAGTAAATATAAAAGCCACTGTTGTATTTTGGGTTGTAACTTTTTTTTTGTATATGATTTAAAAGACAAATGCATAAAACAGTAATTACAAAATCTGTCAATGGGCAGAATGTATAAAGATGTATGTTGTGACAATAAAAACATAAAGTGGAAGGGACTGAGCTGTAAAGGAGTTCAATTGTATACTACTGAGACTAATTTGTATACTATTGAACTAAGTTGGTATTAATTCAAAATATATTGTTAAAATTTAAGATATTAACTGTAATTGCCAGAATAACCACTAAGAATATAAGTGTAAAATACACAGAAAAAGGCAATGAGAACAGAATCAAAACAGTACACTAAATAAGACTGATTAAGCTCAAAAGAAGACCTAATGGAGGAAGTTAGGAACAAAAAAGATACAGAAAACAAATAAAATGGCAGACTGATTTGCTTATCAGTAATTACATTAAATGTAAATGAATCATAATCTCTAGTTCTTTTTCTGGTAGAAAAGATAAAGAAAACAAGATCCAACAAGATCCAAAGAAAACAAGATATACTCTTCTAGTTACTCATTTTAGATCTAAGGACATATATAACTTGAAAATGAAAGAATAGAAAAAATATCCATGCAAATATTAGTCAAAAGAGATCAAATGTGGCTATACAAACAGAAAAGATAGACTTTAGGTCAAAAAGTGTTACAAGAGACAAAGAAGAACATTATATAATGGTAAAAGAGTCAATTCACCAAGAATATGTCACAATTATAAATACATATGCACCAAATATTATGAAGTAAACACTGACAGAATTGATGGGGAAAATGACAGGTCTACATAATATTAGGAGACTTAAACACTGTATTAAACAACCAGACAAAAGATCAACAAGGAAGTGGAGGATTTGAACAACATTATAGACCGATTGGATACAACAAACATATACAGAATATACCACCCAACGACAGCAGAATACACATTTTTGCAAGTGTACGTGGAACATTTTCCATGATATACCATGTTAGGACACAAAACAAGTCTTAACAAAATTTGAAAGACAAATCATACAAAGTATCTTTTCTGATTACAAAGGAAAGAAACAAGAAATCAACATCCAAAGGAAAATTGGAATATTCTCAAATATGTAGGAATTAAACACACTCTTTAACAACCAATTGGTCAAAGAAGAAATCACAAGAGAAATTGTAAAATATCTTGAGACATATGAAAATGGAAACAACATACTAAAACTTATGAAATACTGCAAAAGCAGTACTGAGAGAAATTTATAGCTGAAAAGCCTTACATAAAAAAAGTCTCAAATTAACAACCAAACTTCACACCTGAAGTAACCAGAAAAAGAAGGAAAAGTCAAAGCAAATGCTAACAGAAGGAAGGAAATAATAAAGATTAGAGCAGTGATAAACACAATGGAGAATAGAAAACAATGAGTAAAAATTAGTGTTGGTTCTTCTTAAAGTTCAACAAAATCAACAAACTTTTAACTATATTAAGAGAAAAAGACTCATATAACTAAAATCAGAAGATACTAAATTTACAGAAATTAAAAGAATTCTGAGAGTACTATGAACAATTGTATGCTAACAAATTGAAAAACCTAGATGAAATGGACAAATTCCTAGAAACAGACATCTACCAAGATGGAATCATGAAGAAACAGAAAATCTGAAGAGACCTATAAGTATTATAAAAATATTGAATCAGTAATCAGACTAAATCAAATTAAATCAAGTTTAATTAATAATCAAGTCAAAAACTTCCAAACAAAGAAAAGCCCAGGACCAGATGTCTACACTAGTGAATTTCACTAAACATTTAAAGAAAAAGTTACACTAACCCTTCTCAAACTCTTCCTAAAAAATTAAAGAGGATGGAACATTTCCTAACTCATTCTAAGAGGTCAGCATTGCCCTCATATCAAAGCCAGACAAATACAGTATAAGGAAAGTACAGACCAACATTTCATATGCATGTTGATGCACAAATTCTTAAGAAAATACTATCAAACCAAATTGAGCAACTTATTAAAAGTATTATGCACCATGACCAAATGGGATTTAATTTTATAATGCAAGGATGGTTCAGGATATAAAAATCAATGTAATACACCACATTAACAGGACAAAGAAAAAAAATCACATGATCATCTAAATTGCTATATAAAAAGGATTTGATAATATTTGAAATCCTTTAATAATATAAAAACTCAACAAACTAGAACTAGAAGGGAACTACATCAAGAAAACAAAAGCCATATATGAAAACCCACAGCCAGTATCATACTCAATGGTGAAAGACTGAAAGCTTTTCCTCTAAGATAAGAAACATGACAAGGATACCCTTGCCACTTCCATTAAATTGACAATACTTCTATTAACCAGTACTGTGAGTCCTAGCCAGAGTAATTAGGCAACAAAAAGAAATAAAAAGCATGAAAATTGGAAAGGAAGTAGTTAAGTTATCACTCTTCACAGGCAACATGAACTTATAAGTGGAAAATCCTAAAAATTCCACATTAAACTAATTAGAACTAATAAAAAGTCAGCAAATTCAGTATGAAGAATACAAAATTAACGTGCAGAAATCAGTTGTGTTTCAATACGCTGGTAATGAACAATTGAAGTGGAAATTTAAAAAATTAAATTTAGGGGCTTCCCTGGTGGCGCAGTGGTTGGGAGTCCGCCTGCCGATGCAGGGGACGCAGGTTCATGCCCCGGTCTAGGAAGATCCCACATGCTGTGGAGTGGCTGGGCCCGCCGCTGAGCCTGTGCTTCTGGAGCCTGTGCTCCACAATGGGAGAGGTCACAACAGTGAGAGGCCCATGTACCTCAAAAAAAAAATTAAAATTTAAAAGTAATTCCACTTACAGTAGCATCAAAAAAATAAAATTAAAATATGTAGGAATAAACAACCAAGGTGGTGAAAACTTGTAGACTGAAAACTACAAGGTGGTTGAAAGATGTTAAAGAAAACACAAATAAATAGAAAGATATCCCATGTTCATAGCTTTGAGGACTTATTACAGGCATACCTCGGAAACATTGCAGGTTCAGTTCCTGACAACCATAATAAAGTGAACATTGCAATAAAGTGAGTCATATGGATTTTTTGGTTTCCCAGTGCATAAAAACTATGTTTACACTGTATAGTAAGTGTGCAATAGCATTATGTCTAAAAAATATACATACTTTAATTTAAAAAATTTTATTGCTAAAAAATGCTAACCATCATCTGAGCCTTCAGCAAGTGGTAGAAGTAACGTCAAAGATCACTGCTCACAGATGACCACAACAAATACAATAATAATGAAAAAGTTTGAAATATTGTGGGAATAACCAAAGTGTGACAGAGACATGAAGTGAGCAAATGCTGTTTAAACATGGTGCTAATAGACTTGCTAATAGACTTGCTCAATGCAGGATTGCCAAAGTGCAATAAAACAAGACATGGCTGTATTGTTAAGGTGACAATACTACTCAAAGCTATCTACAGATTCAATACAATCCTTATCAAATTCCCAATTAAGGCAAGAGATAGATGGGCCACCAGGCTGAGCAGCTGGAATCTGTCCCCTGTGGACAGGTACTCCAAGATAAAGATAATGGCAGGAGCAAGGAAGAGCTGAATCCCGCTTGGATAAAAGATAAAGAAACCACATATTTTTCATATTCCTTATCCTTGAGGTCAAGGAAACCTCCCCAACTACATATGTTCAGAAATACACCCTTGGGGGGCCAAGAAGGGAGGGAGTGCCACCCCATAATAGGTGGTGTCAACCTCCCCATAGGCCTCTGTGCTGGAATCCATCTTGGCAAAAAGATGCGCATGCATGTTGGACAGGGCCCTAGGAAAAGAAATGAGATAAATGGCCAAAGGTAAACAAAGACCCAGAAGATCTGCCCCATATAAGTGATTTGAATAACTTTTCTGGTGTGCTCCTCCTCATTAGGGAGGACACCCACACCATTTCTCTCCAATATGTATCTCTGCCTTGCTTCTGTTTTAAATAAACAAACTGTTTCTCTGTGTGTTCTCCCACATGTTGTGTTGTGTCTCTAACAATAAACTTTTTTTTCTGTTTCTACAGTTTTTGCCTCCTTAAGAAATTCATTTTTCAATGGGGACAAGAATCAGGGCAACTTTGCTTCTAGCCTCTAGCGCCCGGTGGACTGGTGGCTAGGATTCCTGGTTTTCACCCAGGCTACCCAGGTTCAATTCCTGGGCAGGGAACTAAGATTTCACTTTAAGCCGCCACTCACTGCTGTCTCCTCAAGATCACAATAACTGTTTTTTGCAGAAATAGAAAAATTAATCCTAAAATTCATATGAAATCTCCTAGGTTCATCTCCTAGAATTCATATGAACCCTGAATAGCCAAAATAATCTTGAAAAACAACAAGTTGGAGATCTCATACTTGCTGATTTCTAAACTTACTACAAAGCTATTGTAATCAAAATAGTGTGGTTCTGTCATTAAGTCAGACAAGTAGACCAATGGAATGAAATGGATATCCCAGAAATAAACCCTTGCACACATGGTCAAATATTTTTGACAAGGAAGCCAAGAGCATTTAATGGGACAAGAACAGTCTTTTCAACGGATGGTGTTGTAAAAACTGGATATTCACATACAAAAATAAAAATGAAATTGGTCCCTTATCTTATATACAAACATTAACTCAAAATGAATCAGAGACTTAAATGTAAGCTCAAAAGCTATACAACTCTTAGAACAAAACAGGGGGAAATCATGACATTGGCATTGGCAATGATTTTTTGAATATGATACCAAATGCACAGGCAGCAAAAGAAAAAATAATTGGAATTCATAAAAATCAACAAGTTTTGTACATAAAGCATTATCAACAGTAAAAAGGCAACCCATGGAATCAGAGAATATATTTGCAAATCATGTATTTGATAACGGATTGATAGCCAGACATATAAGGAATTCTCAAAACTCATTAACAGAAAACAATCTTATTCAAAATGGGCAAAAGACTTGAATAGCCATTTCTCCAATGATGATATACAAATGGTCAATAAACAAGTGAAAAGATTTTCCATATCATTAGTCTTAAGGAATACAAATTAAAACCACAATGAGATAACACTTCATACTCATTAGTATGGTAATTATTCAAAAACAAAACAAAACAAAACAAAAAACCACTGGAAAATAACAAGTGTTGATGAGGATGTGGAGAAATTGGAATGTTTGTACATTGCTGCAAAGGTGTAGCTACTGTAGGAAAAAATATAGTCGGTCCTCAAAAAATTAAACAGCATTACCACATGATCCAGAAATTCCACTTCTGGGCATATACCTAAAAGAATTGAAAGCAAGAACTCGAATATTTATATACTCATGTTCACAGCAGCATTATTCATAACAGCCAAAATGTGGAAGCAAACCAAGTGTCCATTAACTGATAAACGGCTAAACAAAATATGATATACACATACAATCAAGTATATTCAGAATGAAATTCTGAGACCTGCTACCACATGGATGAATCTTAAAGACACTATGCTAGGTGAAATAACCAATCATAAAAGGACAAATGTTGTATGATTTTACTTATACAAGGTACCTAGAGTCGTCAAATTCATAGAATCAGAAAGTAGAATGGTGATGTCCTGGGCCAGGGTTGCTCTTCTCCACTTGAAGCTCTATACTCATTAAATAATAACTCTCCATTTTTACACTCACCTTCCATGGAAGCCACAGTCCCTTGACCGGAAGCAAGAGAGAAACATCCAAACGCAGAGGCACAGGGCCAGGTCTGGGGTTCCCCACCCGGTTTCTGCTTCTAAGGACAAGTTCTGGGGACTGGGGATAAGTGGGGAGAGCCCAGAGAACTAGGTATGATCTGCTGGGTTTGTAGCCCTTGCCCTTTTCCAGTACCACTTTTCTTCTTCACCCTCTATAGTCCCATTCTCACCAATTTCCCTCTATCCACACTGATTCCTCCAACACACACGTATGCATGTACGCATGCATATAAACACCCTCGTCTTCCCCACTTTCCCAGTGGGATCTCAGGGCTCTGGGCAGTTGCAGGAGGGGTTGGAGGTAGAGGGAATCTAGAGGTCTCTCATTCTTCCCCCCACAGTTCCCTTCCATGATGGTGGGGTTTTAAAAGAAGCCTCACTTAGAGGGGGAGGCAGAGAAAGGGATGTGTTGGGAGGAGTGAAATGCATGAAGAGCTCTGGGATAAGGGCAGGGAGTAGACTCTCCTCTTTTCGCCCATGTCAGGCAATTTAGAGAAAGTGCCAAACAACTAAGTGATGCACCTTTTCACGTCTCTGCCTGACAAACCCCTTCACATGCCCCGGTTATCCTGGAGATCTGATCCCTGCAGGATTTTTTTCCTACATCCTGGGAAAGACAGGGTGTAGGGTACATATCTCTTCCATTATATAAATGCTAAATAACTCAGAATGATTCTCCAAAGAGCTAAGGCCAACTTATATCCCACCAGACTTCTAAATAGCCTCCTTTCTGGTGGTACATAACAGGATTTTGGTATTCTTTCTCACTAGTTCTTGCTCTTGCCCTCCATTTCTTTGATTATCATTGTCTTGGTCTAGTTAAACTGGGAGAGATGAACATTTTCATATATTGAACTTTTTAAAAAATAAGAAGTAGTGACTTTATAAAGGAAAGAAGTGCACATTGCTTTGCATTCTTTATTACTGAAATTTCCTTAACAATCTAGATGATACAAAAGAGGAACTAGTTCAATAGTCTGACTTGTTCTCTTTGAGCAAATCAAAGGAAAATTGTTAAAGGCCTCAAGTTATATACAGTTATTTTCTATAACTGTAACAAAATCTCCTATACAGGGACCTCCCTGGTGGTCCAGTGGTAGAGAGTCTGCCTTACAGTGCAGGGGATGCAGGTTCGATCCTTGGTCAGGGAACTAGGATCCCACATGCTGCGGGGCTACTGAGCCCGCACACCTCGACTAGAGCCAGCGTGCCACAAACTACAGAGCCCACATGCTCTGGAACCCGCGTGCCACAGATAGAGGGAAGCTCGTGCACCACAACGAATATCCCATGTGCTACAACTAAGACACAACGGAGTCAAAAATAAATTAAATAAATAGATAAATAATAAATAAATCTTTTAAAAAAATCTCCCATACAGGGCTCTTGCTTTTCCTGCCTAGGGGCTTACTCCTCCATTCATCGCATGGTTTTCTTCTTCACATGGTTTCCTCCATGTCATCCTTCAAATCTCAGTTTAAGTGCCACCTCTTCAGAGAAACCTTCTCCAACTACCTTGAGAATTCCCGTCCTTGTCTTCTGCTCCCAACATGGTCCTTATCTCCACCTATAGACTCTAAGTTCCAGGAAGGCAAGCTATGTCCTGTGTATCACCAGGAATCAGCTTTTTAGTAGTATCTGGCAGATGTAGATAGTTTTTCTTTACTGATGAAATATTTTTAAATACACATCATCAGTGAAACAGAGACAAGATCCCTGTCCTCAGGAAGCTGACCTTCTGTTGCAATAGACACAATTAGGAAATTTTATGAAGTGAAAGAACTAAGGGAAAAAGAAAGATAAGAGTAACTAAGGAGTGTAATGCTACTATGAACACTCGCCAACACAATTAGCTTTACTTCTATGAAAATATATTTCCTGAAATAACTAGAAACCTGGAGGTAAGTCACTCAGGATTTGGTAATTCAATGAACTAATGACAACAAGACTCTTATATCTACTCATCATGTTGGCTTAACCTTAGAGCTCTTCTTATGGTTATGAGAGACTACACTACAGTCTATAATAATGACTAAAGGAAGCAAAGGACAGTTTATTTCTTTTGAGTATTTTTCTGTAATAAAGAGTCCGACACCATTTTTTAATGTTTGATGACAGCTTTTAAGCTTCACCTCTCTCTCTACCCTTTGTGCCCACATCTAGGTAAGCTGATAAGAAAGCCTGAGTGATTCTTTTTGGTACTGGCAGCAAAATGTACCCTACTGAGGCTTGGAAATTTTCACCCTAACCCACTCTCTAACCGCCAATAATAACCCAGGCTGGTCTCCTTTCCTTGCTCTCTCAAGCCATTTTAGATCTTGAGAGGCCTGTTCTTTTCTCCCCAAGGACCTCATTTATGTAAGTAATAAACTTTTCATACAATCTTGGTGTGTCTGTGACATCACTGATCTTTACATCCAAATCAGTATTTGGATGGGGGACCATCTGTCTCTGCAGACCATACCACTGTCTGTGAGGAAAAGATTTCTGAGAACTCTCTAGAGCCTGTTGCTCATAGTTGATTGCCCGAATCAAGTCACATTTTCACATGTAAGAAAATATCTGTTAAAGGAAAGGAGGTCAACATGATTGGCTTTAGACCAATGACTATTAAAGCCTTAGGCAAGGTCTTGATCCCCATACCTTGTGCAAAATGAAGCAATAGCTTCCTCCAGTGGAACAGTCATTCCCAGATAGTTCCAGGCTCAAAATTAAATTGGCCCCTTTGGATTGAGTAAGCTGTGAGCATTCTTGGACAATTAAGGCAGAAGGAGATTGTTTGGGGAAGAGATATCCTGGGCTCTCTTTCCTCAGAGAATTGTAGCTTAAGTGATGGAGAATAAATATGCTGCTATTCATTCCCAAGCTGTGGAATGGTCACATGGGTCTATTGAGAAATATTTACATATATAGACACAAAAGTGTGGTGTTAATAAAACAAAAATTTAACTTTTGACAGATGGTTTTATGATTATTTTATCAATCTGTCTAAAAGTCCTTCACACTGTATATAGGCATTGAAACAAATGTTTAACTGACTCTAAATTCAGGGTTTATTTCCAAATCTTACCTAGACGAGGAAGGCATCTAACTCAGATGGTCCTAGTGGCAGAATTCCCCATCTTATAAAGAGCTATCAGATTTCTAGAAAAATATCCATAAGTGAGAGACCAAGATTGATGAATGTACTAAGAAAATATGAATGTATATGTTGTATTTATGTTTTTATAACTGTATAGGGAAGGCATAATGTTAAGTCTGTACTTGAACAAAACAACTATTTGGGATGCATAGAAAAAATAACATCACAATTTTAAAAAGGGGAAAAAAGAAAAGATAACATTTCCCCGTGGTCATATAATTTTAATCAGAAACTATACAATTCAAATGCACAAGGACTTGCAAAAAAATTCAGATTTAAAAATACTGTGAATAAATAAATAACTGCCCAGTTTTACCTCTTGAATAGGAAGTCCTAGTCTATGAAAACAGGGACAACTAGTAATCCACCCCAGAACAAAAAGAAATAATATTTGAGGTAGATAACTAATCATCCACCATTGACTAGGCAAGTACAAGTTTTAGAATTCAACTTAATTTACTAAAGTTTTAAAAGTATGTATTTTAACTTAAAATTTCAATAAAAGTTGAAATAAGTAAATAATAATTTCAATAAAAGTTATCTAGTATACACTAAATTAGAAATATCTGTATTTATGAGTCAGGAATTTTTCATTGACTTTCCTTTACATTTAACATGTATATTGATGATATAAATTGTGACAGTGTGGATTCAGATCTTTGGAGTGTGTGTGTATGTGTGTGTGTGTGTGTGTGTGTGTGTCCAAAAATCGTTAAAATAAAAGTGTAAATGAAAAGGTATGAAAAAGGAGTCCAACTGCAAGTTGATCCTATACAAAGAATATATAAAATGTGATTCTGAGACAAGTTGGGGCCATTTCTTGGCACTTTACTCTGTTGCAGTTACCTTTTTTAAAACTTTACTTAAAGGAGAACTAGTAGCCAATCATTCTGCTTCAATTCACATTTTAGCTTATGTCTGAAAATAATTTTTGCCATTTTGCTGCAAGAGTATTTTTCTATTTGCTAGTTCTAGGGTATCATTCTAATTCTAAAGCACTAACATTAGCATAAAACAATGACAAAATATTCAATCATTTTTTTCCCTCCTGAAAACTGCTATGCTATCTACACTGAAAATAGAACATCCAGGTAGGCTTTTTCTGTAAAAAGGATAAAAACACATCACAAGGGATCATAACGTACACATCCTAAAGCAAACAACCTACCTGAGGTAACTATTAGTGTACATATTTAAAATAATTTCCCTTATTAAAATTTCCATGGTCAGAGAATGTGTTTCAGACAAACCATTATTTTCTTCTTGCATTTCACTACTTTACACATTATGCCAAAAAAATTGTTAATATCACAAATGCCTATTTTCAAAGTCCAGCTTCTCAGCATTTTTATTGATCACATTTGGAAAGCCTTATGCTACTATTTAAAAGTCATCATAAGCTAATTCATTTGGTCAAGTAATTCTACATCATTAGTTTGAAATAATTAAATGGCTACAGCATCAAGAGATTGAATTTTAATTGTAAACTACATAAATGACAAAACACTTCATACTACTTTCTAAAAAATACTGAAAACTAACAAAAGAGATCCTGAGAGGGCTTCCCTGGTGGCACAGTTGTTGAGAGTCCGCCTGCCAATGCAGGGGACATGGGTTCACGCCCCGGTCCGGGAAGATCCCACATGCCGCAGAGCGGCTAAGCCCGTGAGCCATGGCTGCTGAGCCTGCGCGTCCGGAGCCTGTGCTCTGCAACGGGAGAGACCACAACAGTGAGAGGCCCATGTACTGCAAACAAACAAACAAACAAACAAAAAAAGAGATCCTGAGAATTACATCAGCACCCCAAGGTAAGCATAGAGCATCATGTATGGAGTTTGACTAAATTTCAAAAGATAGGTTCATACAGCTTAAAAACAATGAAATTCAAAATACAATAAACAAAAATAAACTTCTGGTTTCCATCTGATATGTAAAAAGCCTGAAAGTCATCACTCCCATCCTCACAACAAGAATAAAGCTGAACAAACTGAAACCCAACAACTCTTCTTAGATCTACCAGAAAATTGAGATCATAAGACAAACTATTGTCCTGGAAACTGAAGAAACAGGCAGTTATAGAAAATTATAGCTTACCAAGAGCAGAAGACCAGAGCTGAAGTTGGTATATTTAAACTGTAATTGATGAATTGCTGGAGGCTCAGTGTGAACAAGATTTAGAGTTTAAAACTCTAAGGACCCTAGTGTTAGGGAGGCTCCCAGACTTTCCATAGTTTCTCTTGAAAGAACCCTACCAGTTTCTCACTATGAAGATCAGAGAAAGATCCTCTAATGTTTCCCACAGAGAGAGAGGAAAAGTCACCATTTTTGAAATATGTCTCTTCTCCTTAAACAAGACCTGCCCTTGAAGGAAACTATTACTAGAGTCTAACGTAATGGGGTTTCACCAAAGCCTAATGAACCTGGGAAAGGGAAACACCCCACTCCAATCCTCTTTAGACTTCGACAAAGAGGACGGGAAATACATAACTCAGGCTCAGACATAAGAGTCTGAGACCTAATCATAAAACTATAGAAGGCTTGCCCTCCTCCCACTATCATATCACTAGGGCTCCTGCACAACAGCAGAAGATTATAGATCATATGCCCACAAATTTAATAACCTAGATGAAATGGACCAATTTCTTAAAAGACACAATCTACCAAAATACACACAAAGAGAAATATATAATTGAATAGCTCTATATCTATTAAAGAAATTGAATCAATAAATAATAACCTTTCTAAAAAATGCTCCAGGCCCAGATGGCTTTACTGGTAAATGTTACCAAACACTTACATGAAATGATACCAATTCTCTACAATCTTTTCCATAAAATAGCAGAAGACACACTCCTAACTCATTCTATGAGGCCAGCATTATCCTAATACTAAAACCAGTCAAAGACATTAGAAGACAGGAAAAGTGCAGGACACAGGAGTATAGATGCATAACCCCTCAACAAATTATTAGCAAATTGAATTACATAAGCAATTATGTACCATAATCAAGAGGTACTTATCCGAGGTGTGCAAGGCTGCCTCAACATTTAAAATCAATTAAAGTAATCAATGATATCAACAGGCTAAAGAAGAAAAGCATATGATCATATCAATACATAAAATACACTTGCATAAAATACAACTGACAAAATCCAACACTCATTCATAATAAAAATTCAAAGGAAATAAATTATGGAGAGGACTTATTCAACTTGATAAAGAACATCTACAGAAAACTGACAGCTAACATCATACTTAATGTTGAGAAAATAAATGAGCTCCCCCAAGATAGAAAAAAGGAGGAAATGTCCTCTGTCATCACTCCTATTCAACAATGATACTGGAAATCCTGACTAATGGAGCAGCAGAAGAAAATGAAATAAAAGACACAGAGATTGGGAAAAAAGAAACAAACTACTTTTGTTCATAGATGACATTATTGTCTATGTCAAACAATTGAGCAAAAAATGTCCTGAACTAAAAAGTGATTGCAGCAAGGGTGCAGGATTTAAGGTTATTATAGAAAAGTCAATTGTCTTCCTATAAACCAGCAATGAGTAACTGGAATTTGTAATAAAAAACACAATACCATTTGCATTCACCAAAACAATAAAATATTTAAGCATAAATCTAACAA
Source organism: Monodon monoceros (assembly GCF_005190385.1). Classification (NCBI taxonomy): domain Eukaryota; kingdom Metazoa; phylum Chordata; class Mammalia; order Artiodactyla; family Monodontidae; genus Monodon; species Monodon monoceros. The sequence goes on along the minus strand of NW_021703782.1, from coordinate 23,317,369 downwards.
AACATGTACAAGTTCTATATAAACTACAAAACTCAGATAAAATAAGTTTAAGAAGAACTAAATAAATGGAGAGATGTTCCATGTTAATGGATAGTAAGTTTCTTTCTTCAGACCAGCCATTCCTTCATTGTCTGTTAATCTTGTTTACAATAATCTAGACAGAAATTTTCTCAAAATGATGATGACTGTCAGATAATCTCTAGGCTTAGGAGGAAACAGAACACTGTCTAGGAAGGTAGCAAAAGATTCACTTTGGTCTTTCACCATTTCTTCAAATAGCCAGTCCTTATGCCAGTTTTTACCTGTTCATTTTATTTTTAAACATCTTTATTGGAGTATAATTGCTTTACAATAGTGTGTCAGTTTCTGCTGTAAAAATAAGTGAATCAGCTATATGTATACATATATCCCCATATCCCATCCCTCTTGCATCTCCCTCCCACTTTCCCTATCCCATTACTATAAGTGGTCACAAAGCACCAAGTTGATCTCCCTGTGCGATGCAGCTGCTTCCCATTGGCTATCTATTTTACATTTGATAGTGTATATATGTAATTGCTACTCTCTCATTTCGTCCCAGCTTACCTTTCCCCCTTCCCTTGTCCTCAAGTCCATTCTCTATGTCTGCATCTTTATTTCTGTCCTGTCCCTCGTTTTGACAGAACCTTTTTTTTTTTTGATTCCATATATATGTGTTGCATACGGTATTGTTTTTCTCTTTCTGACTTACTTCACTCTGTATGACAGACTCTAAGTCCATCACCTCACTAGAAATAAATCAATTTTGTTTCTTTTTATGGCTGAGTAATATTCCATTGCATATATGTGCCACACCTTCTTTATCCATTCATCTGTTGATGGACACTTATGTTGCTTCCATGTTCTGGCTATTGTAAATAGTGCTGCAATGAATATTGGGGTACATGACTCTTTTTGAATTATGGTTTTCTAAGGGTATATGTCCAGTAGTGGGATTGCTGGGTTGTATGGTAGTTATATTTTTAGGTTTATAAGGAACTTCCATACTGTTCTCCAGAGTGACTGTATCAATTTACGTTCCCACCAACAGGGCAAGAGGGTTCCCTTTTCTCCATACCCTCTCCAGCATTTATTGTTTGTAGATTTTTTGATGATGGCCATTCTGACTGGTGTGAGATGATACCTCACTGTAGTTTTGATTTGCATTTCTCTGATGATTAGTGATGTTGAGCATCCTTTCATGTGTTTGTTGGCAATCTGTATATCTTCTTTGGAGAAATGTCTGTTTAGGGCTTCTGCCCATTTTTGGATTTGCTTGTTTTTTTGATATTGAGCTGCATGAGCAGCTTGTATATTTTGGAGATTAATCCTTTATCAGTTCCTTCACTTTCAAATATTTTCTCCCATTCTGAAGGTTGTCTCTTCATCTTGTTTATGGTTTCCTTTGCTGTGCAAAAGTTTTTAAGTTTCACTAGGTCCCATTTGTTTATTTTTGTTTTTATTTCCATTTCTGTAGGAGGTGGGTCAAAAAGGATCTGGCTGTGATTGATGTCAGAGTGTTCTGCCTATGATTTCCTCTAAGAGTTTGATAGTGTCTGGCCTTACATTTAGGTATTTAATCCATTTTGAGTTTATTTTTGTGTATGGTGTTAGGGAGTGTTTTAATTTCATTCTTTTACATGTAGCTGTCCAGTTTTCCCAGCCCCACTTATTGAAGAGGCTGTCTTTTCTCCATTGTATATTCTTAACTCCTTTATCAATAATAAGGTGACCATATGTATGTGGGTTTATCTCTGGGCTTTCAATCCTGTTCCATTGATCTATATTTCTGTTTTTGTGCCAGTACCATACTGTCTTGATTACTGCAGCTTTGCAGTAGAGCCTGAAGTCAGGGAGACTGATTCCTTCAGCTCCATTTTTCTTTCTCAAGATTGCTTTGGCTATTTGGGGTCTGTGGTGTATCCATACAAATTGTGAAATTTTTTTGTTCTAGTTCTGTGAAAAATGCCATTGGTAGTTTCACAAGCATTGCATTGAATCTGTAAATTGCTTTGGGCAGTATAGTCATTTTCACTATGCTGATTCTTCCAATCGAAAAACATGGTATATCTCTCCATCTGTTGGTATCATCTTTAATTTCTTTCATCAATATATTATAGTTTTCTGCATACAGGACTTTTGTCTCCTTAGGTAGGTTTATTCCTAGGTATTTTATTCTTTTTGTTGCAATGGTAAATATGAATGTTTCCTTTATTTCACTTTCAGATTTTCCATTGTCAGTGTATAGGAATGCAAGAGATTTCTGTGCATTAATTTTGTATCCTGCTACTTTACCAAATTCATTGTGTAGCTCTGGTAGTTTTTTGGTAGCATCTTTAGGATTCTCTATGTATAGTAGTATCATGTCATTTGCAAACAGTGACAGTGTTATGTCTTCTTTTCCGATTTGGATTCCTTTTATTTCTTTTTCTTCTCTGATTATTGTGGCTAAAAACTTCCAAAACTATATTGAATAACAGTGGTGAGAGTGGGCAACCTTGTCTTGTTCCTGATCTTAGTGGAAAAGCTTTCAGTTTTTCACCATTGAGGATGATGTTGGCTGTGGGTCTGTCAAATATGGCCTTTATTATGTTGAAGTAGGTTCCCTCTATGACCACTTTCTGGAGAGTTTTTATCATGAATCGCTGTTGAATTTTGTCAAAACCTTTTTCTCCATTTGTTGAGATTACCATATGGTTTTATCCTTCAGTTTATTGATATGGTGTATCACATTGATTGATTTGCATATATGGAAGAATCCTTGCATTCCTGGGATAAACCCCACTTGATCATGATGTATGATCCTTTTAATGTGCTGTTGGATTCTGTTTGCTAGTATTTTGTTGAGGATTTTTGCATCTATGTTCATCAGTGATACTGGCCTGTAGTTCTCTTTTTTTGTGACATCTTTGTCTGGTTTTGGTTTCAGGGTGATGGTGGCCTCGTAGAATGAGTTTGGGAGTGTTCCTCCCTCTGCTATATTTTGGAAGTGTTTGAGAAGGATAGGTGTTAGCTCTTCTCTAAATGTTTGATAGAATTTGCCTGTGAAGCCATCTGGTCCTTGGTTTTTGTTTGTTGTAAGATTTTAAATCACAGTCTCAATTTCAGTGGTTGTGATTTGTTGGTTTATATTTTCTATTTCTTCCTGGTTCTGTCTCAGAAGGTTGTGTTTTTCAAAGAATTTGTCCATTTCTTCCAGGTTGTCCATTTCATTGGTATATAATTACTTGTAGTAATCTCTCATGATCCTTTGTATTTCTGCAGTGTCAGTTGTTACTTCTCCTTTTTCATTTCTAATTCTGTTGATCTGAGTCTTCTCCCTTTTTTTCTTGATGAGTCTGGCTAGTGGTTTATTAATTTTGTTTATCTTCTCAAAGTACAAACTTGTAGGTTTATTTATCGTTGCTATGGTTTCCTTCATTTCTTTTTCATTTATTTCTGTTCTGATCTTTATGATTTTTTTCCTTCTGCTACCTTTGGGTTTTTTTGTTCTTCTTTCTCTAATTGCTTTAGGTGTAAGGTGAGGTTGTTTGTTTGAGATTTTTCTTGTTTCTTGAGGTAGGATTGTATTGCTATAAACTTTCCTCTTAGAACTGCTTTTGCTGCATTCCATAGGTTTTGGATCATTGCGTTTTCATTGTCATTTGTTTCTAGGTATATTTTGATTTCCTCTTTGGTTTCTTCAGTGATCTCTTGGTTATTTAGCAGTGTATTGTTTAGTCTCCATGTGTTTGTATATTTTACAGTTTTTTTCCCATAATTGATATCTAGTCTCATAGATTTGTGGTCAGAAAAGATAGTTGATATGATTTCCATTTTCTTAAATTTGCCAAGGCTTGATTTGTGGCCCAAGAAATGACCTATCCACGAGAAAGTTCCATGAGCACTTGAGAAGAAAGTGTATTCTTTTGTTTTAGGATGGAATGTCCTATAAATATCAGTTAAGGCCATCTTGGTTAATGAGTCATTTAAAGCTTGTGTTTCCTTATTTATTTTCATTTTGGATGATCTGTCCATTGGTGAATGTGTGGTGTTAAAGCCCCCTACTATGATTGTGTTACTATCGATTTCCCCATTTATGGCTGTTAGCATTTGCCTTATGTATTCAGGTGCTCTTATGTTGGGTGCATAAATATTTACAATTGTTATATCTTCTTCTTGGATAGATCCCTTGATCATTATGTACTGTCCTTCTTTGTCTCTTGTAATAGTCTTTATTTTACAGTCTATTTTGTTTGATATGAGAATTGCTACTCCAGCTTTATTTTGATTTCCATATGCATGGAATATCTTTTTCCATCCCCTCTGTTTCAGTCTGTATGTGTCCATAGGTCTGAAGTGGGTCACTTTTAGACAGCATATATACAGGTGTTGTTTTTGTATCCTTTCAGTTAGCCTGTGTCTTTTGGTTGGAGCACTTAATCCTTTTACATTTAAGGTAATTATCGATATGTATGTTCCTATTACCATTTTCTTAATTGTTTTGGGTTTGTTTTTGTAGGTCATTTCCTTCTCTTGTGTTTCCTGCCTAGAAAAGTTCCTTTAGCATTTGTTGTAAAGCTGGTTCAGTGGTGCTGACTTCTCTTAGCTTTTGCTTGTCTGTAAAGGTTTTAATTTCTCCATTGAATCTGAATGTGATCCTTACTGGGTAATCTTGGTTGTAGGTTTTTCCCTTTCATCGCTTTAAATATGTCCTGCCGCTCCCTCTGGCTTGCAGAGTTTCTGCTGAAAGATCAGTTCTTAACCTTATGGGGATTCCCTTGTATGTTATTTGTTGTTTTTCCCTTGCTGCTTTTAATATTTTTTCTTTGTATTTAATTTTTGATAGTTTGACTAATATGTGTCTTGGCATGTTTCTCCTTGAATTTATCCTGTATGGGACTCTCTGCACTTCCTGGACTTGATTGACTATTTCCTTTCCCATATTAGGGAAGTTTTCAACTATAATCTCTTCAAATATTTTCTCAGTTTCTTTCTTTTCCTCTTCTTCTTCTGGGACCCCTATAATGTGAATGTTGGTGCATTTAATGTTGTCCCAGAGGTCTCTGAGACTGTCCTCAATTCTTTTCATTCTTTTTTCTTTATTCTGCTCTGCAGCACTTATTTCCACTATTTTATCTTCCAGGTCACTTATCTGTTCTTCTGCTTCAGTTATTCTGCTATTGATTCTCTCTAGAGACTTTTTAAGTTCATTTATTGTGTTGTTCATCACTGTTTGCTCTTTAGTTTTCCTGGGTCCTTGTTAAACGTTTCTTGTATTTTCTCCATTCTATTTCCAAGATTTTGGATCATATTTACTATAATCATTCTGAATTCTTTCTCAGGTAAACTGCCTATTTCCTCTTCATTTGTTTGGTCTGGTGGGTTTTTAACTTGCTCCTTCACCTGCTGCATATTTCTCTGTCTTCTCATTTTGTTTAACTTACTGTGTTTGGGATTTCCTTTTTGCAGGCTGCAAGTTCATATTTCCTGTTGTTTTTTGTGTCTGCCCCCAGTGGGTAAGGTTAGTTCAGTTGCTTGTGTAGGCTTCCTGGTGGAGGGGAGTGGTGCCTGTGTTCTGGTGAGTGGGGTTGGATGTTTTCTTTCTCGTGTGCAGGGCCACGTCTGATGGTGTGTTTTGGGGTGTCTGTGAAATTAGTACGATTATAGGAAGCCTCTCTGCTAATGGATGGAATTGTGTTCCTGTCTTTCTAGTTGTTTGGCATGGGGCGTCCAGCACTGGGGCTTGCTGGTCATTGGGTGGAGCTGGGTCTTAGCACTGAGATGGAGATCTCTGGGAGAGCTCTTGCTGATTGATATTACGTGGGGCTGGGAGGTCTCTGGTAGTCCAATGTCCTGAACTCAGCTCTCTCACTTCAGAGTATCAGGCCAGAGCACCAAGACCCTGTCAGCCACACAGCTCAGAAAAAAAGGGAGAAAAAAGGTAATAATAATAATATATTTTTTAAATTATTAAAATATAAAAATATTTAAAAAGGAAAGAAAAAGAGAAGGAAGAGAGCAACCAAACTAATAAACAAATCCACCAAAGATAACAAGTGCTAAAATCTATACTAAGAGAAACCTAAAAATCAGAAGCAAATCAGTCACAGAAAGCAAACCCCAAGTCTACAGTTGCTCCCAAAGTCCACTGCCTAAGTTTTGGGATGATTCATTGTCTATTCAGGTATTCCATAGATGCAGGGTACATCAGGTTGATTGCGGGGATTTAATCTGCTGCTCCTGAGGCTGCATGGAGAAATTTCCTTTTCTCTTGTTTGCAGAGCTCTTGGGGCTTAGCTTTGGTTTTGGTCCCACCTCTGCATGTAGGTTGCCCTCAGGCATTTGTTCCCGCCCAGACAGGATGGGGTTAAAGCAGAGGCTGATTAGGGGGCTCTGGGTCACTCACGTTGGGGGGGAGGGGTACGGTAGTTATAATTAGAATGTGGGGTGAGCCTGCGGCGGCAGAGGCCAACATGACATTGCAACAGTCTGAGGCACACCGTGTGTTCTCCTGGGGTACTTGTCCCTGGATCATGGGGCCCTGGCAGTGGTGTGCTGCACAGCCACCCAGGGTGGTGTGGATAGTGACCTGTGCTTGCACACAGGATTCTTGGTGGCTGCAGCAGCAGTGTTAGCAGTTCATGCCAGTGTCTGGGGTCCAAGCTGATAGCCACAGCTTGTGCCCATCTCTGGAGCTCATTTAGGCAGTTCTCTGTCTTCTGTGGGCACACAGGGAAGGAATCCCCTTTCCTCATGCACCCTGAAACAATGGTCTCTTGCCCCTTAGGCAGGTCTAGACTTTTTCCTGTACTCCCTCCTGGCTAGCTGTGGTGCACTAGCCCCCTTCAGGCTCTGTTCATGCAGCCAACCCCAGTCCTCTCCCTCGGGTTTGACCTCCAAAGCCCAAGCCTCAGCTCCCAGCCACCCCCCCCCCCGGTGGGTGAGCAGACAAGCCTCTCAGGCTGGTGAATGCTGGTTGGCACTGATCCTCTGTGCAGGAATATCTCTGCTTTGCCCTCTGCACCCCTATTGCTACGCTCTCCTCCATGGCTCTGAAGCTTTCCCCCTGCCCCCCCATCCCCGTCCCTGCCAGTGAAGGGGCTTCCTAGTGTGTGGAAACTTTTCCTCCTTCACAGTTCCCTCCCAGAGGTGCAGGTCCTGTCTCTATTCTTTTGTCTCTGTTTTTTCTTTTTTCTTTTGCCCTACCTAGGTACGTGGGGATTTTCCTGCCTTTTGGGAAGTCTGAGGTCGTCTGCCAGCATGCAGTAGGTGTTCTGTAGAAGTTGTTCCAAATCTAGATGTATTTTTGATGTATTCGTGGGGAGGAAGGTGATCTAAACGTCTTACTCCTCTGCTACCTTGAAGGTCCCCTTGTAAGTTTCAATATTGTTAAGAAGTCAGTTCCAACTAACTTGATCAATAATTTCAACTCAATTTCAGTCAGAATCACAGCAACTTATGTTGTAGACACCAAAAACTTGATTCTAAAGTTTACATTGAAATGGAAAAGATCCAGAATAGCCAACTCAATATTTAAGAACAAAGTCATAGAACTGACAATACCTGACTTCAAAAATTATTATAAAGCTACAGGGTCAAACCAGTGTGATACAGGAGAAAGAATCAACAGAAAGATTATTAAAGCTGAATAGAGAGCCCAGAAATATATTCACACAAATATTATCAACCAATCTTTGACAAAGAAGCAAAGACAATTCAATGAAGAAAAGATAGTCTTTTCAACAAATGTGCTAGAACAATTAGACATTCATGTGCAAAAATAAATAAATGTAGACACAGACCTTATACTTTTCACAAATATTAACTCAAAATGGATGATAAATTTAAAACTAAAATGCAAAACTATAAAACTTTTAGAAGATAACACAGAATAAAATGTCTAGGTAACCCTGAGCTTGGCAATAAAATTTTAGATAACATCAAAAGCACAAACCATGAATGAATCGTTTGAATTCATCAAAGTTAAAAACTTCTGCTCTGTGAGAGAATGGAAAGACAAGTCACAGACTGAGAGAAAATATTTGCAAAAGACAGATCTACTAAAGAAATTTTATGTAAAATATACAAATAACTATTCAAATGTAATATCTTCACAAAGGAAGATCCACTTATGGCAAATAGGCATATAAAAAGAATCCCAGCATCAGATGTTATTACAGAATTGCAAATTATGATATATCACTACACTCCTATTAGAATGTACAACAGCCAAAACACTGACAACACCTACTGCTGGTGAGGATATGGAGCAAGAGAAGTTTCATTCATTGCTGGTGAGAATGCAAAATGATACACCCACTTTTGGAAGATAGTTTGGCAGTTTTATAAAGCTGAACATAATTTCCACTATACAAGCCAGATTAGTAATTGATCACAATTATTAATTGATAATGATTTCCTCATTTTGGGTTGTACATACTTTCAAGTATTACTTGTATAATTTTGAACAACTAGCTTACTCCCTCCTCCTCCCTGCTGCTGATCACAGAATTTACTCTTTTATGTTAATACTGGCTCCATTTTCTAATATTTGTTCTATTTCACAGTCGTATTCATAACAGATAGTTGTGTGTAACTTCAATGCTCCTGGCAGCTTGATTTTAAAAGGTACACTTCTGGAGGGGCAGTAAATTCTCCCTAACCCTCCTCCCCAAGGTTCCCAGCCCTAGCCACACGTCTTTTACGGTATGTTAAAAAGAAATTCAAACATTCAGAATAATAGAAATAGTAAAATGAGCATCATGTACACAGATTTAACGATTCTTAACCTTTTGCCATATTTGTTTCCTCAAACTGTTTTGATAAATTTTTCAAAAGTAAATTACAAATACATGATTTCATAATTGTAAATATTTCAGTATGTATCTTTAAAAAATAAGAGCAATTTCCTACATCGTCCAAATATTATCACACTTACCAAAGTAATGTTAATTTTCCTTAATATTTCTTATACCTAGTCCATATTTATATTTCCCAAATTGTTGTCTATTGCACTGTTATTTTTTTCCAACCAAGATCCGATGGAACACCACACTGCAATATGTTGTTATGTCATAAAGTTAAAGTCTAACTCATACCACTGCGAATTCAGGCAAAGTCGCCACGAATCAGCTCCGAACGTTAAGACTTTCAGTTTACTAACCAAGCGGAAATGCTTCAAAAATTACTTCCTACGCTCTCAAAGGCTTATGGGAAATGTAGTCTTGAATGTTATGGGCCCACATCTCAGGCCTCAGGGAATGGGTTTTCAGAGCTCACTCTGCGCATGTGCACGTCCCGACCCGCCTGCTGCCGTACGACCTCTCCGGCCTAAAAGGAGCAAGATCTTCCCGTCTTTGGGTCGGTGCTGAAGCCAAGGCTGCCCACTGGAGGTGAGAGCACGGGGTCCGGTTCCGCGCGGCTTGGGGTCCTGCTGGGTCCGGTAGGCTTGTGTGCGGGGGACGGGAGCGGGAAGTCCCGGGAACCTCTAGGCGGGCCCGCCCCTCCCCCAGCCCGCTAGCCCGGGCAGGTCCGGCCCTGCCTGCTCCAGGAGTGCAGGTGAGGCTGAGTCCTTGTCTAGAGGAGGTGTTTGGTGCCGGCCAGGCGCGGGCGGAGAATGCAACTTTATAACGTTCACGATGAACAGGAGGCTACTAATAGTAGCTTGTGCAGTTATTCTGAGAATTAAATAAGGTGTCATCTACAAAACATTTTGTCAAGTGATTGTAATAATCACTGTGTAAGCTGCTATCATAAGACACTTTGTTCCCTTTGTTTGGTATTTCGTTTAACCCTCACAACAAGTCTACTTGTCTTTATAAACACTCCATTTTTTAAAAATGAAAGGAATTTAGTGTGTGCGGAATGATATAGCCCAGGATACAAGCTGGTAGGTGAGAGTTAGGATGCAAATACAAATAGATTTTACTCCCTATCTCTTGCTCCTTCTGATATCCTCCCTGCCTCAGACCCAGAATTGCAACCTGCGGAGTAGCTCCTGGCAGCCTGTCCTCAAATTCCCAGGGACATGATTGTGAAGTGAATGCAGACAGAATGTCGCCATGTGGGAAATATATACTGGGATTTGTGGATTCTCAGAGTGAGGCCCTTGAACCTTACTGAACTGTCCAGGCTGTTTCCATTCTCAAAAGAATAGTCTGATAATGTAACGCAGTGCT
>NW_021703782.1:23137494-23307181 GCF_005190385.1 Monodon monoceros | reverse complement strand
GCTGTTTCCATTCTCAAAAGAATAGTCTGATAATGTAACGCAGTGCTGGCCAGTAGAAAGATAATGCAAACCAAATGTAATTAAATTTTTTTCAGTAGTAGCAGTAAAAATTAAAAAGGTGAAGTTAATTTTACTGGTGTATTTAATTAAGTACATCCAAATTATTATTTAGACTTGTGTCACTAGCCACACTTCGGGTGTAGTAGTTGAACGCAGCTAATGGCTCCATACTAGATAGTACATTTCTAGTGAATGCCCAAAGAGATTTTGAGTGTTAGGTGAAGGTTTCAAATAAAGTGAATTTGTTTCTCTGGCCCCTTTGGGGCAAAGTAGCTCTTTTAAAGCAGGAAAGAACAAATGCCACTTGGAAGAACAGCTCTTCTGACAGAGCTTCAGAGCAGAGGCAAAAAGTTCTAGAAAGGAGAGGGTTCTGAGTTGCTCCACCAGAAGCAGTTCTTGATCCTTGTATAGCATGAGTCAGATTTGGTCAGTCAGACTTGATGATGTTGTTGCATCTAGAAGCCATCGCAGACTGTGACAGTGGACACTTGTGGACCAACTTGCAGAAGGTGGTAACCTGGGATTGAGAGGTATGGGTGACTGTCAAGCTACACAGGAAAAGGCACTTTACTGGATGGCTGGTAAGGACATGATGTCCAGGGAAGGTATAAGCAGCCAGAGTTGATGAAATCCTAAACAGCACCCCATTTCCTTCATTTTCCCCTCACTCTTTTCAGATTCTGAGCTGCTCTCACACCATGAGCATTAGATGCCACATTTGGTGATGGACGTTAACAGAGAGAATTTTTTCTATGTATTTGAACATAGAGAATAATAAAATGGTAGTAGAAGAAGGTTTTCTATATTGGACACTTTTGGAAGCCCCAAAATACTGAAATGAATGTTTTTTGTAGAGTCACCAGGGCAGAACCAAGCACAATGATATTTACTTACACAGGTAAGTACTATAAGCATCTTATCAAAATCTTTTTTTTTAGAAATAGTAACTATTTTAGAACAAAGGATTAAAAAACATATTTCTTGCATAGAGCATTCCATCTTTATTTCAGCTCTAACTCAAGTTGTAAACTCAACAAGAACTTGATTAACAATCCAGCCTGAGTAGTTTTTTGACAACATTATTATTATTATTATTATTATTATTTTTTGCGGTACATGGGCCTCTTACTGCTGTGACCTCTCCCGTTGTGGAGCACAGGCTCCGGACGTGCAGGCTCAGCAGCCATGGCTCATGGGCCCAGCCATTCCGCAGCATGTGGGACCCTCCCGGACCGGGGCACGAACCTGTGTCCCCTGCATCGGCAGGCAGACTCTCAACCACTGTGCCACCAGGGAAGCCTGACAACATTATTTTTAATGAAGGTAGAGGATGTCACCCCTGGTGTACCTGAATTTGTTTAACCAATCCTCTGTTGTTTTACTTTTGTTGTTGTTGTTTTTATTGTTGTTTATTATTAGAAGGGAATATAAATTGTTAATTCATTGATAAAAAGCAGTTTACCTTACTCAGTGAAAATGCAAGGTTAAGACCAACATAATCATATCAGAGATGCACATGTTCAGGTGGTGCTACCTTTGTATGGTCTTTCATGTCCCTTCTCAAGAATGTTGAAAGGAACATTCTCCCATGGGGAAGCCTTTTCTCCGGCTGGTGTTATGAGATTGTTAGGCGGATGAATATAGGAGTTGTAAGGCAGAGTAGGTTTTTCATGACCCTGTTTCTTTTTCCTCTTCCCCAGCTGAACCTTCACAGTTCTTTACATTTTTCCAGAAGCAGTAGAAAATGAACATAGCTCAGGTGAGTTCAGTTTTAATAACCTGTTTGTTTTGCATTGGATTTTATAAGGGTTTAAGTGTCTATACATTAACATGGAAAAGTAGAAATAGAAATGAATCAGATGTATTCAGGGAACGTGTAGAAATACAGTTGACCCTTGAACAACACAGATTTGAACTGCACAGATCCAGTTATATGTGGATTGTTTTTTTTTGTTTTTAACGATAAACTATGGTACTACACGATCTGTAGTTGGTTGAATCCAGGGAGGTGGAACCGCAGATAAGGAGAAACTGTGTATACAGAGGACTGACTATAAGTTATATGCAGATTTTCAACTCTGCAGAGTGCAGGTGCCCCTAACCACCGAGTTGTTCAAGAGTCAACTGTACAGATGCATAACAAAGCAAAGAGCAAAGGTGGTATTGGATATAAGCAGATCCTCTGATATTACAAATTTATCAAATTGGAGCTCCAAATTTATTTCTGAGGTTTTTGGTAGCCATGTCAGAGTGTCAGATAGACAACACTTCTTTAAAGGTTCACATTGGTGGGAAGATAAAGCCAACTGATTCCTCATAGAAAGTAAAGACAGTCGAAGATAAAAACATATCTTTGTTATTCTTCAAATAGGTGACTTAGTTAACAGCTTCCTGGTGATAACCCTAGGATTGATAGAATGTTGCCTCCACATGTTCTTCAATAAAAGTAGAAGGCATAAAGCTAAATGAGAACTCGGTTAGTACTGTTTTTTTAGAAACTCAGACATGGGTTGAATTAGACATTTTTCTGATGAATCAACTGAATATTCTTAAATTTACTCTCCATAAATATCTCAAGTACCCATGATATTCAGATTTTTCAGCAGACAGTTTAAAATTCTGTTCTCTTTCAAATGTTTCAGCGCTTCCCATTCACACTTCAATTCTCTGCATGATGCCTTGGTTCCTCTCACCACTTGCCTGTGATCTCCAGTGACCAGACACTTGATTATAATCAAATCCATTGAGTTTTGTCTAATCATTTCCCTTGGACTTCTCTGTAGTGCTTGCATCTACTTCTCACATTATCATTCTGGAAAGTTTCTCTGTTAGTGTCTGACACCCTCCACTGGCTCTTTCCTTCCCCTGCTAATGTCTTCATGGAGTCATCTTGTTTTCCATGTCCTTTTACATGGCTTATCCCATTTCCATGCTTGGCCCTTTAATCTTCTCTTTTGTCTCAGAATGATTTCATCCTCTCTCATTTTTTTAAAAAAACAGCTTAATTGAGATTCAAATCATATACCATACAATTCACCCTTATTTAAAGTATAAAAAAACTCATTTTTTTAGTATGCTCACAGATGTGTGCACACATCACAATCAGTTTTAGGACATTTCCATTACCTTAAAAAGCAACTGTATACACTATAGTGTATATACACTACATACAACTATCCCCCTCCTGTAATCCCATTACACCTCTTACCCCCAGGCCACAAGCAACCACTAACTTACTTTCTGTCTCTACAGATTTGCTCAATGACTTCCTGTATTATTTCTTATAGGGCCGTTTTGCCTGTGACAAATTCTGGTTTTTCTTATCTAGGAAAGTTTTAATTTTTCTATTTTTGCTGGGTGTAGAATTCTTGGTTGACAACCTTTTTCTTTCAGCACTTTGAATATGTCATACCACTGCCTTCTGTCATCCATGGATTCTGATTAGTAATCAGCTTTTACTACTCTTGTACATGATGAGTCACTTCTTTCTTAATGCTTTTCAATATTGAGTTCTTGTCTTTTTGACAGTTTGATTATCCTGTGTCCAGGTGTGGATCTCTTACTCGAGGTTTATACTGCTTGGAGTTTGTTGAGTGTCTTGGATATGTAGATTATTGTTTTTCATCAGATTTGGAGACTTCTTGGTCAATATTTTTTTCAAGTGTTCTTTCAGACTTTTTCTCTCCTCTCTGTCTGGGGCTCTCATTATGCATATGTTTGTAAACTTGATGCTACCCCATAGTTTATTTTTTGTCATTATTTTATCTTTGTTTCTCATATTGTAGAATTTCAATAGGCATATTGTCCAGTTTGTTCATACTTACTTTCACCTGCTCAGATCTTCTGTTGAACCCTTCTAGTGAAAGTTTTGTTTCAGTTTTTATACTTTTCAACTCTTCAGCTTCGGTTTAGTCTTTTTTATTTATCATTTCTGTTTCTTTACTGATATTCTTTAAGTAGTGAAATATAGTTCACATACTTTTCCTTTGGTCCTTAGACATTATTTCCTTTACTAGGTCTTTGGCCATATTTAAAATAGCTAATTTAAAGTCATTGCCTAGTAAGTCTAACATCTTCCTCAGGAGCAGTTTCTATTGATTACACTTTTTCCTGCATATGTGTCTTACTTTCTTATTGTATTGATAATTGGACATTTTAAATAAAATAGCAACCTCAGGAATCTGAGTTTCTCCCCTCCATTGTGGTCATTGTTGAAATGTATTTGCTTAGTGACTTTTGTGAGCTAATTATGTACAGCCTGTATTTCTTGTCATCTGTGGCTGTTGAAGTCTCTATAGAAATTCCTTAAATGCCTGGAACCAGGAGGTCTCCCAGTTTTTGCTAAGGGGCTCTGTGCATGTTGGGGCATTCTTTCAACAGTCAGACAGGCAGTTTACAACTCTGTATCAGCCTTCACTTCCTTCTTACACCAAACCTCAAGATTACCTAGAGGTGAGAGCTTAGGGCCTTCTCACATCTTTCTGGAGCATGCTCATAGCCCTGGGCATATGCACAGTTCTGTGCATGTATGTGCCCTTTTAGATTCTCAGGAATATATGGGAGTTTTTCAGAACCTTTATAGACATCTCATTCCTCAGCTTTTCCTTTTAAGCTTTTTGATTAGGCCATTGGTTGCCCCAACTGTTAAACACTGCCTCAGGTAGCCACTAAGTTAAACAAATGCCTTTAAATGTTTTTGACAAATGCCTCTGAGATAAGACTTTTCATACTATGTGAGCTCTGAGTTAGCTCAAATAAAGACATACTTGCAAGTGAGGTCTTTCAGGGAACCTCCAAACAGAAGCAAGTAATGAGTTTTCTTGGAGTGAGGCTTTGACAGAACTCCAACCCAGTTCTGCTGCTCCTGTGGTTGCCAGGCTGCTAATTTTAACTGTGATTGCAGACTGTTGGTTCTTAAACTACTTCAGAGGTGGCGAGAGAGGAATGGAAACAGGGTAAGTTAGAAGGACACAATATCACTTTCTTAGTGTGCTTCAGCCTTTTTTTCCCTTTGTATAAATGATCCGTAGATTGCCTTTATTAACTTCTACAATTTTTGCCATTTTTTTCATTGCTTTTATGGAGGAGAAAATTTTCTTGGATCCCACTTCATCATTTTCACTTATGTCACTTGTTAGCTTATTTTTTTTAATTCAGCTGAGTTTTATTTTTTAATTTGTCTTCGAGGCAGAGAGGCAGAGATAAGGCAGAGGGAGAGAGGAAGAGGGAGAGATGGAGGGAGAGGGAGAGGGAGGGAGAGGGAGAGAGGGAGAGAGTGATGGAGGGAGCGAAAGGTGTCTCTCCCTCCCTCCCTCTCTCCCTCCCTCAGATATTAAAGAGATTGGCAAAAATGAAGACAGTGACACTTAGGTTCTCATTAATTTTTTTCATTTTGGGAAATACAGTTAACTTGTCTTTATTTTTCTTTTAGATTAAAAAAAATTTATGAGAAGTGTTTCTGTTCTTTTATTCATTTATTTTATTGATAGTTACCAACTGCTAACATTGAGCTTCACACAGGAGGTAACTACTAAGTAACACTGAAGACATGAATGAACAAATAATTGCATAAATAACACTGGGGAAAGGCTATTTCTGTCCTTTTACCTCTTAATCTAGTTCTGTTTCTTCCTTTTTTTTTTTTTTGCAGTACGCGGGCCCCTCACTGCTGTGGCCTCTCCCGCTGTGGAGCACAGGCTCCGGACGCGCAGGGTCAGCGGCCATGGCTCACGGGCCTAGCCGCTCCGCAGCATGTGGGATCCTCCCGGACCGGGGCACAAACCCGTGTCCCCTGCATCGGCAGGCGGACTCTCAACCACTGCGCCACCAGGGAAGCCCTCTTCCTATTTTTAATTGTGATAAGAACACTTAACATGAGATCGACACTTTTTTTTGCGACATGCGGGCCTCTCACTGCCGCAGCCTCTCCCGTTGTGGAGCACACGCTCCGGACACGCAGGCTCAGCGGCCATGGCCCACAGGCCCAGCCGCCCCGCAGCATGTGGGATCCTCCCGGACCGGGACACGAACCCGTGTCCCCTGCATCAGCAGGCAGACTCTCAACCACTGCACCACCAGGGAAGCCTGAGATCAACCCTTTTAATACACTTTACATGTACAATACAGTATTGTTAACTATAGGCACAACGTTGTACAGCAGATCTCTAGAACTTAATGATTTTGTATAACTGAAACTTCATACCCATTGCATTAGCTACTTACTATTTCCCCCTCCTGCCAGCCTCTTTGAAGTCTTTTGCTGTGGAAACTTTCCCTTTTCTCAGTTTCTAAGACTCTGTTCTCTCATAATTACTTTCCAGAAAACTTCTCCTCTGGCTTTGTGACCTCTACTTTTTCTGCCAGCCTCTTTAATATTCATGGTTTCTCAAACGCTGTTTTTTGATACTTTTCTTTCCTCAATCTGTATGTGCTCAAGTTGTTGTCTGATTGCCTCGGATAACTTCAATTACCACCTAAATTGCTAGTAGTTCCTTAAAGCTTGTCTTCATTCTTGACCTCCCTTCTGTGTTCTAAAACTATGTGTATACTCGCTTAAGGGACTGTTCCAGCTTTATGTTTCACAGACCCTTTAGTAGCAACATGAACAGATCTATCTCACTAAAACTTCTAACACATTTCTTTCCCTTTATTTCCCAAATATCAGTGTTTGGAACCAGCATTAAGGAAGCTGCTCATACTGCTAGATGGGTAGCTACACAAGAAAGTAGTTATCAGATTGGTTGCTGTTTCTGCTGTCTGATTATATCCCTATTCCTATATCTGTTACTTCAGTGTTGATAGTGTTCTTTCACACCCATCCTTGGTACGTTGTTCTTCACTCTTCATGAGTTCTATACATTTATTTATACAAAAATTCCATCATGTCTAATATCTCTACAACTTATGTATATCTCTAACGTGTCTCCCATTATTTACAGTGATGATGTCCAAAGAGAGATGGACATTCTAGAATTATCTAGAATACCCAGTATAATCCCTTGGGATATAGAAGAAGAGTTGTAAGAGGTCTCTTTATATTGAGTTTTTTTAATCTTAAAAAAATCTGTAATTCGTAAATATATATAAATGAATTAAGTTAAAAATGAATTGCTAAAATCTTTTTAACTAATTGGGTAACTCCAAAGTTAGAGACAAACTAGGTCAAAAATAAGCATTCTTTATAATGATTTGGTTTAAAGCCTTAAAAGTAAACAGGAGAAATAATAATTTTCAACTAATTTTGAACTTTTGAACAAAATTTGTTGTTACAGGGATCAGTGTCATTCGAAGATGTGACTGTGGAGTTCACCCAGGATGAATGGCAGTATGTAGGCCCTGCTCTGAGGACCCTGTACAAAGATGTGATGCTGGAGAACTACAGCCACCTCGTCTCATTGGGTGAGCAGACCTTACCATGTGACTCCCTCTGGAATATTTTCTTTTTTTTTTAAATTATCAAAACACATAAACCATTTATAGAGATTGTTGTTCAGGCTTTGATTAAGAAGTTTAAGGTAACTGAGACCTTTACAGAAACAGAAACAGTGTGTCATTACTTTCCCTTTGAAAACTTCAAATGAGCGCATTCATTTTGCTTCACCTTCAGAAATGCCCATGGTTCTGGTCTATATATAGCTTTAGTTGTTACATTTGCAGGGTACTGCATTATCAAACCCCAGGTGATCTTCAAGTTGGAGCACGGTGAAGAGCCCTGGCCCTCAGAAGAAGAATTCCTAAACCAGAAGTATCCAGGTGAGTGAGCATTGACACAAGGAAGTACCTGGGGTAGTTAGACTTTAGAAGGGACCACTTTTGAAAGTTTATTTTATTTTCTTTTAAACAGCTTTACTAAGATACAGTTCAATATACAATTGTATATATCATACAATCCACCCATTTAAAGTGTACAATTCACTGGCTCTTAATAGACTCACAGATATGTATAAACATCACCACAGGGCTTCCCTGGTGGCGCAGTGTTTGAGAGTCCG
Source organism: Monodon monoceros (assembly GCF_005190385.1). NCBI lineage: Eukaryota > Metazoa > Chordata > Mammalia > Artiodactyla > Monodontidae > Monodon > Monodon monoceros. The sequence continues at coordinate 23,299,130 of NW_021703782.1, read as the reverse complement.
CCTGCCGGGGACTCTCAGGTTTGTGACAGGGGACACAGGTTTGTGCGCTGGTCCAGGAAAATCCCACATGCTGCAGAGTGAGCCATGGCCGCTGAGCCTGCGCGTCCGGAGCCTGTGCTCCGCAACGGGAGAGGCCACAACAGTGAGAGGCCCGCGTACCGCAAAAAAAAAAAAAAAGAAAAGAAAAAAAAACCCATCACCACAGTCAGTTTTCTTCACCTCAAAAGGAAACCCTATACCCTTCAGCTATGACCTCCCTCTCTCCCTGTCCCCTTCAGCCCTAGCAACCACTAATCTACTTTCTGTCTGTAGATTTGTTTATTCTGGACATTTCGTGTAAATGGAATCACACATTATATGGTATTTTGTGATTGGCTTCTTTCACTTAGCATTACAAGGTTCATGTTGTAGCTTGTGTCAGTACTTCATCCTTTTTATGGCAAAATAATAAAACATTGTCAGGATATACCACATCTGTTTGTCCATTCATCAGTCAGTGGACATTTGGGATCCTGCCTTTTTGCTATTATTGAGTAATGCTGATATAAACATTTATTAACAAGTGTTTTCATGGGCATATGTTTTTATTTCTCTTGAGTTTATACCTAGGAGTAGAATTGCTGGGTTATATGGTAACTCTGAAGAACTGCCAGACTTTTCTAAAGTGGCTGCACCATTTTTCATTCCTGATGATAGCATGCGAGGGCTCTAATTTCTCCACATCTCCACCAACACTTATTTTTGTTCTAGCCATCCCAATGGATGTGAAGTGGTATGTTATTAAGGTTTTGATTTGCAATTCTGTATTAGTCAGCTGGGCTGGCATGACAAAATACCATAGCTTAAACAAAAGAAATTTATTTCTCACTGTTCTGGAGACTGGAAGTACAAGATCAAGGTGGCAATGGGGTTGATTTTTTTTGTGAGGTCTCTCTTCCTGGCTTGCAGATGACCTTCTCACTGTGTCCTCACATGGCCTTGCCTCTGTGCATGCATGGAGAGAGAGAGAGCTCTGATGTCTCTTCCTTTTCTTATAAGAACACCAGTCCTATAGAATTAGGACCCCACCCTTATGAACTCATTTAACCTTAATTACCTCCCTAAAGGCCTTATCTCCAAATACAGTTACATTGGGGTTAGGGCTTCAACATATTGAACAAATTGTCCATAACAATTTCCGTGATCACTAATTCTGTCAAGGATCTTTTCATGTGCTTAATGACCTTTGTCTAAACTAATAAACAATTCCAGGAATTTCAAAAGTTATAATTTCAAAATAATTCCTGGAGTAAAAAAATGAAATCACCTTAAGTGTATTTATTGAAAGTTTATTTATTGAAAGTTTGTGAAGCCATTTTTTTTTAACACCTTTATTGGAGTATATTTTCTTTACAATGTTGTGTTAGTTTCTGCTGTACAACAAAGTGAATCAGTTATATGTATACATATATCCTCATATCCCCTCCCTCTTGCATCTCCCTCCCACCCTCCCTATCCCACTCCTCTAGGTGGTCACAAAGCACTGAGTTGATATCCCTGTGCGATGCAGCTGCTTCCCACTAGCTATCTGTTTTACATTTGGTAGTGCATATATGTCAAGGCTACTCTCTCACCTCATCCCAGCTTACCCTTCCCCCTCCCCGTGTCCTCAAGTCCATTCTCTATGTCTGCGTTTTTATTCCTGTCCTGCCCCTAGGTTCATTAGAACCTTTTTTTTTTAAGATTCCATATATATGTGTTAGCATACAGTATTTGTTTTTCTTTTTCTGACTTACTTCACTCTGTATGACAGACTTTAGGTCCATCCACCTCACTATAGGTAACTCAATTTCATTTCTTTTTATGGCTGAGTAATATTCCATTGTATATATGTACCACATCTTCTTTATCCATTGTGAAGCCATTTAAATAGCCATAACATAAAGATTGACATTATTTAGATGAAGAATATCTCCCAGTCACTAAATGTAAATGATTGGATCATACTGATTGGCTAAAAAAGTTGTCCCTAAATAAGTATCTTAGAAAGATTGTAATAAAAAAATGATAGTTATTCAGTCAATAAAAATAATTCAGAGTTTCATATTCTATTATTCAAGTTTGAATTTAGGCAATAAATACATTAACTTAAAAGAAAGTCCTCTAGCTCAGGAGCACAGGTTAAAATAAACCTTTAAGCATTGGAGTGACTGCACCAAAGAATACTATATCAGTGATCATAAAACACAAAATAGGGGGCTTCCCTGGTGGTGCAGTGGTTGAGAGTCCGCCTGCCGATGAGGGGGACGCGGATTCGTGCCCTGGTCCAGGAGGATCCCACATGCCACGGAGCGGCTAGGCCCGTGAGCCATGGCCACTGAGTCTGCATGTCCAGAGCCTGTGCTCCACAGCGGGAGAGGCCACAGCAGTGAGAGGCCTGCGTACCGCAGAAAAAAAAAAAAAAAAAAACCAACACAAAATAATGGAGTTCTAAGAACTTAAAATTCACTAGGAGTAGGATATTATATCTCATTAAATAATAAGATACTGTGGACATTAAAATGTATGCCTATAGAAGATATAAATGATAATTTTATTAAAATGAAACATTTGTGTATATGTATGCTGAAATCAAATAACAAGCCTTTCAGCTTCCCATAGAATATAATCATAAGATAGTGAAAATATAGTTAGTCTAAAAAGAAAATACCAATAAATCGAACAAGTTAAAATCACCACAGATAATATTTTCTCTACATAGTTTGATAAATCTAGAAATTGATAAAATGAGTAAAAAAAAAATTATTTGGACATGAAAATTTAAAAAATTATCTGTTTAAATAATAGTACATAAAAGAAAACCAAATGCAAAATTGCATGACATTTATAAAATAGTAATAAATGTTACATGTTAGAAACCTTATGAGATAGCTAAATAGTTAACAGGTAAATTTTTAGTCTCATACTTATGTTAATAAATTAAGCAAAAACAATAACAAAAATATACTAATGAAAACAGAACTTAAAAGTGAAGTTAAAAGTTAATAAACTGGGGAATTCCCTGGTGGTCCAGTGGTAAAGAATCTGCTTTACAATGCAGGGGACACAGGTTCAATCCCTGGTTGGGGAACTAAGATCCCACATGCCATGGGGCAACTAAGCCCAGGCGCTACAACTACTGAGGCCACGCACCTCAACTAGAGAGCCTGAATGCCACTAACTACAGAGCCCATGTGCTCTGGAGCCCACATGCCACAACTAGAGAGAGAACCCACATGCCACAATGAAAGATCCCACATGCTGCAACCAAAGATCCCGCATGCTGCAACGAAATATCCCGCATGCTGCAATGAAAGTCCACATGCCACAATGAAGATCCCGCATACCACAACTAAGCAAAATAAAACAAAAAACCGACGCAGCCAAAAATATTAATAAACTGGAAAACTGAAATTGTAGAATGGTTCTTAGAATCAAAATCAAATAGATTAAACTTTAGCTAACCCTAACAAAGACAAAGGAAAGGAAGAACTGAATAAGTTCAAGTGGGGGTATATTAGTAAAGATTTAATGCAATATCAAACTAAATCCCATTCATAATGAAGAGTGATGTGGGAAGGACTTGCTCTTCCAGATATCAAGGCTTTATGTAAATCTCAGGGTAGTTAAGTATTATGGAGCCCGAGAGTGGGATAGTTTAATAAATTAGTGAAATAGAAGAGAAAGCTCAAGAAAAAAAATGTACTTTATATACAGCTGGTCTTTGACAGGTGGCACTACCCCACAGAAAAGTGGAGAAAGAATCCCAAGGTAACCTTATGGATCAAATCAAAAAACTGCATTAAGGTGGCTTAAAAACCTGATTATCAAAGCAAAACTAAAAATATTCTATATGATAAGGAAAACATGTTTATGACTCTGTTTAAGGAAGGCATTAATAAGATATGAAAAGCATTAACCAGGGAAAAGATGGAGTAAATGTATTCTTTCCTACTGCATCCACTAAGTACAGTTAAATATGTATATTTACATATACATATGTATGCATATGCATACATATGTATGCATATATATAGTACATATATATATAACAGATATAAGATGCTTAAAGTTTTAAGGAAGAATGAAGATGGCATCTTAACAATATAGAGTCTTCCAATTGATAGACAACATATTTATTTAGGATTTATTTAGGATTTCTTTGAATTCTTTTATCACTGTTTTTGCAGCATACAGATACCAAGTTTTTTGGGGTTTTGTTTTTTTAGTGCTATGGTAAATCGTGTTATTTACCTGGTTTCACATTTTAATTGACCATTGTTTGTATGTGATTGGATTTTGTATATTGGCTTTATATTTTGCCCTTGCAAAACTTATTAGTTCAAGGAGCTTTTTTAAAGATCTTCATGTGATTTTTCTGTGTAGACTTACTCAGTATCTTCATTTTTATTCTTGCCTTATTGCATTGTTTGAGTAGAAGTGCTAAGAGTAAACACCCTTGTCTTTTTCCCAATCTTAGGGTTAAAGTGTTCACTCTCTCACTCTTAAGTATGATGTTAGCTGCAGGCTTTTTATAGATTCCCTTTATTAGGTTAATGAATGGATTTTGAATATTGTGAAATTTTTTTGCCAGAATTTGTATGATTTTGTAGTTTTAATTCCATAGATGATTAATGTAATGGATTATATTGATTGGTTTTTTAAAAAACATGCTAACAGTTTGCATTCTTGGGATGAATGCCACTTGATCCTGATTTATTATTTTTATATATTGCTGTTCTTTTGGCTACTTTTTTTTTTTCAGGACTTTTGCACTGATGTCATTAGGGATATATTGGTCACTAGGTTTCTTTTCTTGAATTATTTTGTTTGGTTTTGCTATGAGGATAGTACAGGCCTCATAAAATATTTAGGAAACATTCCCTCATCTTGTATTTTCTAGAAGAGACTATATAAAATTGGTATTATTTCTTATTTAAATGTTTGGTGGTACTCACTAGTTAAAACAGTCTGATCCTAGAGCTGTTTCTTGGAAGTATATGTTTTTTTGACCACATATTCAGTTTCTTAATTACTGATCTATTTGGGTTATTTCATTTTTCTTGAGTGAGTTGTTTTGTTTTATTTTTCAAGACGTTTGTCTATTTCATGTAAGTTGTCAAATTTATAGGCATAGAGTTTCTCTTAATCTTTTATTATCTCTTCAATGTCTGTTGTGTCAGTAGTTATATCCCCTTCTGCATTCTTTCTGATATTGATAATGTATGTCTTTTTTCTTCTTTTGGTTTTTATCATTAAAAAAATATGTTTAAATAAATAAGCTTTGGTTTGATTGATTTTTCTCTGTTGTTTTCCATTTTATTGTTTTCTCTAATCTTTATTATTTTTTCTTTTGCTTTCTTTAGATTCACCTTCTCTTTGTCTAGTTTCTTAAAGTAGAAGCTTAGGTAATTGTTGGAGGGCTTTCTTTTCTCATATAAAAATTTTAAGCTATAAATTTATTTCTGAGTACTACTTTAGCTGCATCCCACAAATTTCTATATGTTTTTGACAGTTTTGTTTTCATATATGTAAAATACTTTAATTTTCTGTGAGACTTCCTCTTTGACCTATGGGTTAATTAGAAGCTTATTAATTTACAAATATTTTGTATTTCTCCAGATAATTTTGTGTTACTGATTTCTAGTATGATGATTTCTCTATGGCTTGAGATTATACTTTATGTGACTTCTTTTATATTTGTGAATATTTGTCTTACAGTCCAGAATATGGTCTATCTTCATGAATGCTTCATAAACATTTGAGAATAATGTGAATTCACCTGTTTTTAACTATGCTGTATTCTTGAGTTTGAGGGTGTAATTTTTACAAGTCCTACTTCATCTTTTCTAGCTGTAATATTGGGCCAACCATATATTCCTGCTTCTTTTCTTGTTTCTGTTCTTTATTTTCCTTCTCTCCTTTGTGTACCTGCTATGAGTTGCTACCAGTGCCCTAAAACAACAGATTTGTTACTCTTGACTTTGCAGAGTCCATAGAGTCAGTAGGAATATGGTTCCAGGCAGAATTTTGGTGGTGGCTGCTGTTACCATCTCATAGAGTGTCCCATGAATTGAACTTTCTCAGAATTCATGATCTTTCTTGTGAGCTGTTGGTTTGGCTCATAGAGGAAAATTTTGGAAGAGTGTACGAATCCTTTATATCTGTAGCAGAACCATAGGGAAGAGTGTTCCTTTTTCTTTTTGGCTTGAGTAGGGTGAATATTGTCAAAAAGTTTTCTGTTCTGTGGGACCACCTTTTTCTCAAATGTTTGACTGAGAAGGAACAGATTTTTCTTGAAGCTCTTATTATCTCCCCCTATTGTTAACTTTGTTTTTTAGGCTCCTCCAGCACAACAGTACCCCATATAAGATATATCGGAAGCAGAAAGAAAAGCCTTGGAATTCTTTGCCATGTCATTTCTAAAGTTCACCTCTGTTCCATTTTGTAGCATCTTCATTTGTTTGTTTGTATGGTTTTTTTTGTCCAGGAAATTTTAATTGTAAGAGGGTGGACCTTGGAAAAATGAGGCTTCTCCATCTCGGCCAGCACTGGAAATAATATCTTTTTTTTTTTTTTTTTTTAAATAACATGGATGAGGAGAGATTGAGTGTATGTGTCTGTCTTTCTCTGTGTGTGAATTATTAATCTTTGGAAATATGACTAGAAACAATAGATACAATAAATAACAAAACATATGACCTTAAGCTTCTCTCCATAAGAAATGTAGGGTTCATAAGATGTTTTCAATTTTTCTCATTTTAGGATGTTACAGAATTGATGTCCATATTGAGGAGAACCAGGAAAAACAAGAGAAACCTCTGTGGCAAGTAGTATTCACTGATAACAAAATATTGAGTAAAGAAGAGCAGAAAGCTTTAGAGAAACCATTTTATCTTAGTATAACTCCAGATTTTTCAGGAAAAATGCCCTCTAAACGTGACTCATGTAGAATGAATTTGCCGGTTGTTTCTGAATTAATTCTTAGTGATAGGAATTATTCACGAAACAAGACTGACTACATAAATGTATGTGAGAAGTTGCAGCTGGATATTCAGCGTGAGAAAACTCATACTGGAGAGCAGTGTTACAAATATAATGAAAATATGAAAGCTCTCAGTTATGTGAAAGATCATCATAAATTTCAAACTCTGGAGCAATCTTTTGAATGTAATGAATATGGAAAAGTTTTACATGATAAGACCATCTGTGTTACAGCTAAGAGTTCAGTAAAAGGAGAGGAATCCTGTAAGGATAATGAATTTAGGGGAAATTGTGATAAAGCAGCTCTTTTTAACCACATGAGAACTGGCACAAGGAAGAAATGCTTTGATCTTAATGAATGTGGTAAATCCTGTGAATACAATGAGGTTCACATGGCTTTGGCACACTATGAATGTAATGAAAGTGGGAATAACTTCAGTAGGAATTCACCCCTCACTCAGCCTCAGAGAACTGTTACAGGACAAGGTGCCTTTGAAAGCAGTAAGTGTGAAGAAAACTTGAGCCAGAGCTCAGGCCGTATAGTACATCAGAAGACACAAACTAGAGATACATTCTGTGTTTATAATGGATTTACAAACACCTTCTACCGGAAGTTAGACTTTACAGTACATCAGAGAATTCACAAAGAAGAGAAATTCTATCAATGTGATAAATATGAGAAATCCTCCCATCAGAACTCAGCCCTCAGTGTACATCAGCAGTGTGACACAGGAGAGAAGTCATTTGAACTTACTGAATGCAGGAAATCATTTTACCAGAAAGCACACCTCATTCAGCATCAGAGGACCCACCCAGGGGAGAAACCTTATGAATGTGAGGAATGTGGGAAATCCTTTTGTTCATATTCACATCCTATTCATTATCCTGGAACTCATATGGGAGTCAATCTGTATGACTGTAATGAATGTGGGAAAACTGTCGCTGATAATTCAACCCTCAGAGCACATCAGAGAATTCACACAGAGGAGAAACCCTTCAATTCTAATGACTGTGAGAGGTCTTTTGCCCATAATTCAGCCTGCAGAGCACATCAGAGAATTCACACAGGTGAGAAACCATATGAGTGTAATGACTGTGAGAAAACTTTTGCCCATAATTCCACCCTCAGAGCACATCAGAAAATTCACACTGGGGTGAAACTCTACAAATGTAATGAATGTGGGAAAACTTTTTCCCAGAAGACACGTCTTAGTACACATCAGAGGATTCACACAGGTGAGAAACCCTATGGATGTAGTGAATGTGGGAAAACCTTCTCCCAGAAATCATACCTCAGTGGACATGAGAGAATTCACAAAGGGGAAAAACCTTATGAATGTAATGAATGTGGGAAAACTTTTGTCTATAAGGCAGCCCTCATTGTCCATCAAAGAATTCACACAGGAGAAAAACCCTATGAATGTAATGAATGTGGGAAAACTTTCTCCCAGAGGACACACCTCTATGCACATCAGAGAACTCACACAGGGGAGAAACCTTATGAATGTAAGGAATGTGGGAAAACTTTTGCAGATAATTCAGCCCTCAGGGCACATCAGAGAATTCACAAAGGGGAGAAACCCTATGAATGTAGTGAATGTGGGAAAACTTTCTCCAAGACATCACACCTCAGAGCACATCTGAGGACTCGCACAGGGGAGAAACCCTATGAATGTAATGAATGTGGGAAAACTTTCTCCCAGAAGTCGTATGTTAGTGCACATCAGAGAATTCACACAGGGGAGAAACCTTACGAATGTATCATATGTGGGAAACCTTTTGCCCATAATTCAACCCTCAGAGTACATCAGAGAATTCACACAGGTGTAAAATCCTACAAATGTAATGAATGTGGGAAAACTTTCTCTCAGAAGTCACACCTTAGTGCACATCAGAGAATTCACACAGGAGAGAAACCCTATGAGTGTAATGAATGTGGGAAAGCTTTTGCCCAAAATTCAACTCTTGGAGTACACCTGAGAATTCACACAGGTGAGAGACCCTACAAATGTTATGAATGTGGAAAAACCTTTGTCCGTAAGGCAGCTCTTAGAGTACATCACACCAGAATGCACTCCAGAGAGAAAACCCTTGCCTGTAATGAATTTGGGATGTGCTAAGGGAAGTTACACCTTATTAACACAGTAGAAAAGCTCAAATCACATAGACTGGCAAATTATTTTCCTTAACTGTTTCCTTTTCCACTGAGCACATAGCTTGTCTTAGTTTCCCAATTTTTCCTTCGTCTGGGTGGGGCTGGTCATGGAGTATGATGCTATTACATTTAAGTAATAAATGGCCTTAATAAGTCACCTTACATTCTTCCTATCCTGTGTTATACTGGAATTGAGAGATTTCCATGGCAGACTTGGGTGCTGTGTATTAAATATGGCAGAGCACAAGGTGAAAGAAGCTAGAGTCAATAACTGAGTGAAACAATTCTCCACTGACAGATCTTCACCAATTGTTTTTTGGGGTTTTTTTGTTGTTTTTTTAAGCCAGAATTAAGTTTTTATTCTGTTGAGCTCTTAAATATTTTGGCCTGTTGTTTAAATGCATATAGCTTAGCCAACTGTCTGTTGAGTTGGATGAAACCAATGAATATAATAAATGTCAGAAGACCTTTAAGAATTTAACCTATAGGTTTGTATCAGAGATTTTTCATGGGGAAGAAAACTTCTGTCAATATCCTAAATGATCAGAAGGCTTCAATAAAAATCAGAAATCTCAGGGGAAAACACAAAAGTCTTTTCTGCAGAGTAAACTTCTTTAAACATCAAATAGTTAAGATTAGACTAAAATCTTATATTTTGATAAATGACATTTTTTAACAATTACTGAGTTTGCTTCAGATAAATTTTTTCTGAGGGAATGTATGAGTTTCAGAATTGAAAATAAAATTCTCAGAACTGATGTACCAAAATTTGTGTTTTATATGTAATATCAAGTTTTATAGAAACTATGTAAGAATATATTTTCCTGTACACAAACTCATTATGGAATGTGAAGTTTTTGAGATGGAGGGATAACTTGAATTCTGTGGACAACACCAATAAATATTTGACTAGTCTCCGAGCTATGTGGTACATCTGTATGAGTCTGTGTAACAGAGGATTCATTATTGCTGGTGAGTTCTAGTAGAAGGCAGTAGCCAAACCTGCTCTGGACCTGTCCCTTTCCTTTTTTTGAGTGACAGTCTATGTCCTTCTGTTGGCTTTGCTCTAAAAGCTTGATGCCATATATATGTATCTAATATAGCCTGCCTGCTATGTCTGAATATTAGTCTGGCCTTGTTTTTCTCGGACATCCATCAGATTTCTCAAGCATTCTTGTGTGTTTAGGGGGAGGGGTGGGTGTTGATTCTTAAAAGGTTTGGGGGCCTACATTTTATGCCACTCTTGTGGTTCATTTTGTAATTATAAAGCAAGTCCTCTTATATGCATGTAGCCTGAGCATCCTGTCTAGGGTGTTTTTCCAATCTCAAGATGCTTGCTCACACTGCAGCATTGCAAACCATTGATATTTTTGGAATTGGAATGAGAATAGGGACTACTTCCATGTCATATGCACTGCACTGGTATTGAAAAGCAGACTCACTTTTGGGGAAACAATATATTATATGTGCTATAGTCTTGGCCAAGAAAATATTTGGTCAATCTGCTGTCATTTCAAGCTGCATGGTTTGGTCAGCACAGAAAAGAAAGTAAATGAAATCCTCATTTTAAAACCTGAACCACTAAGAATTTCTACCATGGGCATGTTGCTTTCTGCAAATATTATCCGGTAGATTGAGCATGAGGACAATAAGTTTATTCCCTGAATTTTCTATTCCATATATGTTAATACTTTGTGAGGGAAAATGATGGTATATCTTTAGCATTAATTGGATAATAGACATTTCTTTGACACTGCGTTGCTATCACTTAACTTAGTGGTATCACTGTCAAAGAAAAGATCCAGGATCAAGAGTCCACCATTGGATGAGTGCTGTATCATACCACCAGGGCTAGCACACAAGAGATTGGACCAGCACTCGTGGTGGCAGGAGAGGTCTAGCCACTAAGAGAATATGTTTGCCCCTCCTCAGTCTCTGACACCTTGATGCAACTTTAGCTTATTTCACAATGCCAAAAAGGGAAAAAATAGTCAAAAAGCATATCTTTCTACATGCTTGATTTTTTCAGAAAATTATAGACAAAAAAATTAACCTGGAGCATTTTTTAAGAAATTTAAAATTAACTTCAAATAGTTCTAGATATAAAGAAAAGTTACAGGGATAGTTCCTATATACTGCTCACCCAATTCCCATTATTAACATTTTATATTACTCTGGTACATTTGTCATAACCCAGTAACATTGATACATTATTAACTAAACACTAATTTTTCAGATTTCACTGGTTTTTCCCCTAATGTGTTTGTATTCCAAGATCCCATTCAGGATACCACATTTAATTGTCATGTCTCTTTAGCTTCCACCGGTTTATGACTGTTTCTTAGACCTTCCATGTTTTTGTTACCTTGACAGTTTTGAGGAGTACTTGTCAAGTATTTTGTAGGATATCCCTCAGTTTTGGCTTCTGATAGCTCTATATTTGCATTGCTGTTACAAGTTTTTTATTGGAAGACCACAGAGATAAAATGTCATTCTCATCATATTAAAAATATATGCTATCAACATGAATGATCACTGAAAAGGCTAATCCTGATCACCTGGTTGAGGTAGTGTCCCTAAACTTAAAAGCATCTGTAGCAAGCATCATACATGCTACTTGGTAAAAATGTCTTTTATGAATTATTAGTCTGTCAATTGTATATAAAATAAGATCAGAATCCTTTTTATATGTTTTTGATTTTCATGTTAGGAACAATATAAATGCAGATTGGTTAAAAGTGATAACACCCAGAAAAAGAGCCTCAAGCTGATTCAGATCACAGTCCACATTTTTGGTTTTTAGTGTTTACCGAAGTATGAATGAATCATTGCCCTTTTCTTTGCTCCTCAGGACTTCGGGATTTTATTTGTCTTAATATCTCATCATGAGAGTGATGCCACACTCTTCTTACCTCCTAATTACAGGAGTTAAGACTGAGTAACGAATGGACTGAAAGAAAGTTTGTCTGCATTTCATGCACCAGTTAACCCAGAGGTTATTTATATTAACCCAGATAATGTCGGGAGATACAACGAATGACCAGCCATGGTAACTAAGAAATCTCCGATGATAGAAGAAATAAGTCAGGCTTGAGAGCAAGATGGGATATCAAAAACCAACTGCTGGTATACAGTTTCTGAAAAGCACTGATAAATTTTGTGGTGCTAGTAAGATTTAAAAGGAATGGCCATGTTATAATTAGAAAGTTAAGTTTAGACATGTAGGCTATAGGTGGATGACATAATGAGATAGATGTAGGAGCAGATGGTGACTCCCAGATAGTTGCTTAATAGTAAACTATGGAAAGATTATAGAGAAGCAAGAGTTACTAACAAAGCAAGAACATGTGGCCATATGTTATTGCACACATACAATGGGTGTTGTGTTGGGAGGTGGAGATATTGAATAATATCCTCTGAGCTGAGAAGGAACTTTGAGACCAAAAAATGCAGTAGGCAGTTCCATACAATGCAATTATGAAGTTTACTGTAGGTAACTTACAGGTAGAAAGGATGGGGTGGACGGAAAATCCAGAGGCATTTGCAGCTGCACTGTGTACCACCAAAAGGGATACAGGGAAATTTAATAGAATCTGACTACCAAGTGAGAAACATGTCCACACAAACTGGAACCAGCGGTTTTTCCTCCCCCTGGGGGGGGGGGTCTCATGACCATTAACCATCTGCATCAGTAAAAGGCATTCTTCTAGTTTTCATATCAGATGAGGCACGGGTAAAAGTTTATAGGGAACTCATCTGACTTAGGCACGTTCCTTGTGAGTTAGGCTAAAGCTCAGCCACTTGGAAAAGGAAGGGGGTGGGACTGCAGGCCTAAGATGAAGCTGACAAAATGGAGTCAGTGTGGCTCAGCCACATATTTCATACCTAACATCTATATGACCTGCACAATCTTATCCACTATTCTTCTGCAAATACCCTAGGGCCAGATGTCAGGAGGTAGCCTGCATGCCTATACCTCAACAGCAATATACACAACACCAAGTACAAAGGATCCCTGCTAGATAAAGAATAATGCCTAACAGGGCAGTTCCCCATTTGCCAGGAAAGGAGGTCAACAAACAGGTGAAGGTGTATGCAAAAGAAATGTCTCTACGTGATTAGGGTTAGGTAGCAGTCCAGTCTCCATGTGCCAGGATCACCCCAGGTTTTGACACTTCCTGGAGGAAAATAGCAGACATTTTGTCCCTTTATTTCAGAAGTTTGCTGGGAGATATATGCGAGAACTTAAGTAGGAGCCCATAAGGGGAGCCCTACTTTAGTCCCCCATCTGGTTTCTGTAGGAGAGATCACCTTGATTATGGCTGGGCCTTCACTTAGAAAGGTTGAGGAAATATTGATAGTATGCTGCAGACTAGCCCTTCCCTCCAAGGTATAAGGATGCTAAGACACTTGGAAGGAGGAAATCATTTAAATCTCCAACCTTAGATAGTCTCCCCAAGTGGGAGGTCCTGTGGCACTCTGTTTTTTGTTTTTTTTTTTGTGGTACGCGGACCTCTCACTGTTGTGGCCTCTCCCGTTGCGGAGCACAGGCTCCGGATGCGCAGGCTCAGCGGCCATGGCTCACGGATCCAGCCGCTCCGCGGCATGTGGGATCTTCCCGGACCGTGGCACGAACCCGCGTCCCGTGCATCGGCAGGCGTACTCTTAAACACTGCGCCACCAGGGAAGCCCCTGTGGCACTCTTTTAAGACCTGCATCCCGTTGGATGAGTCTCAGTCCTCCTAAGACTTTTACAGTAGCTTGCAGAGCAGGTGTAGTTGGTCTCTCACAAGCAGATATGTGGCCTGTGGTGGGCTCAGTGTTTAACAGCCAGATGGCCTCTAATAGTCTTGGAGGTCATCCCCTTAAAGACCCATCTGGAGAAACCTTCAATGTCTCTTTCAGTAACCCATTCATTCTTAATACCAACCCTGCAGCTGTGGGGTTATACGACAGATGAAAGGTTCATAAAATCTCGCAGGCTTTAGCCCGTTCTTGTGTGTCATGTCCAGTGAAATGGGTCCCTTAGTTGCTTTCAATGCAAGTGGGTAGTACTTTCCATTGTAATACTTTCCAACTTGGTCAAACCCCTAATAGTGGTTACTTGATTTGCCCTTTTACTGGCAAAAGTCTGTGTCAGCCCAATTGCTGGGTCCACACAGGTCAATGCATTCTTGTGTCCTTCTGTTAAGGGCAGGGGCCAATATCGTCCACTTGCCATCTGGTCACTGGCCTAGTAGCTCATCCGATATGACCAAAGGTGTGTCTCAGGGGTTGTCACTGCAGGTACAATGATGGAAGTTCCTATCTACTGCCTGTAGGTCACTGTATTTTAAAGGCAGGTGTAACCTTTTGGCTTCTCAAGTGGTACTGAGGCCTCGATGTCCTGACTTCCCATGAAGCCACTGCCACATCTGAGAGTCTGTGACCCTTCCAGAACAGCTGTCACCATGGCTAAGGCATCTGATTCTTGATTCTCAGGCAGTGTAGTTAGAGAATGTGCCGAGACATACCATATCATGATGGTGGTACCAGGTTGTGTGCACACGTCCCAGTTTGTCTGTATCAGTTCACCACAGGGTCCATCTCAAGATAGTCAAGTTTTTCTGATGCCATTGTGGCATCCATGGTCAGACCCTCCTGTACAGCCCAGCTGTCTGTGGCTATGTAAAGGGGCATAGACTTGTGAGTGATCACAATCCTTACCACCCTCAGTTCATCCATGATTGCTGTGCTTAGTACCTTCAAACCAAGTGATGTCAGAATCCAGGAAAACTGTTGAAGCATGTCTAGTGAGGGTATTGCCTCAACTGCTGCCATTGGTGAACCATGTCTCCAGAGGGAGGCATGGGGTCCTGGTTCCCTCTCTGACTTGGCTGAGAGGGGGAGCGATGGGTGATGTCTAAGGAGCCACGTCCGGATCTACATAAGACATTGGCCCATGGAGAGCATGTAATTCTTCAGACAGCAGGCTTGAGTTGTACACACTACGTTGTTGCAGGTATGTGTGCCACTTTTGCAGTGCAATTACTTGGGCACAAGCACTTTTTGGTTTGGGGAATGTCCTTAATCCATCCACTTGATGGGAGGGAAGTTCCAACAGACTCTGGTAAGTCCATGATGAAGCCTTCTGTTTGCTGCAGGGCAGGTAGATTGTTTTTCAATAGGACTATACCTCACTTGGGCTTTTGTAGATTCTGATGGAATCTACAAAAAAGAAACTAAAAACTAATAAGCTACAAGTTATCCTTAACTAATAAGTGGATAAAGTCTCTACTATTAGCAAGTTAATCAAGGTTGAAGGGTAATAGCAAATGTCTCCCTATATACTAGTAGTTGTAATCTAAAATTGTAATTTAAAAATTACAATTTACAGTAGCACTGAAAACTATCAGATACTTATGTAAGTATATTATGTAAATATGTAAGATATTTCTACTGAAAACTACAGAAAAAATTGCTAAGAGTAATTAAAGAAGACATAAATATTGAGATATACCATGTTTTTTGGTCAGAAGACTCAATATTAAGATTTCAAATCTCCCAAATTATATATTATTATATGTATATAATACATACATTCAGTCCCATCCAATGACTGTATTATATACTTTCATCCAATCAAAAGCCCAGGTGACCCTTTCATAAAAATTGACAAGTTCATAGTAAAATTTGTATAGAAATGCAAAGGACCTAGATTGGTCAAAACTACTTTGAAATGAAAAATGAAATGAAAAGTAAAGTTAGAGAATTAACATGACCTGATCTTGAGGCTGCTTGTAAAGCTATAGTAATCAAGACAGTGTGGTATTTGTGTAAAGATGAACAAGTAGAACATGAAATAGAATTGAGTCCAGAAATAAGCCTGCACATATGTGGACAACTATCTTTTTAAACTTTAGTCCCTACCTTGCACTATATTTAAAAATGAATTCAAAATAGGTCATAGATCTCAATGTAAAAACTAAAACTAAAAAATTTCTAGCAGAGAACATTTTTTTTTCCTAATGTAAGGCAAACATGTCTTAGATATAATACCTAAAGAATAATACATAAAATAAGTTAGAAACTGGACTTTGTCAAAATTATAAAGCCTCTGCTCTTCAAAAGACACTATTACATGAATGAAAAGCCACAGCCTAATAAAAATATTTTCAAAATTTATATCTGATAAAGGACTTGTATTCTTATAATATTAAGAAAATAACCCAATTTTTAAAAATATGGACAAAAGATTAGAAAAGATAATTCATTAAAGCAGATATACAGATAGGAAATAAGACTGTGAAAAGATGCATGTAAACATTAATTTTTAGGGAAATGTAACCCAAAAGCTCAGTGACATATTACCACATAACTATTTGAATGGCAGGGATTAAAAAGAATGACTATATTGACTGCTGAAAAAGTTGCACAGAAGCTGGAATTCTCATATATTGCTGATGTTAATTTTTAAATTGGCATAGTTTTAAATTGGTAAATTTAAAAATGGTACAGTAGGGCCACTTTGAATGTTATCTTGGTAGTTTCCTAAGAAGATTAACATATGCCCACAATTTGTCCCAGACATTCCATTCCTGGGTACTTACCCAAACGAAAAAAAATGCATATATCTATACAGAGACTTGTACATGAATATTCATAGCCATTTTATTTTTACTAGGAAAAACTGGAATGAACCCAAATGTCCATCAACTGGTGAATGTGAAAATTATGGTATATCCATAATATGTAATATGTCCATAATATGTAATAATGCAATGTACTACTGACCAGTAAATATGAGTGGACTGATGATGATACAGCCTGCAACAGGATGAATCTCAAAATAATCACAGTGAGTGAAAGAAGCCAGATAAGCGAGAGTATGTAATCATGATTTTACTTATATAGAATGCCAGAAAATGCAAACAAATCTATAATGATAGAAAATTAGTCAATGATTGCCTAGTTTGGTAGGGAGGAATAGAAGAGAAGCATTGCCAAGGAGGGATTGCCTGGAAGATTTTGGGGGTGATGTATAGTTTTACGATCTCTATTTTTGGTGATAGTTTTTTGTGTTTATGCATATGTCAAATATCATCTGTACTGTACACTTCATATGGAGTTTGGTGTACATATTTATACCTCAATTCTCTTTAGAAATGAAAGACTAATTGAAATTACTCATTGAACTCAGCCTATGTTATTTTCTTTTCAAGGGTTTCAGACAAGATGGGTGGGGTAAGGGGCAGTGGCAATCATAACTGTGATGGCTAAGTTGGCCCAAAGATCTATTTGAATTCAGTCAAAATGAAGGTATGAAAAATCACTTCACTTAAGAGTAATTTCTCTTTTTAACTTCTAATGTAAACAATTATGGATATGCCCTTTCCCTCTCTTTTGCCTTTTGATCTTAGAAATTAGGCAATCTCTGAATATTAACCTTCATTAGAGTGACAGGAAAATGTCCTGTGAGGTCTGAACAAACTGTGGAACTTACCGCCTAGGTCTAATAACTTTCCCAGCTTCTTTCTCCTGGACACTGTGCTACCACACAGAGTCATTGCAGACATAGGGAAATTGATACTTCCTCTTAGAGCTATCAAGGGACTGAAGAATGAGTGAAATTGTCTCTTTTTTATAGATTGAGGTATAATTGACATATAACATTTTCAGATGTACAGCGTGATTCGATATTTGTATATATTGTGAAGTGATCACCACAATAAGTCTAGTTAACATCCATCACTGTTCATAGTTGTAAATTTTTTTCTTGTGATGAAGACTTCTAAGATCCACTTGTTTAGCAACTTTCAAATACACAATACGTATCATCAACTATAGTCACCATGCTATAAATTATATCTTTATTAATTTCTCCCACCCTCCACCCCCTGCCTCTGGCAACTACCAATCTGTAGTCTGTATCTATATGCTTAGTTTTTGTTGTTTAAGATTCTTTTTATTTTAAATTCTACATATAAATGATATCATAGGGTATTTGTCTTTCTCTGTCTCATTTATTTCACTTAGCCTAATGCTCTCAAGGTCCATCCATGTTGTTGCAAATGGCAAGATTTCATTCTTTTTATGACTGATAATATTCTATTGTGTGTATATATATTCTTTATCCATTCATCCATTCATCTATATATTCTTTATCCATTCACCTCCATATCTTGACTTTCTAAAATAATGCTGCTGTGAACATGTTGGTGCATATATCTTTTCAAGTTAGCGTTTTTGTTTTCTTCAGATATATACCCAGAAGTGAAATTGCCTGATTATATGGTAGTTTAACTTTTATTTTTTGAGGAACTTCTATGCTGTTTTCCATAGTGGCTGCACTAATTTACATTCTCACCAAGAGTGCACAAATGTTCCCTTTTCTCCATAACCTCATCCATACTTATTATTATACTTCTTGTCTTTTGGATAATAGCCGTTTTAACAGGTTTGAGATGGTATTTCAGTATAATTTTGATTTGCATTTCCCTGATGATTAGTTA
Source organism: Monodon monoceros (assembly GCF_005190385.1). Taxonomy (NCBI): domain Eukaryota; kingdom Metazoa; phylum Chordata; class Mammalia; order Artiodactyla; family Monodontidae; genus Monodon; species Monodon monoceros. The sequence goes on along the minus strand of NW_021703782.1, from coordinate 23,280,482 downwards.
TGTTGAGCATCTCTTCATGTACCTGTGGGCCATCTGTATGATTTCTTTGGAAAAATGTCTATTAAATTCTGTGCATTTTTCCTTGAGATTGTTCTTTGGCTAAATAGTTGTGTGAGTTCTTTATATATTTTGAATATTAACCCTGTATCAAATATATGACTTGTAATTATTTTGTCCCATTTAGTATGTTGCCTTTTCATTTTGTTAATGATTTCCTTAGCTGTGAAGTTTTTAGTTTTATGTAGTCCTATTTACTTATTTTTGCTTTTGTTGTATTTTCTTTTGGAGTCAGATCCAAAAAATCATTGCCAAGACTGAGCTCAAGGAGCTTAACACCTAAGTTTACATCTTTTAGATTTATGGATTCAGATTTACATTCAATTCTTTAATCCATTTTTAGTTATTTTTGTGTATGGTGTAAGATAGTGGCCTAGTTACATTCTTTTGCATGAGGCTGTCCAGTTTTCCCAACACCATTTATTTATTTGATCTTTCCTTTAAAATTTTTAAAAATTTATTTATTTTTAATTGAAGTATAGTTGATTTACAATATTATGTTAGTTTCAAGTGTACAGCACAGTGATACTGTATTTTTGCAGATTATATTCCATTATAGGTTAGGACAAGATAATGGGTATAATTCCATGTACTGTACAATGTATCCTTGTTGCTTATATATTTTATACATAGTAGTTTGTATCTGTTAATCCCATATCCCTAATTTGTCCCTCCCTGTTTCCTTCTCCCTTTTGGTAACCATAAGTTTGTTTTATACATCTGTGACTCTGTTTCTGTTTTGCATATACATTTGTTTATACTAATTTTTAGATTCCACATATAGTGATATCATACAGTATTTGTCTTTCTCTGTCTGACTTATTTCACTGAGCATAATATTCTCTAGGTCGACCCATGTTGCTGAAAATGGCAGAATTTCATTCTTTTTATGGATGAGTAATACTCCATTATATATATATTTCACATCTTCTTTATTCGTCTGTTGATGGGCACTTGGGTTGCTTCCATGTCTTCACTATTGTAAATATTGCTGCTATGAACGTTGGGGTGCAAGTATCTTTTTGAATTCGTGTTTTCATTTTTTCCAGATATATACCAGGAATGAAACTGCTGGATAATACGGTAGTTCTATTTTTAGTTTTTTGAGAAAACTTCATAATGTTTTCCATAGAGCTAAACTGATTTACATTCCCAAAAAAGTGCACAGGGCTCCCTTTTCTCCACATCCTCTCCAACATTTGTTCTTTGTAGACTTTTTTTTTTGTTTTAAACATCTTTATTGCAGTATAATTGCTTTCCAATGTTGTGTTAGTTTCTGCTGTATAACAAAGTGAATCAGCTATATGTATACATGTATCCGCATATCCTCTCACTCTTGCGTCTCCCTCTCACCCTCCATATCCCACCCCTGTAAGTGGTCACAAAGCACCTAGATGATCTCCCTGTGCTATGCGGCTGCTTCCCACTAGCTATCTATTTTACATTTGGTAGTGTATATATGTCAATGCCACTCTCTCATTTCATCCCAGCTTACCCTTCCCCTCCCCGTCTCCTCAAGTCCATTCTCTACATCTGTGTCTTTATTTCTGTCCTGCCCCTAGGTTATTTAGAACCATTCTTTTTTTTAAGATTTTTTTTAGATTCCATATATACGTTGTTAGCATATGGTAGTTGTTTTTCTCTTCGCTCTGTATGACAGACTCTAGGTCCATTCATCTCACTACAAATAACTCAATTTCATTTCATTTTATAGCTGAGTAATAATCCATTGTACATATTTGCCACATCTTCTTAATCCATTCACCTGTTGATGGACACTTAGGTTGCTTCCATGTCCTGGCTATTGTAAATAGTGCTGCAATGAACATTGGGTACATGACTCTTTTTGAGTTATGCTTTTCTCAGGGTATATGTCCAATAGTGGGATTTCTGGGTCATATGGTAGTTCTATTTTTAGGTCTTTTAAGGAACTTCCATACTGTTCTCCATGTGGCTCTATCAATTTACATTCCTACTCACAGTGCAAGAGGGTTCCCTTTTCTCCACACCCTCACCAGCATTTATTGTTTGTAGATTTTTTGATGATGGCCATTCTGACCAGTGTGAGGTGATATCTCATTGTTGTTTTGACTTGCATTTCTCTAATGATTAGTGATGTTGAGCATCCTTTCATGTGTTTGTTGGCAAATCTATATATCTTCTTTGGAGAAATGTCTGTTTAGGGCTTATGCCCCTTTTTGGATTAGGTTGTTTGTTTTTTTGATATTGAGCTGCATGAGCTGCTTGTATATTTTGGAGATTAATCCTTTGTCAGTTGCTTCACTAGCAAATATTTTCTCCCATTCTAAGGCCTGTCTTTTGGTCTTGTTTATGGTTTCCTTTGCTATGCAAAAGCTTTGAAGTTTCGTTAGGTCCTATTTGTTTATTTTTGTTTTTATGTCCATTTCTCTAGGAGGTGGGTCAAAAAGGATCTTGCTGTGATTTATGTCACAGAGTGTTCTGCCTATGATTTCCTCTAAGAGATTGATAGTGTCTGGCCTTACATTTAGGTCTTTAGTCCATTTTGAGTTTATTTTTGTGTATGGTGTTAGGGAGTGTTCCAATTTCATTCATTCTTTTACATATAGCTCTCCAGTTTTCCCAGCACCACTTATTGAAGTGTCTATCTTTTTTCATTGTATATTCTTGCCTCCTTTATCAAAGATAATGTGACCATATGTGTGTGGGTTTATCTCTGGGCTTTCTATCCTGTTGCATTGATCTATATTTCTGTTTTTCTGCTGCTACCATATTGTCTTGATTATTGTAGCTTTGTAGTATAGTCTGAAGTCAGGGAGCCTGATTCCTCCAGCTCCGTTTTTCTTTCTCAAGGTTGCTTTGGCTATTCGGGGTCTTTTGTGTATCCATACAAATTGTGAAATTTTTTGTTCTAGTTCTGTGACAAATGCCATTGGTATTTTGATAGGGATTGCATTAAATCTGTAGATTGCTTTGGGTATTATAGTCATTTTCTCAATGTTGATTTTTCCAATCCAAGAACGTGATATATCTCTCCATCTGTTTGTATCATCTTTAATTACTTTCATCAGTGTCTTATAGTTTTCTGCATACAGGTCTTTTGTCTCCTTAGGTAGGTTTATTTCTAGGTATTTTATTCTTTTTGTTATAATGGTAAATGGGAGTGTTTCCTTAATATCTGTTTCAGATTTTTCATCATTAGTGTATAGGAATGCAAGAGATTTCTGTATATTAATTTATTATCCTGTTTACCAAATTCATTGATTAGATCTACTAGTTTTCTGGTAGCATCTTTAGGATTCTCTATGTATAGTATCATGTCATATGCAAACAGTGACAGTTTTACTTCTTGTTTTCCAGTTTGGATTCCTTTTATTTCTTTTTCTTCTCTGACTGCTGTGGCTAAAACTTCCAAAACTATATTGAATAATAGTGGTGAGAGTGGGCTACCTTGTCCTCTTCCTCATCTTAGTGGAAATTGTTTCAATTTTTCACTATTGAAAATGATGTTGGCTGTGGGTTTGTCATATATGGCCTTTATTATGTTGAGGTAAATTCCCTCTCTGCCTACTTTCTGTAGGGCTTTTATCACAAATGGTGTTGAATTTTGTTGAAAGCTTTTTCTGCATCTATTTAGATTACCAGATGACTTTTTTCCTTCCATTTGTTAATATTGTGTATCACATTGATTGATTTGCATATATTGAAGAATCCTTGCATTCCTGGGATAAACCCCACTTGATTGTTGTTTATAATTCTTTTAATGTGGTGTTGGATTCTGTTAGTATTTTATTGAGGATTTTTTCATGCATCTATGTTCATCAGTGATATTCGCCTGTAATTTTCTTTTTTCTGTGTGACATCTTTGTCTGGTGTTGGTATGAGGGTGATGATGACCTCGTAGAATGATTTTGGGAGTGTTCCTCCCTCTTCAATGTTTTGGAATATTTTGAGAAGGATAGGTTTCAGCTCTTCTCTAAATGTTTGATAGAATAGACCTGTGACACCATCTTGTCCTGGGGTTTTGTTTTTTGGAAGATTTTTAATCACAGTTTCAATTTCAGTGGTTGTGATTTTTCTGTTTATATTTTCTATTTCTTCCAGGTTCAGTCTCAGAAGGTTGTGCTTTTCTAAGAATTTGTCCATTTCTTCCAGGTTGTCCATTTTATTGGCACATAGTTGCTTGGAGTAATCTGTCATGATCCTTTGTATTTCTGCAGTGTCAGTTGCTACTTCTTTTTCATTTCTAATTTTGTTGATTTGAGTCTTCTCCCTTCTTTTCCTTGACGAGTCTGGCTAATGGTTTATCAACTTTGTTTATCTTCTCAAAGAACCAGCTTTTAGGTTTATTGATCGTTGCTATTGTTTCCTTCATTTCTTTCTCATTTATTTCTTATCTTATCATTATGATTTCTTTTGTTCTTACATTGGGTTTATTTTATTCTTTCTCCAATTGCTTTAGGTGTAATGTTAGGTTGTTTATTTGAGATTTTTCTTGTTTCTGAGGTAGGATTGTATTACTATAAACTTTCCTCTTAGAACTGCTTTTGCTGCATCCCATAAGTTTTGGGTCATTGTATTTTCATTGTTCATTGTTTCCAGGTATTTTTTGATTTCTTCAGTGATCTCTTGGTTATTTAGAAGTGTATTGTTTAGCCTCCGTGAGTTTGTGTTTTTTCCAGTTTTTTTCCCTGTAATTGATATCTAGTCTCATATTGTTGTGGTCAGAAAAGCTACTTGATAAGATTTCAATTTTCTTAAATCTACCAAGGTTTGATTTGTGGCCCAAAATATGATCTATCCTAGAGAATGTTCCATGAGCACTTGAGAAAAAAGTGTATTCTGTCGTTTGTGAAAGGAATGTCCTATAAATATCAATTAAGTCCATCTCGTTTAATGTGTTATTTAAAGCTTGTGTTTCCTTATTTATTTTCATTTTGAATGATCTGTCCATTGGTGAAAGTGGGGTGTTAAAGTCCCCTACTACGATTGTGTTACGGTCAATTTCACCTTTTATGGCTGTTAACATTTGCCTTATGTACTGAGGTGCTCTTATGTTGGGTGCATAAATATTTACAATTGTTATATCTTCTTCTTGGATCAATCCCTTGATCATTACGTAGTGTCCTTCTTTGTCTCTTGTAATAGTCTTTATTTTAAAGTCTATTTTGTCTGATATGAGATTTGCTACTCCAGCTTTCTTTTGATTTCCATTTGCATGGAATATCTTTTTCCATTCCCTCACTTTCAGTCTGTATGTGTCCCTAGGTCTGAAGTGGGTCTCTTGTAGACAGCCTATATACAGGTCTTGTATTTTATCCATTCAGCCAGTCTATGTCTTTTGGTTGGAGCATTTAGTCCATTTACATTTAAGGGAATTATCCATACGTATGTTGTTATTAGAATTTTCTTAATTGTTTTGGGTTTGTTATTGTAGGTCTTTTCCTTCTCTTGTGTTTCCTGCCTAGAGAAGTTCCTTTAGCATTTGTTGTAAAACTGGTTTGGTGGTTCTGAATTCTCTTAGCTTTTTCTTCTCTGTAAAGGTTTTAATTTCTCCATCAAATCTGATTGAGATCCTTGCTGGGTAGAATAACCTTGGTTGTAATTTTTTCCCTTTCATTACTTTAAATATATCCTGCCACTCCTTTCTGGCTTGCAGAGTTACTGGTGAAAGATCAGCTGTTAACCTTATGGGGATCCCCTTGTATGTTATTTGTTGTTTTTCCCTTGCTGCTTTTAATATTTTTTCTTTGTATTTAATTTTTGATTGTTTGATTAATATGTGTCTTGTCATGTTTCTCCTTGGATTTATCCTATATGGAACTCTCTGCTCTTCCTGGATTTGAATATTTCCTTTCCCACATTAGGGAAGTTTTCAGCTATAATCTCTTCAAATATTTTCTCTCTCTCTTTCTTTTTCCTCTTCTTCTTCTGGGACCCCTATAATTCGAATATTCATGTACTTAGTGTTGTCCCAGAGGTCTGTGAGACTGTCCTCAATTTTTTTCATTCTTTTTTCTTTATTCTGCTCCTCAGTTGTTGTTTCCACTATTTTATCTTCCAGGTCACTTATCTGTTCCTCTGCCTCATTTATTCTGCTATTGATTCCTTCCAGAGAATTTTTAATGTCATTTATTGTGTTGTTCATCATTGTTTGTTTCATCTTTAGTTCTTCTAGGTCCTTGTTAAACATTTCTTGTATTTTCTCCATTCTATTTCCAAGATTTTGGATCATCTTTACTGTCATTACTCTGAATTCTTTTTCAGGTAGACTGCCTATTTCTTCTTCATTTGTTTAGTCTGATGGCTTTTTACTTTTCTCCTTCATCTGCTGCCTATTTCTCTATCTTCTCATTTTGCTTTTCTTACTGTGTTTGTGGTCTCCTTTTAGCAGGCTGCAGGTTCATAGTTCACATTGTTTCTGGTGTCTGCTCCCAGTGGGTAAGGTTAGTTCAGTGGCTTGTGTAGGCTTCCTGATGGGGGGGTGACTGGTGCCTGTGTTCTGGTGGATGAAGCTGCATCTTTTCTTTCTGGTGGACAGGACCACATATGGTGGTGTGTTTTGTGGTGTCGGTGAAGTTATTATGATTTTAGTCAGCCTCTCTTCTAATGGGTGGGTTTCTGTTCCTGTCTTGCTAGTTCTTTGGCATGGGGTGTCGAGCTTTGGAGCTTGCTCATCACTGAGTTGAGCTGGGTCTTAGTGTTGAGATGGAGATCTCTGGGAGAGTTCTCGCCAATTGATATTACATGGGGCTGGGAAATATCTGGTGTCCAGTGTCCTGAACTCATCTCTCCCACCTCAGGGGCTCTGGCCTGACACCTGGCTGGAGCACCAATACTCTGTCAGCCACACGGCCAGGTACGTGGGGAGTTTCTAGCCTTTTGGGAAGTCTGAGGTCTTCTGCCAGTGTTCAGCAGGTGTTCTGTAGGAGTTGTCCCACATGTAGATGTATTTTTGATATATTTGTGGGGAGGAAGATGATCTCCACGTCTTTCTCCTCTGCTGTCTTGAAGGTCCTTGCCTATTTGTAGACTTTTTGATGATAGCCATTCTGAGAAATGTGGGGTGAATCTCATTATAGTTTTGATTTGCATTTCTCTAATAATTAGTGATATTTGAGCATCTTTTCATGTGTCTATTGCCATCTGTATGTCTTTTTTGGAGATGTCAATTCAGGCCTTCTACCTATTTTTTGATTTGTTTGTTTTTTTGATATTGAGTTGTATGACCTGTTTATCTATTTTTCATTTTAACCTCCTGTCAGCTGCATTATTTGAAAATATTTCCTCCCATTCCATAGATTGTCCTTTAATTTTATCAATGGTTTCCTTTGCTGTACAAAGCTTTTAAGTTTCATTAGGTCTGATTTGTTTATTTTTTCTTTTCTTTATTTTGTTTTAGGAGACAGATTCAAAAAAATATTGTCACAATTTATGTCAAAGAGTGTTCTGCCTATGTTCTCTTCTAGGAGTTTTACAGTGTTAGGTCTTTATTCCAATTTGAGTTTATTTTTGTATATGGTGTTAGAGATTGTTCTAATTTCATTCTTTTACATGTAGTTGTCCAGTTTTCCCAGCACCACTTCTTGAAGAGACTCTCTTTTCTCCATTACATATTCTTGCCTCCTTTGTCATAGATTAATTGACCATAGGTGTGTGTGTATTTCTAACTGTCGAACATTGATCTATGTGTCTGTCTTTGTGCCAGTACCATTCTGTTTTGATTACTGTAGCTCTGCAGTATAGTCTGAAGTCTGGGAGGGTTATACCTCCAGCTTTGTTCTTTTTTCTGAGGATTGCTTTGGCAATGCAGAATCTTTTGTGTTTCCATATAAATTTTGAGATTTATTTGTCCTAGTTCTGTGAAAACTGTCCTGGGTGTTTTGATAGGGATTGCATTAAATTGCTTTGGGTAGTATGGCCATTTTCATAACATTAATTCTTCCAGTCCAAGAACATAGTATATCTTTCCATTTATTTGAATCATCTTTAATTTCATTCATCACTGTTTTATATTCTTCAAAGTCTAGGTCTTTCACCTTCTTGGTAAAGTGTATTCCTGGATTTTTTTTTTGATGCAACTTTAAACAGGATTTTTTTAACTTTCTCTTTCTGATACAGTAAGTTCCCTAGATATGAATCTTCAAGTTGCAACTTTCAAAGATGTAAACGTGTGTTCACATGTCCAATCATGTAAGTTAGTTCATGTGTCTGGTGTACATTGTCACATGTATGCATCCTCTACAAGTAGTTGTGCTTTTGTGTAATGTAGTGTAAGATTCAAAATGTTATGGGGTGGGATAGGAAAGTGGGAGGGAGACACAAGAGGGAGGGGATATGGGGATATATGTATGCATATGGCTGATTCACTTTGTTGTGCATTGGAAACTAGCACAACATTGTGAAGCAATTACACGCCAATAAGTATGTTAAAAATAAAGAAAAGAAAAGAATTGACACTAAAAAGAAAAAGTTATCTTTACTTTCGTGTTTGTTTTTTATGTATTATTTGTGTGAAAATTATTATAAACTTATTACAGTACAGTACTATATAGCCAATTGTGTTAGTGGAGTACATAGGCTAACATTGTTGGACTTATGAACAAATAGGACTTAGGAATGTGCTCTCAGAATGAAACTCATTATTATGTAGGGGATTTGCTGTATTTCATTATTAGTGTATAGAAACACAATAGATTTCTGTGTATCAATCTTGTATCCTGCAACCTTGCTGAAGTCATTTATTAGTTCTGACAGTTTCAAGGTGGACAGATACTCTCTATATAGAGTATCATGTCATCTGCAAATAGTGACAGTTTACCTTTCCCTTTCAATTTAGATACCATTTTATTTCTTTTTCTTGCCTGATTGCTGTGGCTAGAAGTTCCAATACTATGTTAAGTAGAAGTGGTGAGAGGGGGCACCCTTGTCTTGGTCCTGAGTTTGCAGGCAGGCTTTCAGCTTTTCATGGTTGAGTGTTACATTGGCTGTGGGTTTGTGATAAATGGCCTTTATTATGTTGAGATATGTTCCCTCTATATCCACTTTGCTGAGAGTTTTAATTATGAATGGATGTTAAATTTTATCAAATGCTTTTTCTGTGTCTATTGAGATGATGATGTGGTGTTTGTCTTTTCTTCTGTTAATGTAGTATATCACATTGATTGATTTACATATGTTGAACCATCCTTGTGACTCTGGAATGAATACAAATTGATCATGGTATATGATCCTTTTTACGTATTGTTGGATTTGGTTTGCTAATATTTTGTTGAGGATTTTTGCATCTATATTCATCAGTGATATTGGCCTGTAATTTTCTTTTCTTGTAGTACCTTTTTCTGGTTTTGGTATCAGGGTGATGGTGGCTTCATAGGATGAATTTGAGAGTGTTCCTTCTTCCTCAATCTTCTGGAATAGTTTGAGATGGATCAGTATAAGTTTTTCTTTATATATTCAGTAGAATTCCCCTGTGAAGCCATCTGGTCCTGGACGTTTGTTTGCTGGGAGTCTTTCTTTTTAATTACAGATTTAATTTCACTTATAGTGATAGGTCTTTTTAAATTGTCTGTTTCTTCTTGACTCAGTGTTGGCAGGCTGTATGCTTCTAGAAATTTGTCTGTTTCTTCTAGGTTGTCCAATTTGTTGGCATATAACTGTTCATAGTATTCTCTTATGATTTTCTGTATCTCTGTGGTATCAGTTGTTATTTCTGCTCTTTCATTTCTTATTTTGTTTATTTGTGTCCTTATTTCTGCTCTTTCATTTCTTATTTTGTTTATTTGTGCCCTTTGTCTTTTCTTGGTAATCCTGGCCAAAGATTTTACCAATTTTATTTATCTTTTCAAAAAAACAGCTCTTGGTTTCATTGATCATTTCTAATTTTTTAAAATCTCTGTTTTATTTATTTCCTTTCTGATCTTTATTATTTCCCTCCTCTTGCTGACTTTGAGGTTTGTTTGCTCATTTTCTAATTCTTTTATGTGGTAAGTAAGATTGTTTATTTGAGATTTTTCTTGTTTCTTGTTGGAGGCCTGTATTACTATGAATTCTCCTCTTAGAACTGCTTTTGCTGCATTCCACAGATTTTGGAGTGTTGTGCTTCCATTTTCACTTTCTTCAAGGTATTTTCTGATTTCCTCTTTGATTTCCTCATTGATCCATTGGTTTTTTTAGTAGCATGTCATTTAGTCTTCATGTGTTTGTTCTTTTCCTTTTTTTTTTTTCTGTAGTCGATTTCTGGTTTTATACCATTGTGGTCAGAAAAAGTGCTTGGTATAATTTCTATCCTCTTAAATTTGTTAAGGCTTGTTTTGTGACTTAGTATGTGATCTATCCTGGAAAGCGTTCTATTCTTACTTGAAAAAAATGAGCATTCTCCCTTTTCTGGTTGTAGTGTCCTGTAGGTATCTATTAAGTTCAACTCGTCTATTGTGTCCTTTAGGACCTTGGTTGCTTTATTGATTTTCTGTCTGGATGATCTTTCCAATGATGTAAGTGGGGTGTTAAAGTCTCCTACTATTGTTGTATTACTGTCAATTTCTCCCTTTACTTCTGATCAACACCTTTCTTTAAGGGACTTTTCTTTTTCTAGTGTATATTCTTGTCTCCTTTCTTATAAGTTATTTGACCATAGATATATGGATTTATTTCTGTGCTCTCTATTCTGTTCCACTGATATATGTTCCTGTTTTTCTGGCAATACCATTTTGTTTTGATTACTATAGCTTGGTAATACAGTTTGAAGTTGGGAAGTTTGATGCCTCCAACTTTGTTTTTCTTTCTCAAGATTGTTTTGGCTATCTTGGGTCATTTGTGGTTCCATACAAGTTTTAGGATTGTTTGTCTATATCTGTAAAAAAGTCCATGGGAATTTTGATAGAGATTGCATTGAATCTGTGGATTGTTTTGGGTATTATAGACCTTTTAACAACATTAATTCTTCCAATCCATGAGAATGGACTATCTTTCCATTTATTCATGTCTTTTTAAATTTCTTTCATCAATGTCATAATTTTCAGCATATGATCTTTCACCTCCTTGGTTAAATTTATCCTTAGATACTTTATTTATTTTGATGCAATTGTAAATGGGATTGTTTTGTTAATTTCTCTTTCTGATAGTTTGTTTTTAGTGTACAGAAAAGCAACATATATTTGTATATTGACCTTGTGTCTTGCAACTTTACTAAATTCATTTATTAGTTCTAACAATTATTTTGGTGGTGAAATTGTGTCTTAAGTACTGAAGGATTCACTAAAATGGACATACAGTCTCAAAGACAGGTATTGAATTATTGTTTACCTGTGTCTGGTGAATGTTTCTTCTAGAGCAAGTCTTCTTTATTATTCCTAATCTAGAGATTTACTTTGAGCCACTTTATTTATTCTTTATTGCTAATGATATTTTTTTTTTATTGCTGATGGCCATAAACTATGGAACTATGAAAATAACTAATGGGCCAATTGTAAAAATCTCCAGATACCTCCTTATTTTAATCATATATTGGAAAGACACATAGGGGTGAGTTACAATTCTTCCTGAGGCAAAATTTTTCTCCAGCTGCGAACCTGTGAAACCAAACAAGTTATGTGCTTTAAAAATATAATATTGAAACAGGCATAGGATGGGCATTCCCATTCCAAAAGGGAGAAACAGGAAAGAAGGATGGGGTGATGTGTCCCAAGCAAGTCCAAAATCTAGGAAGGCAAACTCCATGAGTGTTAAGGCTCTAGAAGAATCTTCTTTGGCTTAATGCTCTGCTTCCCAGACCCACTGAGGTAGCAATATTACCCTCACAGCTGGCTGGTCACTGCCCACATCAAAGCTCTCTGCAGTGGCTCCACCCATTCCATGGCTCTCTGCTGGGGCCTTGTCCATGCCATGGCTCTGTCAAGTGGTGATACTGCTAATAGCACTTCAGGGGGCCCCACCTTCATGCCTTTGCTTGGAGGCCATCTTCTCTGTTGAAACCTAAACAGTGGCCCCAATTTTCTCTGAAATACTGTTTTGGTCCTTTTTCCTTTTTTATTAAGTGTAGCACATATTCAGAACCTTCCATCCTGTTTTTTCTCTGTTTCCTTGAGTCCCAGTTTGTAGTGTTTCTGCTAGTATAATCCCATCTCTATTCCTGGATTCAGCTGAGTTGGCTGATTAACTCCATGGTTCACACCCACACTAATCTCCTTATCAATTATCTGCCAAAACCTTAATTTTCTCTTTAGAACAGCTTTCTCATTTTTTGTAAATTAGATAGGATGAGAATTTTCCAGATTTTAAAATTTTGGTTCCTTTTTGCTTAAAGTTTGTCTTCACTCATCTCTTTCCTCTCACATTTTACTTTAAGCAGTCAGGGAAAACCAAACCACTCCTTTAATACTCTGCTTAGAAATCTCCTCAGCTAAATATTCAATTTCACCACAAGCAAGTTCTACCTTCCACAAAACCCTAGAACATAAACATAATTCAGCCAAGCTTCTTGCCACTTGTTAACAAGGATATTCCTTTCTGAATCATCCAATAACATGTTTTTCATTTACATCTAAGACCTCATCAGAATATCTTTTACTGTCAATTTCTACCAACATTCTGTACACATTTATTTATGTATTCACTAAAAATATGAAAGTTTTCACTACAGCTCTCCTCTTTTTTTTTCTGAGCACTCAGCAGGATTGTCTTTAAAAGTCCCTTCATGGCAATATCAAAAATTTCTGGCACAGACTTCAAAACTCTTCCAGCCTCTGCCCATTAGCCTGTTTCAAAGGCACTTCCACATTTTTAGGTATTTGTTATAGTACCATCCCACTTCTTCGTACTGACTTCTGAGTTAGTTTGGGCTGCCTAAACAGAATACCATAGACTAGTTGGTTAAAAAAACATAAATTTGTTTCTCACAGTTCTGAAGGCTAGAAGTCCAAGATCAAGGTGTTAGCTGATCTGGCAGCTGGTGACAACCCACCTCCTAGCTTGTAAATGTCAATCTTCTTGTTGTACACTCACATGGCAAAGAGCAGAGAGAGATAAAACAAGCTCTGTCATGTCTCTTCTTATAAGGATATTAATCTCATTCATGAGGCTCCACATGTTTGACCTAATTATCTCCCAAATACCCTGACCACCTAATACCATCACTTTGTAGGTTAAGATTTCAACATATAAATTTGGGGAGATGAGTACAAAAACATTCCGTCCATAGTACTTCCCAAAAGTCTAATTAAGCAACTTGGTTGTATTGTTGAAGATATCAGCCTTCTGCAAATTGCATTTAAGATGCCAAGAATAGAAGGCTTTGGCCATAGGACCTGGCTGGAAAATATTGGCCCCACTGGACTGTACTCAAGTTTCTCTTCAATGTAACCAAAGAATTGTTTAGAATGGTTCTTATATAGGAAAATCTTCTGAATGTTTGATGCATATGAGAATTATTATTGTTCCTCTGTTGGTAAAAAAAAAAAAGGAAATTGTTGGAACAAATAATTGGATTATTGAGATCTATGAACTAACATAGAATTAATGATTCTTGGTATGAGTAAGCTTAGTTTCTTTCCAAGTGAGAAAGCAACCCCATTCCCCAAACTCCCTCACATGTCCTTAAAATATGCCAACAATCTGGATGTCTACTGTCCAAATGGGGATTGTTTCTCTTGAATTCTCTGTATCTAATTTGGAACAAAATATAGGCCATTTTTATTATATTCTGCATTTACATCCTGATTTCTTAACTTCCTAGTCTCCTAATTCTATATTTTCTAAAAGAAGTAACCACATTCTCCTCTAAGCTATGGTAGTTAATCTAAGAAGCTACTTATCCTAGCTGTGCTGATACCAATAAAGTTTTTTGTATCACTTTTTAATTTTTTTTTGGCTTGTGGGCACTGTTTTCAATGGCTTGACTTTTGAAACCTGTATTGATTTTATACCTTTAAGAGACTTTTTCTGTATTTGTATATATCATATATTATATTTTAATATGTCATATATTATGTTTTTGAAGTCATATGAACTTTAATAATTGAATCACCAGAATTGCAGTGGTGTCTAGTATGTTGTGTGTTAAAGCATGCTTAATGTCTTTCTAAGAGAGAGCCTCAGAGACCTAAGGACATTTATCCATGCAGAACCCCATGAAGTCTGAATATATGAATTTGTCATACTCTCAAAAATAATCCTGTACAGGGTAACCTGTTAAGGAGACAAGGGACCTCCATGTACATTTTTTGAAACTTCATGTGAGTCTATAATTACTTCAAAATAAAAAGTTTAAAGAAGAACTCTCAAAAGAAATATGCTGATAAGTGTGAGACTCAATAAGTTTGGAACATTCATCAGAAATATGCTGATTAGGCTTTCTGTGGTTGCCCTTGTTTGTTACTTAACTTGATTCAAAATCCACCTCATGCCAATTATGACAACTAACATATCAGTTACATAGTTTATTGGAACAGTAAAATTAACATTTGAGAGATATACAACATAAGATGAACAATAGCATTTTTATATTCTTAGCTTATCTGAAAAAGTAATTTTTAGGGCTAGTTGAAGATGTGGAAAGAGAGGTGTACTTGAAAGTAAGTGCTCTCATCTGTCACCTCTGCTTCTGCTTCCTGTGTTCACAATGAAGAAGCAATCAATGAAGAATTTGAAACAGCATGTATCCCAGTTCTATGTATCCGTCTCCTCCCATTGATGTGCAGTTTTTCCTCTGTTACAAATCAAGTGTCAATGAACCCAATAGATGGACAAGTTAGTAAGCTTCTATTCTTCCCCAGTGATCTTTTCTGTTTATCATTACATCTACATCATGCTGTCTTGATGACTAGTTTTATGAACCTTGATTGGTAGTATGGCAAGTATGGCAATTCCTCCCATCTTCTTATTTTTTTTTTAATTCTACAGAGGATTTTTAAAAACTATTCTTGGACCTTTGCCTTCTATATAAAGGTAATAATTAGTTGTCAATGTACTCAGGAAACCCAGTGCAAATTTTGTGGAAAAATGCACTGAATACATATATTAATGTGAGAATCAAAATGCTTACCCATAGTAAATTACTGCGTTATGAACGTAGAATAAATTTTCATTTAGCTCTACAAATTGCCATGTTTCTTGCTCACATTGATGGGTCAAGGGAATCAATAAATTATATCTGTCTTTCTTACTGAACTACTTGAGAAGTTTAAGAGACAACAAGGGAGAAAATGTGAAGATCAAATCCTCATCTTCTAATTAAATGGCATGTGAAAGACAGACATTACATGATTGTCATGTCACAACAGACATTCCACTAACTACTCCTACAGGGTTTCTAAGGTTTTCCATGGACATCTGAGACCCACATAAGACTCCAGGGGAGAGAGTTCTAAGCATCCAGAGATGTGTGCTCTCTGGAGATTTCAGAGGCACTCTGAGACTGTGAGGCTAACTACGTAAATGGAATGGTGTTCAGGAAGGTGGATTTTCTCCTGTTCCCTTGGTGAATAACAACTGGGAACAGTTATATAGGATGTGTATCAACAACCATCAGTATACTTTATACCTATTCTATCAATCAATCATTAATTGATTATATTGATTGTATGATTAATACCCAGGATACACTTATGATATTAGAAATACTATTATTTATATTTTAGAAATGATGAAACACTTAAAAAATATCTTGGAGAACAATAATTAGTTTTTTTGAGGTGCGGGTATCCAAACTCATAGCTCTGGCCACAGAGCCTGCATTTTTTTCCCATGACCCTCAGAGTCTGGGAAGAAAAATACAGCATCTAGTTTAGAAAGACTCTGTGTTTGGTGAAGGCTAAAGGGGGAATAAGAGGATGAAGGGTCCTTAAGTTCCCTTTACTATGACTGGGCCAATATGAGGTCCACTTTGTTCTTAGACATTCCTGCCAACTGTTAACCAGATTGCTCAAGGGAACAGGCACAGCCTGGACATCAAGGACAATACTCCCCTTGGCTGCATTTTTTGTATCATCTAAATTGCTCAGAGGAGCCCTCTTTCCCATATAACTCCCGACATCTTGCAATGGGGGAGAGATTTCTGACATTGTTTCCTTCTCGCATATTTTCTTCTCTTCTGTACTAAAAATGCACATATCCTTAAATAATATTATTTTGTATTTTGGAAAGTAATGAAACACTTTGGGGTTTCATTAGGTCCCATTTGTTTATTTTTGTTTTTATGTCCATTTCTCTAGGAGGTGGGTCAAAAAGGACCTTGCTGTGATTTACGTCATAGAGTGTTCTGCCTATGCTTTCCTCTAAGAGTTTGATACTTTCTGGCCTTACATTTAGGTCTTTAATCCATTTTGAGCTTATTTTGGTGTATGGTGTTAGGGAGTGATCTAATCTCATACTTTTACATGTACCTGTCCAGTTTTCCAGCCCCACATATTGAAGATGCTGTCCTTTCTCCACTGTACATTCCTGCCTCTTTTATCAAAGATAAGGTGACCATATGTGCGTGGGTTTATCTCTGAGCTTTTTATTCTGTTCCATTGATCTATCTTTCTGTTTTTGGGCCAGTACCATACTGTCGTGATTACTGTAGCTTTGTAGTATAGTCTGAAGTCAGGGAGCCTGATTCCTCCAGCTCCTTTTTTCGTTCTCAAGATTGCTTTGGCTATTCAGGGTCTTTTGCGTTTCCATACAAATTGTGAAATTTTTTGTTCTAGTTCTGTGAAAATTGCCAGTGGTAGTTTGATAGGGATTGCATAGAATCTGTAGATTGCTTTGGGTAGTAGAGTCATTTTCACAATATTGATTCTTCCAATCCAAGAACATGGTATATCTCTCCATCTATTTGTATCATCTTTATTTTCTTTCATCAGTGTCTTATAATTTTCTGCATACAGGTCTTTTGTCTCCTTAGGTAGGTTTATTCCTACATATTTTATTCTTTTTGTTGCAATGGTAAATGGGAGTGTTTTATTGATTTCACTTTCAGACTTTTCATCATTAGTGTATAGGAATGCAAGAGATTTCTGTGCATTAATTTTGTATCCTGCAACTTTACCAAATTCATTGATTATCTCTAGTAGTTTTCAGGTAGCATCTTTAGTATAGTATCATGTCATCTGCAAACAGTGACAGCTTTACTTCTTCTTTTCCGATTTGGATTCCTTTTATTTCCTTTTCTTCTCTGATTGCTGTGGCTAAAACTTCCAAAACTATGTTGAATAAGAGTGGTGAGAGTGGGCAACCTTGTCTTGTTCCTGATCTTAGTGGAAATGCTTTCAGTTTTTCACCATTGAGGATGATGTTGGCTGTGGGCTTGTCAAATATGGCCTTTATTATGTTGAGGAAATTTCCCTCTATGCCTACTTTCTGCAGGGTTTTTATCATAAATGGGTGTTAAATTTTGTCAAAAGCTTTCTCTGCATCTCTTGAGATGATCATATGGTTTTTCTCCTTCAATTTGTTAATATGGTTTATCACATTGATAGATTTGCATATATTGAAGAATCCTTGCATTCCTGGAATAAACCCCACTTGATCATGGTGTATGATCCTTTTAATGTGCTGTTGGATTCTGTTTGCTAGTATTTTGTTGAGGATTTTTGCATCTATGTTCATCAGTGATATTGGCGTGTAGTTTTCTTTCTTTGTGGCATCCTTGTCTGGTTTTGGTATCAAGGTGATGGTGGCCTCGTAGAAGGAATTTGGGAGTGTTCCTCCCTCTGCTATATTTTGGAAGAGTTTGAGAAGGATAGGTGTTAGCTATTCTCTAAACGTTTGATAGAATTCACCTGTGAAGCCATCTGGTCCTGGGCTTTTGTTTGTTGGAAGATTTTAAATCACAGTTTCAATTTCAGTGCTTCTGATTGGTCTGTTCATAGTTTCTTTTTCTTCCTGATTCAGTCTTGGCAAGTTGTGCGTTTCTAAGAATTTGTCCATTTCTTCCAGGTTGTCCACTTTATTGGCATAGAGTTGCTTGTAGTAATCTCTCATGATCTTTTTTATTTCTGCAGTGTCAGTTGTTACTTCTCCTTTTTCATTTCTAATTCTATTGATTTGAGTCTTCTCCCTTTTTTTCCCGATGAGTCTGGGTAATGGTTTATCTATTTTGTTTATCTTCTCAAAGAACCAGCTTTTAGTTTTATTGATCTTTGCTATCGTTTCCTTCATTTCTTTTTCATTTATTTCTGATCTGATTTTTATGATTGCTTTCCTTCTGCTAACTTTGGGGGTTTTTTTTGTTCTTCTTTCTCTAATTGCTTTAGGTGCAAGGTTAGGTTGTTTATTCGAGATGTTTCCTGCTTCTTAAGGTGGGCTTGTATTGCTATAAACTTCCCTCTTCGAACTGCTTTTGCTGCATCCCATAGGTTTTGGGTCGTTGTGTCTCCATTGTTATTTGTTTCTAGGTATTTTTTGATTTCCTCTTTGATTTCTTCAGTGATCACTTGGTTATTAAGTCGTGTATTGTTTAGCCTCCATGTGTTTGTATTTTTTACAGATCTTTTCCTGTAATTGATATCTAGTCTCATGTCATTATTGTCAGAAAAGATACTTGATACAATTTTAATTTTCTTAAATTTACCAAGGCTTGATTTGTGACCCAAGATATGATCTATCCTGGAGAATATTCCGTGAGCACTTGAGAAAAATGTGTATTCTGTTGTTTTTGGATGGAGTGTCCTATAAATATCAATTAAGTCCATCTTGTTTAATGTATCATTTAAAGCTTGTGTTTTCTTATTTATATTCATTTTGGATGATCTGTCCATTGGTGAAAGTGGGGTGTTAAAGTCCCCTACTGTGCATGTGTTACTGTCGATTTCCCCTTTTATGCCTGTTAGTATTTGCCTTATTTATTGAGGTGCTCCTATGTTGGGTGCAGAAATATTTACAATTGTTATATCTTCTTCTTGGATTGATCCCTTGATCATTATGTAGTGTCCTTCTTTGGCTCTTCTAATAGTCTTTATTTTAAAGTCTATTTGTCTGATATGAGAATTGCTACTCCAGCTTTCTTTTGGTTTCCATTTGCATGGAATATCTTTTTCCATCCCCTTACTTTCAGTGTGTATGTGTCTCTAGGTCTGAATTGGGTCTCTTGTAGACAGTATATATATGGGTCTTGTTTTTGTATCCATTCAGCCAATCTGCGTCTCTAGGTGGGAGCATTTAGTCCATTTACATTTAAGGTAATTGTTGATATGTATGTTCCTATTCCCATTTTCTAAATTGTTTTGGGTTTGTTATTATAGGTCTTTTCCTTCTCTTGTGTTTCTTGCCTAGAGAAGTTCCTTTAGCATTTGTTGTAAAGCTGGTTTGGTGGTGCTGAACTCTCTCAGCTTTCGTTTGTCTGTAAAGGTCTTAATTTTTCCATCAAATCTGAATGAGATCCTTGCTGGATGGAGTAATCTTGGTTGCAGGTTTTTCTCCTTCATCACTTTCAGTATATCCTGCCACTCCTTTCTGGCTTGCAGAGTTTCTGCTGAGAGACAGCTGTTATCCTTATGGGGATTCCCTTTTGTGTTATTTGTTGTTTTTCCCTTGCTGCTTTTAATATGCTTCCTTTGTATTTAATTTTTGACTGTTTGATTAATATGTGTCTTGGCGTATTTCTCCTTGGATTTATACTGTATGGGACTCTGTGTGCTTCCTGGACTTGATTAACTATTTCCTTTCCCATATTAGGGAAGTTTTCAACTATAATCTCTTCAAATATTTTCTCAGTCCCTTTCTTTTTCTCTTCTTCTTCTGGAACCCCTATAATTCGAATGTTGGTGTGTTTAATGTTGTCCCAGAGGTCTCTGAGAGTGTCCTCAGTTCTTTTCATTCTTTTTTTTTTATTCTGCTCTGCAGTAGTTATTTCCACTATTTTATCTTCCAGGTCACTTATCCGTTCTTCTGCCTCAGTTATTCTGCTATTGATCCCATCTAGAGTCTTTTTCATTTCATTTATTGTGTTGTTCATCATTGTTTGTTTCATCTTCAGTTCTTCTAGGTCCTTGTGAAATGTTTCTTGCATTTTGTCCATTCTATTTCCAAGATTTTGGATCATCTTTACTATCATTATTCTGAATTCTTTTTCACGTAGACTGCCTATTTCCTCTTCATTTGTTAGGTCTGGTGCGTTTTTATCTTGCTCCTTCATCTACTGTATGTTTTTCTGTCTTCTCATTTTATCTTACTGTGTTTGAGGTCTCCTTTTTGCAAGCTGAAGGTTCGTAGTTCCCGTTGTTTTTGATGTCTGTCCCCAGTGGCTAAGGTTGGTTCATTGGGTTGTGTAGGCTTCCTGGTGGAGGGGACTAGTGCCTGTGTTGTGGTGGATGAGTCTGGATCTTGTCTCTCTAGTGGGCAGGTCCACGTCTGGTGCTGTGTTTTGGGGTGTCTGTGGACTTATTATGATTTTATGCAGCCTCCCTGCTAATGGGTGGAGTTGTGTTCCCCCCACCCATGTTGTTTGGCATAGGTTGTCCAGCACTGTACCTTGCTGGTCGTTGAGTGAAGCTGGGTGCTTGTGTTGAGATGGAGATCTCTGAGGGATTTTCGCCATTTGATATTATGTGGAGCTGGGAGGTCTCTTGTTGACCGGTGTCCTGAAGTTTGCTCTCCCACCTCAGAGGCACAGCACTGACTCCTGCTGCAGCACCAAGAGCCTTTCATCCACACGGCTCAGAATAAAAGGGAGAAAATGTAGAGAGAAAGAATTAGAAGTAGGAAGAAAGAAAGAAAGAAAGAAAGAAGGAAAGAAAGGAGGGAAGGAAGGAAGGCAGGAAGAATGAAAGAAAGAAGAAATGAAGGAAAGAAGGAAAGAAAGAAAGAAAGGAGGGAGGGAGCGAGGGAGGGAGGAAGGAGGGAAGGAAGGAAAAAAGAAAGAAGATACAGTAAAATAAAATAAAGTAAAATATAATAAAGTTATTAAATTAAAAAATAATTATTTAGAAAGAAGAAAGGGATGGATAGAACCTCAGGACAAATGGTGGAAGCAACGCTATACAGACAAAATCTTACACAGAAGCATACACATACACCCTCACAAAAAGAGGTAAAAGGGAAAAAATCATAAATCTTGCTCTCAAAGTCCACCTCCTCAATTTGGGATGATTCATTGTCTAAAGGAGGGAAGGAAGGAAGGAAGGAAGGAAGGAAGGAAAGAGAGAAAGAAAGAAAGAAAGAAAGAAAGAAAGAAAGAAAGAGAAAGAAAGAAAGAAGGTAAAGTATAATAAATTTATTAAAATTAATTTATTAAGAAAAAAATTAAAATAAAAAATGGACGGATAGAGCCCTAGGACAAATGGTGGAAGCAAAGCTATACAGACAAAATCTCACACAGAAGCATACACATACACACTCACAAAAAGAGGAAAAGGGGAAAAAATCATAAATCTTGCTCTCGAAGTCCATCTCCTCAATTTGCGATGATTCGTTGTCTATTCATGTATTCCAGAGATGCAGGGTACATCAAGTTGATTGTGGAGCTTTAATCCGCTGTTTCTGAGGCTGCTGGGACAGATTTCCCTTTCTCTTCTTTGTTCTCACAGCTCACAGGGGCTCAGCTTTGGATTTGGCCCTGCCTCTGCGTGTAGGTTGCTGGAGGGCATTTGTTTTCTGCTCAGACAGGACCAGGTTAAAGGAGCCGCTGATTCGGGGGCTCTGGCTCACTCAGGCGGGCGGGGAGGGAGGGGCACGGAGTGTGGGGTGAACCTGTGGCAGCAGAGGCTGGCATGATGTTGCAGCAGCCTGAAGCACGCCGCGCGTTCTCCCAGGGGAGTTGTCCCTGGATCCCGGGAACTTGGCAGTGGCGGGCTGCACAGGTTCCCGGAAGAGGGGTGTGGATAGTGACCTGTGCTCGCACACAGGCCCCTTGGTGGCGGCAGCAGCAGCCTTAGCGTCTCCCACCCATCTCTGGGGTCCGCGCTTTTAACCGCGGCTCACGCCCATCTCTGGTGTTCGCACTTTTAGCCGCGGCTCGCGCCCGTGTCTGGAGTTCCTTTAAGCAGTGCTCTTAAACCCCTCTTCTCGCGCACCAGGAAACAAAAAGGGAAGAAAAAGTCTCTTGCGTCTTCGGCAGCTCCAGACCTTTTCCCGGACTCCCTCCCGGCTATCCGTGGTGCACTAACCCCCAGTCCTCTCCCTGCGCTCTGACCGAAACCCGAGCCTCAACTCCCAGCCCCGCCCGCCCCGGTGGGTGAGCAGACAAACCTCTAGGGCTGGTGAGTGCCGGTCGGCACCTATCCTCTGTGTTGGAATCTCCCCGCTTTGCCGTCCACACCCCCGTTGCTGTGCACTCCTCCGTGGCTCCGAAGCTCCCCACTCCGCCTCCCGCAGCCTCTGCCCGCGGAGGGGCTTCCTATTGCGTGGAAACCTTTCCTCCTTCACAGCTCCCTCCCACTGGTGCAGGTCCCGTCCCTATTCTTTTGTCTCTGTTTTTTCTTTTTTTCTTTTGCCCTACCCAGGTACGTGGGGGAGTTTCTTGCCTTTTGGGAAGTCTGAGGTCTTCTGCCAGCATTCAGTAGGTGTTCTGTAGGAGTTGCTCCATGTGTAGATGTATTTCTGGTGTATCTGTGGGGAGGGAGGTGATCTCTGCGTCTTACTCTTCCGCCATCTTCCCCTCCACCCTCTGATACTCTTTCGGAAAGGTCCTTTAGTATGTATTCTTCTGCCACTTGCCTCCTTTTTCTTCAGATTCCAGGTGTGATAATCCTATTCTGTATGTTATTCATTTCCTCTGCTGTATGGTGTTCTAATGTAGGCATATCCATAGATTATCAACTGTCAGGTTATTTATTTACTTATATGTTTATTTTTTATCATATAAAGAGGGATGCCATAAGCTTTCTTGTACAAAATGGCCAAAAGTATCCCTCTGCAATAAATGTATCTATTGTCAGTTATTTTATTTTGTTTCAATTAAGCATAGAATTTGAGAGAGTATGGAGGGGCTGGGGAAAGTGTGTTAAGGCAATGGAGGGAACATACAGGTGAATGCTAACTATCATAACAGACAGAAGTCATGCCTGTTCTATACATGTCTCTATGGATACATCCCAGAAAGTTTCTCTGGGGTGTTTATTTAAGGATGAGCAGGGTAAAAGGAATATTTATTATCTGTTGCTTGTAACATTACAGGGAAAGAAGAGTACAGCCATTTTAGAAAAGGACATAGGGAACAACATAAGCAAGTGGGCTTGACAGGTCCAGTAAAACAAAGTGCCTAAAGGCTTGGGCTTCTGAGACAATAACCAGAGACCCACAGGAGTAAAAGATTAGCTCTCGCTCTGTTGCACGGATGTATGTACATAGTTTCCAAAGGAAAAAAGTGGGAGTATAAATCCACCACACAGCAGAATTACTGAACTCCCAGTTCCCTGAAAGATATAGATGAAGGCCTGACACACATTCCTAAGGTGTTTTTGAAAGAAGCAGACCCCCACCAGATGAAAATTGCTGACTGCAAGCACGTAGACCCCAGATGAGTTGAAACCAAAAGATTGATGACACTTGAAACTTCAACTTGATGCCAACCAATCCGAGAATTGAGCACAACTGATCAAGCACCATGTGGTCCCCTTCATCACCCTCCCTTTAAACCCCTTCCTTGAAAGTCCTCAGGGAGTTGGCACTCTTTTATGCCTTCTCCCTTGTGCACAAGCTATCCTTCTAATAAAAATTTTGCTTGCCTAAGAATCTTGTGGGGGCTATATTCTTTTCTATGGTATTGCTGTCCAAGAATCTGAAGAGGACCTGGAAACACTGTTCACTTAATGGCTTAAAACCACACAAGTTTATTATGTCACAGTTTCTTTGGCTCATAAGTCTGGACACAGTTTAGCTGGGCCATCTGCAAGACTACAATTAAGGTGCTGGCCAGGGCAGATGTCTTGTCTGAAGGCTCAAATTGGGAAAAGATTAAATTCCAAGCTCACATAGTTTTTGTTGCTAGAATTCACTTCCTTATGGCTATTGGACTAAAGAATTCAATTTCTTCCTGGCTGTTTGCCAAAGGTTGTCCTCAGCTGCTTGCCACTATTGACCTATCAACAAGGTTGCTGAATTCATCAAAGTCTTTTCATAAGACTGAGGTCACAATCTTATGTAATGGTCATGAAAGTAATATCACATCACACTTGCAATGTTATCTAGGTTAAAAACAAGATGTAGGTTCCCCTTCCACTCAAAGGGAGGGAACCACACATGTTTGTGAACAATATGAGGCAGGGATCATGGAGACTACCTAAGAATCTGTCTGCCACAAGGGTTTTTCTTTTCTTTTTCTTTTTTGTTGTTGTTTTTATCAGTTTCCAGCAATGTATAATGTTTTGATTTGTTCAACAGCTTCTCAAAATTTAGAATTGTCAGAATTTGCCAAATTGTTGGGTAGGCAATGCCACCTCATTTTAATTTTAAAAATTAGAAATGCAGTGAGGCTCGTTTATGTGCCTTTTTGATAAATTGCCAACTTCTGTATTCCACTTCGTGTTATATTTTTTGAGTGTCTTTCTCATTGATATTAGAAATTCTTTATATTTTCTGAGTATTCTTTGTGGCATCCGGAACATTGCAAATACTTTCTGCCAGTCTGAAACTCATATCATCATTTTGTTGTTTTCTTTAGGGAAGCCCTTTTGCCTTTCTCTGGAAAGATGTGGAAGAGTTCAATTATCCCCTCCTATTGGGCTTTATTTTCAGACAATATTCATGATGAAATTCTCATATATTTTACCAAATGACTGAAATATTTGTGTTTTTTAAAAAGTCTTTAATTCCTCTGGGATTACTTTATTGTAAAGTGTAAAGTATAGATCATAGTGTTTCCATGTGGATATCTGTTTGATCTACTTCTGTTAAAATGTTCATCTTTCTAAATTGCTGTGCTATACAACCTCTCTCAATTTTTTCTTTTCAATTTCATTAGGTTATTTATCTCTACCTTGCCAATACAAAACTGTTTTAATTTATTTTTATCATAAATTTTAATATCCAGTAATGTTTCTTTATATAATTACTGTATGAGTGTTTCTTGTGGGGTTTTAGGGTGGGAGGAGGGGAGATTTGTTCTATGATAAGTCTTCTGTCAGAGTATAAAAATCCTCAGGAAATCTCAGCGTATGAAGATCCTAGGGAAATAGTCCAAGTTTTTGCTGGAATCACACTGATAATTTGGGTAGAATGGACTTTTTGAAAATGATTTTTGACTCTTCATATTGATACTTTTAGTATGAATCTCAATTTATTTAATTTCTTTTTCTCTTTTATGAAAAAATTCACCTTTAAAATGGTGAGACGGTGGTATCCATCAGCCTGGGTAAATTAAATTTTTTACAGTAGTAACTTGTGACTATAAAATATGTTCTATCTTTGGTCAGTTTGACCCCAAGTTCATAGTATTTCAAGTTGCTATAAACAATTTATTATTATTTAATAATTATTTATTAGTATTATTTTAAATTAATACTAATTTATTAGTAGCATTTTAAATTAAGCAGTACTTTATTTTTATCAGTTACCTAATTACTGAGTACCCTAATCCTATGAGTTAAATTATGTCTTCTCTCCTCACTGACGTGTGTTCCCTCTGTAAACAAACAAACATGTGACTGTAAATGCTAGGTATGTTTCTGAGGCCTCCATTTTTTTCCCTATGGGATATTTTGTCTCTTACTGCACCTATATCATGCTGTCTTAAATGATACGAACTTTCTGACCTTGATTGGTAGTAAGGTACATCCTCCTAGTGTATTTTTTTCCTCTTTGGTTATATTATGAATTTTCTTGTACTCATATTCTTTCTTTCAAATAAACATGAAAATCTGTTTGTCAGTGTCCTCATTCAACTTGTTGGATATTTTAAGAGAAAAGGCGTTGACTATATAGATCAAATTGAGATGTGAGATGCTTCATACATGGATTCATCTTACTCATGAACATGGACCTGATATCCATTTAGTTATGCACATTGACAGGTTGAAAGGACACTTTTAGGGCATCTATATTCATCTAAAGATACTTGCCTGTAATTTTATTTTTTGATAGTGTCTTAGTCTGGCTTTGGTATCAGGGTGATGACTTTAGGAATGTTCCCTCCTCTTCAACCTTTCAGAAGACTTTGAGAAAGATTGGTATAAGTTCTTTGTGTGTTTGGTAGTATTCCCCAGTGAAGCCATCAGGTCCTGGAGTTTTGTTTTCTGGGAGTTTTCTTATTACAGATTCTATTTCACTTCTAGAGAACAGTCTGTTCAAATTATATATTTCTTCTTGATTCAATTTTAGTGGGCTCTACATTTCTAGACACTTGTCCATTTCTTCTAGGTTGTCCAATTTGTTGGGTTATAATTGTTCATAGTATTTGCTTATAGTTTTGTTTTTTGTTTTTGTAATTTCTGCAAGATCAGTTGTTGTTTCTCCTCTTTCATTTCTTATGTTGATTATTTTGGTCCTCTTCTTAGTGAATCTGCCTAGAGGTTTGTTTATTTTGTTTATCTTTCTAAAAAACAGTTCTTAGTCTTATTGATTCTTCTATTTTTTTTAAATCTCTATTTTGTTTATTTCCTTTCTGATCGTTTTTATTTCCTTCCTTCTGCTGACTGTAGTTTTGTTTGTTCTTTTTTTTTCTCATTCTTTCAGGTGGTAGGTTAGATTGTTTATTTGAGAGTTTTTCTGTTTTGTTTTGTTTTGTTTTTTTTCCCCAGGAAGGCCTGTATTGCTCTGAACTTCCCTTGTAGGACTGCATCCCATAGATTTTGTACGGTTGTGTTTTCATTGTTATTTGTCTCAAGATATTTTAAAATTTCCTCTTTGGTTTCATCATTGACCCATTGGTTTTTTAGTAGCATGTTGTTTAGTCTCCACGTAATCATTTTGTTTTCTCGTTTCTCTTTTTGTGGTTGATTTCTACTTTCATGCTGTTGTGGTCAGAAAAGATGCTTGAAATAATTTCTAGCCTCTTAAATTTTTTGAGGCTTATTTTGTGTCCTAGTATGTGGTCTATCTTAGAGAGTGTTCCATGTGCATTTGAAAAGGTGTATTCTGGTTTTGGGGGATATAGTGTCCTGAAAATATCAATAAAATCTAACTGTTCTATTGTGTCATTTGTGATCTCTGTTGCCTTATTGATTTTCTGTGTGGAAGAGCTGTCCATTGATGTCAGCAGGATGTTAAAAGCTCCTACTATTATTGTATTCCCATCAGTTTCTCCCTTTATGTCTGTTAGTATTTGTTTTATGTATTTAGGTCCTCCTATATTGAATGCATATATGTTAATGAGTGTAATATCCTTTTCTTGTATTGATCCTTTTATCATCATATAGTGCCCTTCTTTATCTTTATGACCTTTGTTTTAAAGTCTATTTTGTCTGACATGAGTGCTGCTATCCCCTGCTTTCTTGTCATTTTCATATGCATAAAATATCTTTTTCTGTCTCCTCACTTTCAATCTCTGTGTGTCCTTCATCTTAAAGTAAGTCTCTTGGACCACATTGTAGGCTATTGTTTTATTATCTAATCTCCCACTCTATGTTTTTTTTGATTGGTGCATTCTGTGACATTTAAGGTAATTATTGATAGTTGTGTATTTATTATTTAAACCTTGTTTTCCAGTTGATTTTGTATTTCTTCTTTGTTCCTTTATTTTTCTCTTTGTTTTTCCTTTTGTGGTTTGATGGTTTTCTTCTGTATAATGCCTGAATTGTTTTCTTTTTGTTTTTTTGTGAATTTATTGTATGTTTTTGATTTGTGGTAACCCTGGTTTTCAAGTATTTTAACCCATTTCTCTAGCTACTTGTTTTAAACTGGTAGTCGTATAAATTCAAAAACATACTAAAAACAATCTACGTTTTCTTACTCCCCTCTCCCACATTTTATGATTTTGATGTCCTCTTTTACATCTTCATATTTATGCTTTCACTGTTCATTGAGGTTATAATCACTTTCACAAATTGTTTTTGATTTTTTAAAATTTACATACTGACTTATATAAGTGGTTTACTTTCCTATTATGTTTTCTTTCCTGTAGATTCTTGCTTCTCTTCTATTTAGATAAGATATTTCAATATTTCTTTTATATAGGTTTAGTATTGCTGTATTCTTTTAGTTTTTTCTTATCTGAGAAATTCTTTCTCTCCTTATATTCTGAATGATAATCTTGCTGAGTAAAGTATCCTAGGTTTCAAGGTTTTCCCTTTCAGGACTTTGAATATAACTTTCCCCTTTCTTCTGGCCTGCAATGTTCCTGTAGAGAAATCAGGTGATAGTCATATGGGGATTCCCTCATGACTAACTCTTCATTTTTCTCTTGCTGCTTTTAGAATTTTCTCTTTAACTTTTTCCATTTATAATATGGCTTGGTTAAATATAATTTAACCCAATCTGTTTGGGTTCATCTTGTTGTACCCTCTGGGTTCCTGTACCTCAATATGTTTCCTTCTTTAGGTTTGGGAAGTTTTCAGCCATAACTTCTTCAAATACACTTTCAATCACCTTTTCTCTGTCTTCTCCTTCTGTGATCCCTATTATGTGTAGATAGGCATGCTTTATATTATCCCATAAATCTCGTATGTTGCTTTCTTTTTTTATTTGTTTTTCTGTCTGCTGTTCTGATTGGGTAATTTCAATTTTTCTATCTTCCAGATCCCTTATTCATTCTTCTGCATTATTTAGTTTGCTATTTATTGCCTTTAACTCAGTTTCATCTCAGCAAATATTTTCTAATTTTGATTGGCTCCTCTTTATAATTTCTAGTTCCTTGTTACAGCCATTTGTACTTCTATTGATAACCTTTCTTAATTCCTCAGTCTTTTTATTAGCTCCTTTTTGAACTTGGGGTCTAGTAGTCTATAGAGGTCAGTTTTATTGTTTGTTCTTTCAGGGGAATTCTCTTCTTTTAATTGGGACTGTTTCCTCTGCTTCTTCATTTTACTTATATTTCTCCAACTTTATAACTTTAGGGGAAATAGTTATCTACTGTGATCTTCAAGGGCTGTTTTTATGTGGGAGCATACCTGTGTAGCCTGTGTGAGTCTAATATTTTGGTGCGAGGGCTGTTTTTAGTACTGATGGCTGCCACGTCTTTCCTCAGTGTGTGCTGACCATTATCCCCTTGATAGGGAGTGTGACCAGTGTTGTGGTGACCACAGCCTACACTGGATGTTGAGCATGGCCTCCTCTTTGCTCTTTGGCTGTCACAGCCCTGTCTGGGGCAGGGT
Source organism: Monodon monoceros (assembly GCF_005190385.1). NCBI lineage: Eukaryota > Metazoa > Chordata > Mammalia > Artiodactyla > Monodontidae > Monodon > Monodon monoceros. The sequence goes on along the minus strand of NW_021703782.1, from coordinate 23,251,284 downwards.
CTGCTCCTCAGTTGTTGGATTAGAAGCCTCCAGATCTGGTTTTAATCTGTAATTTGAGGTAGGTGGGACTGGAACACTCCACTGGGAGAGGAGCCACTGAGTATTCCTCCACAGGGGCTCTCCACCACAAAGTGAACTCTGTGGTGTCATCTGTCACCCATTGCATGCACTCACAAAGTACATTGCAGTTGGCACTGCCCTCAGCCTTGGGAATGCTTGCAATTGGCCCAGATATCTCTTAGGCACTGAGTTCACAAAGCCACTGGCACAGATTCACTGAAGTTCAGCACCCAGGCCTGCCATAGTCATGCACCTGGACCTGGGGTGGGAACTATGCGGATCAGCTCAGACCCCAGCCCCACCTTTGCATGCACATACCCACAAAGTTCGCCACTGCTAACACTGGACCCAACCCAGCCATTGAATCACCAGTAATCTGCTTGAATGTCCCACAGGTGCTGCACTTACAAAGCCACTAGCAGTATCCACCAAATTGTCACAGCCACCAGGAATTGGCTTAGATTTCAGCCCCCCTCTGCATGTGGGTAACCTGCCAGTGCTTGCTTGCTCTCAGAGCTCATAGAGGCAGAGCCTTGCCCACTGTGAGCATGCTGAGAAGGAGGCTTCTATGGTGTGGCCCCACCCCTCCCCTCACTATTTAACAATGGGGCGTCTATTGTGGACACAGGCTCCATTCTTTGCACACACCTGGTTGCAGCCAGGACCACACTCCAGTCCCTTCAGGCTGTCTCCGTTCATCCAACCTCAGTCCTCTCCCCAAGTCTGTGGGCTGAAGCCTGAATTTCAGCACCCAGTCCTTGTGCACACCAGCAGACATGCACCTGATGCTGGGACATGAAGTGAGGTGACCAGGGCCTCTGCGCTGGTCTCTCTCTGTTCTGCTGCTGCACTCTCCTCTGAGCCTCTGAAGTTCCCTATCTGTCCTGGCTGATCTCTGAGACAGTGAAGGGGGTTTCCAGGGTGAGGGAACCTTTCCTCTTTCACGGCTCCCTCCTAAGGGAGCAGATCTCATACCAATTCCTTTTCTTCCTTTCATTCTACAAAGTTATATGTGATCTTTCTTGCAGCTTTAGCTGTATGAGATCTGTCAATGTGCAGTAGGTATTCTGTGAAGGTTATTCCATGTGTAGATGTATTTTTGATGTATTTGTGGAAGGAGATGAGCTCCATGTCCTTCTATTCTGCCATCTTGATCTCCACCTCCCATGGTATTAACTTTTAAAGAAAGTTTGTCTCTAATTTATCCATTGGAATTCAATGCAGCTATCTTATATATAACATCTTTTTAAAGTCACTATTTTCATTGAGTGTGTGGGAACTGATCTAATTGCTATGATACTCATCTTTTACACAGTATGAAAAGTTCTGATTATTATGTGGGGAAGAAGTGAGCCAGTACAATTTTTCAAAAATTAACTGGGCTATCCCCACTCTGTTTGTGGGTCCTGATTGATGTCTCTACAATTGCTTAGAAAATATGAACATCTTAGAAAATTACTCTCTTTCGATATCTGTATCTCTGGCCAACAACTTTGATCATAAAAAGATGGACCATCTTTTATGATGTTCAGAAACAAAAAGGCTTTGGGGAGAAAGATACTGTTCTTAAGGCCTTGAGGGTCAAATCCATATCCAGAGGAGATCCCTAGTGACAGAGCCCCCTGAGTAGTCCTGTAGAAGTCAATGTTCACTGATCTTTTTTGTTTTTATCACAAGATATGAGTTGTTACAGGAAACAAACAAAATAGAACCAAGACAGAGGAATACAGGGTTGGAAAGGTAATGCCCAATCCTACAGGTACTGTTTGTGCCATGGATACAGCTATAACTGAAACCTGTTCTTGATCATTTCTATTAGGTGAGCTAAACACAGGTTTGAATTGTGTCCTTGTCATTTACATCCTAAAGAGTCCTGGCTCTGTTCACTGAATGTGTTTATTCTCTGAAAATTCAAGGACATTTATATGATGACCTGTTATTTACATTTCCAATAATATAAATTTCAGTTTCAAGAAAAGGAAACAAACTCTAAAAGTTTTCTTTCTCTTAAAAATTATTCCAAGATTAAAGAAATAAAAAAAACTAAACAAAATAAGTACATTGGATTTATATCTAGTCTAGTCCATATACCATCTAGTCCAGTATTAGGCTAGCAAACATAGTCTCCAGAGTAGAAAAATAATTGCTTTTTGCCCACTGAATAAGTTATCAGTATTACTGATGGCTTACATGTTTTCACAATTTTCTCCAAATAGATTGGCTCGGTCTTCTGCTACAGGTTACTATATATTTATTTTTCAAATCCCTGTCTTATTTTATCCATTCTGTTTCAGTTATAAAAAGGCAATTATTGTCTTACCATGAATTTTGCTACATTTAATCTATAAACCTATTATCTAACATCTTTCACAAAATAAGTTGGCTTTTCTCCCACCTCCCCCCCATCTCAAAATAATCTTTTGGAGATCATAGGTCAGATAGTCTTAATGCTGAAAGGATTATAAGAACAATTGCTTTATTCTGCATTCATCTTTGTGAATACAAAAGCCTAAATCTCTAAAGTACTTTGTGTGTATGTTTAACATTATGTTCCTGGTTTATTATTATTATTTCATTGTTAGCTCTGAAATTCAAACTTAACAAAGTATCGAATTGAAGAGTATTACACAGAAAACTACCATTAAAATAGTATTTATATTTTAAAAATAAAAAGTACTTATTTTAATTGTATTTCTTCACTTTATTTTGCAGATCAGTACACATTTTATTTCTTTTGAAATGAATGTACTTATCAATTCAAGGGAAATAACTCTCAAATTAGTTACTATCCATGTGTACATCTTTTGGTGAACTTAAGTTGAAAATTTTGTACTGAATTTCAAAGGATTGTGTTTTTATCTAGGGGTGCAAATATCTCTTTGAAACAGTGATTTCATTTTTTTGGATAGATGCCCCAGAAGTGGGATTGCTGCATATGGTAGTTCCATTTTTAATTTCTTGAGGAAACTCAATACTGTTTTCCATAGAGGCTGTACTAGTTTGCATTTCCACCAACAGTATACAGGAGATCCCTTTTCTACACATCCTCACCAGCATTTGTTATCTCTTGTCTTTTTGATAATAAACATCCTAAAATGTATGAGGTCATATCACACTGTGGTTTTGATCACATTTCCCTGATGATTAGTGATGCTGAGCACCTTTTCATGTAGCTGTTGGCCATTTGTATATCTTCTTTGGAAAATATATATTCAGGTCCTTTGCCCATATTTTAATTGGGTTGTTTGTTTTGTTGCTATTGAGTCATGTACATTCCATGTATATTTTAGGTATTAACTTCTTATTGGATATGTGGTTTGCAAATATTTTCTCCCATTCCATAGGTTGCCTTTTCATTTTGTTAATGATTTTCTTTGCTGTGCAGAAGGATTTTTGTTTGATGCTTGTTTATTTTCCCTTTTTGTTGTCTTTCTTTTGTTGTCAAATCCAAATAATCATTGTCAAAACGATTGTCATAAAATTTACCCCCTATGTTTTCTTCTAGGAGTTTTCCAGTTTCAGATCATATATTCAGATCTTTAACCCATTTTGAGTTGATTTTTTTATGGTGGAAGATAGAGGTCCAGTTTCATTCTTTTGCGATTGCTGTCCAGTTTTCCCAACACCGTATATTGAAGAGACTGTCCTATTTCCTTTGTATATTCTTGGCTACTTTATCAAAAATTAATTGACCATATATTATATTTCTGGGATATCTATTCTGTTACATTCATGTATATGTCTATTTTTATGCCAATGCAATACTCTTGATTACTATGGCTTTATAATATAGATTGAATCAGGAAGTATGATGTCTCCAGCTTCATTCTTTCTCAAGCTTGCTTTGGCTATTTGAGATGTTTTTGGTTCTATACAAATTTTAGGATTATTTGTTATATTTCTATAAAAATGCCATTGGAACTTTGGTAGTGATTGCATTGAATCTGTAGATCACTTTGGGTAATATGGACATTTTAACAATATTAATTCTTCCAATCTAAGAACAGGGATTAACTTTCCCATTTATTTATGTCTTCTTCAGTTTCCCTTCAATGTCCTATAGTTTTCAGCATATATTTTGCCTCCTTGGTTAACTTATTCCTAAGAATTTTACTATTTTTGATGTTATTATAAATGAGATTGTTTTCTTAATTTCTCTTTCTGATTGTTATTAATTTATTAATATGCAACTAATTTTTTGTATGTTGATTTGTCATCCTGCAAATTTACTGAATTCATTTATTAGTTTTAACAGTGTTTTGGTGGAGTCTTTTGGGTTTTCTATATATAATGTACTGTCTGCAGATAGGAACAATTTTACTTCTTTCTGATTTGGATGGCTTTTCTTTTCTTTTCTTGTTTAATTACGTTGGCTAGGACTTTCAGTGCTATGCTGCATAAAAGTAGTGAGAGTGGGCATCCTTGCCTTGTTCTTGATATTAGAAAAAAGCTTTTAGCTTTTCACCATTGAGTATGATGTTAGCTGTGATTTTGTCATATATGACTTTATTATGTTGAGGTACATTCCTCTATACCCAGTTTTTTTTTAGAGTTTATCATGAAAGAATATTGAATTTTGTCAATTTCTCTGCATCTATTGAGATGGTCTCATGATTTTTATCCTTCATTTTGTTAATGTGTATATCTCATTGATTGATTTGCAGATATTGAACTATCCTTGAATTCCTGGACTAAATTTCACTTGATCATTATTCATGATCCTTTTAATGTACTGTTGAATACAATTTGCTAAATTTTGATGTTTTTTACATCAAGTTTATCAGAGATATTATCCTATAATTTTCTTTTCTTGTAATTCCTTGTCTGACTTTGGTGTTAGGGTAATGCTGCTCTCATAAAATGAATGTGTTAAAATGGAAGTGTTCCCTCCACTTTTGGTTTTTGGAAGTGTTTGAGAAGGATTGGTATTACTTCTTAAATGTTTGATAGAATTCATCAGTGAAGCCATCTAGTCCTGAACTTTTCTTATTGGGAGATTTTTGATTACCAGTTCAATCTCCTTACTAGTAATTCATGTGTTCAAATTTTTCTATTTCTTTATGATTCAGTCTTGGAGAGTTGTATGTGTCTAGCAATTTATCCAATTCTTTTAGGTTGTCAAATTTGTTGGTGTATAATTGTTCATAGTAGTCTCTCATGATCCTTTGTAGATATCAGTTGTAATGTCTCCTCTGTCATTTATAGTGTTATTTATTCATATCTTCTATCTCTCTCTCTCTCTCTCTCTCTCTCCCCGTCTCTTGTTTTCTTTTAGTTAGTCTAGCTAAAGTTTTGTCTCTCTTGTTTGTCTTTTCAAAAAAACCAATTCTTGGTTATAATGATCTTGTCTATTTTCTTCTTAGTTTTGTTCCATTTATTTCTGATTTAATCTTTGTTATTCCTTTCTTCTACTAACTTTGGACCTAGTTTGTTCTTCTTCTAGTTCCTTAATGTATAAAGTTAGGTCATTTAACTGAGATTTTGTTTCTCTTACTGTAGGTTTCTTAATGTACCAACTTCCCTCTTACAATTTCTTTCATTGCCTCACATAAGTTTTGATATGTTGTGTTTCTATTCTCATTGCCTCAAGATATAGTTTGATTTTTCTTTTGTTTTTTTATTTGACCCATTGTTTGTTCAAGAGCAAATTGTTTAATCTTCACATATTTATGAGTTTTCCAGTTTTCTTCTTATAACTAATTTCTAATTTCATACCATCTTTTCACAGATGCCTTTGTTTGATTCTTTATAAGAACCCCCAAATCTTGAGATTCCCCACTTAATATTTCTTTCATGATATTAATATAAAATAAATGCATTAAATAATTAGATTATTGGCAGAGACATTAGATTATCATTCATTAACTTTACTAACTCGGTAAATATTTATTAAAGCTGGCATAAGCCAGAAATTGGGCAAGTTGTTGAGAATTCAAAGATGAAGACAGAGCTCTTGGCCTAGTGTAGTTCTCATTTTAGTGATGATTATATTAAGGCAAATTCTATCCGAATGTCTGGTTTCCCTCTCTTCAGTATTCTGGCTGTTATACTGATGATTGTTTTCTTTTACAGAGAAGCTACACTGGAACCCTGTTATAACATTATTTATTGACCATGAATAATGAATTGAGTATTGATTAATTAGTCAATTAATTTCTCTACAATTAATTTTGTAAAGCAAAGTTTACTATTAGCAAAACTGAAGCCCACTAAATGGAGATTGGTTACTAAAATGTCAAAAGGGCTTATCATTTTTCCTCATAATAAGTGATACAATTCCATGTGTAATGGAAACTATTATGATGACTATTACATAACTTTTTATTGTTTTTAATGCTACTTAAAAACATAGTGCAACAAAGTGTAATTGTGTTGGCACCTCTACTTTCTGGTTACTCCTTGTTGTTTCCTGATTGTCTCCAACTATTCTTTTGACTCCTTTAAACTGTGGATGATCTGCTTAGATTCTCTCTTTCCACTCTGTCCTTCTTGATTACATATCTACTGTAATCTAATATGTCCATTCCCTACCTTGCCAGCTCAGTTACTTCTTATTTTACTTTTTATAGCAATTATCTTTATCTGAAATTATCTTGTTTGTACATTTAACTTACTTTCTGTCTTCCACACTAAAATATACGCTCCATTAGAGGGTCCTTGTCTGTCTTGTTCATTACTATATCTCCAGCACATAATAGATGCTCAAAAACTATTGGTTGAGTGAGTGAATGGAGGAACGAATGAGTCAGAAAAGAATTTTCTCTGAAGGATACAGATAGAAAATACAGATCATGGCTTCAGGATACTCACTATCCAGTTGAGGACACAAGATGTCTACATATGAAAGTGTGACTAGGGTGTGATTTTCATAACTGACAGGGGACTTCTGTGGATGATCAGGGGAGAGAGCCATCACTGGGCATGGGCCTAATCAGAAATAGCTTCATAGAGTACATATAACTTGCTTCTCATGGAGACTTCTCCCACAAAGCTTCCTGAAATCTGGGATCTATAAATGAGGGGTTATTTCTGCTTGAGAGACCAAGTAGGACTGTACAGAGGAAATGTTCTCTATGACCCTACCCTACCAACCTCTCTAAGTGCACTCCAATTCCTCACATCTAACTCTTGCCTGAGGGCTTTTGAGTTTGCTGCCTCATTGACCTGGAGTGTTCTTCCCATAGATAAAAGAGTTGACCCTTTATCTTCTAAATCTCACCCTAGATTACACTCTCTGAGAACACAGGTTATATGAAAATTTCTTGTCTGTGTTTTAAAAATCTTTATAACTAGAATGGAAGCTCCATGGAACACTGATCATCTGTGTCTTGTGCTTTGCATTATTCCTGATACCTAACACAGTGCTGGGAACTGTGTTTTTAATAAATGAATGAATAAATGATTTCAAAGAATGCACTTTGGAAAAAGTGGTGCAGGCAGGAGGAGATTAATGTTACAAAGATGAGGACATACCAGGAGATTAGAGGGCAGAAGTCAAATCTTGTAGATAAGAAACAACTTGAGTAGACTGCAATATAAGGAACAAGAAGTTTAAAATTAATTTAATAATTTGTTTGCAATTCCATTTGGAATACATATGACTTTGACTCTTAATTTTTAACATTGCTTTTCTCACATTTTGTAAAAATTTTATAACATGTAACAAAAATTGGTTGCTTTAATTAATACATACAAAATTAACATTGGCATATAAGTTAAATAATATAGTTTAAGTAATGGTATAATATATAAATTTTCATTGCTTATTTCATGAACTTTGCAAGAAAATATGTTGATGTATAATTCAAACTATTAATGGCAGTATCAAGAGGCAAACCTTATCTTCCATTTGATGTTCTATAGCTCCCACTGTTCAGTAGTCTACTGAGATAGATTACATATATATTTCTATACTTAAATAAGGATATACCTTATACCTATATAAGAATATATTTTAGTTTGGCAGAAATTTTTCCTTAAAGCTGTACCATAAATATCTTGTAATTGTATCTGATTATCCTCTAACATATTCTTTATTACTGATCTGTTACTGATCTTTATTCACCAGCACACAAAAAGATATTTGTACATTTGCCAAATTTGATATCATAAAGCCTGACTATAATATTGCTCTGTGATTACACCACACATCACACTGGGTTATAGGAAATCTTTCTGATAATTTTTATGTCAACTCTCCAAGGATGGGATGGAATCCAAAGCACACCTGCTATGATGCAAATACGCATAAGTGGTCACTCATTACTAGTGATAAGCCACCATAAAGAAGTAATATTTCTTTTAAATTAAAAAGCCACCCAAATTAATGTAACTTTTAGTACTAAAACTTATCATCAAAAGAAGGCATACAGATAACATATAGAACATAAAAAAAGTCTAGCCAAATTAACAATCCAAAAATGTAAAGTAAAATGAAACAAAGATACTATCTCCCATAAAATAAATTAATATGTAGAAAATTAATAAAAGTTAAAACCCAGTGTTAGAAATGGCTTGAGGTAATGTCCATTTTACCCTTTCAGAGGGAATGTGACAAATTTTAGGAAGTCAGTTTGACAAGATTATCAAATGTTTAAAATATGTACATAATTTCATTAAGAACTTGTACTTGGTGATTTATCACTGAGGAAAAAATCTTGACATCACAAAAAGCATGAATATTTTATACAGTCATGCATACAATAGTGAAAAAGTATAAACAGCCTACAAGTCCATAGTCCACACAATGAAATACCTCAATGCCATTAAAAATATCTTGAAGTATGTTTAATAATATATAAAACTGACCATTTATTGAGTGTACAAAATATATATATATGCATAGAAAGTTTTTTCTGTTTATCCTGAATTTCTAAATTATGTATTATATGCATGGATTATTTTATAATCAGAAAAAGTAGACTACTATTATTTAAATTTAGAGCATCGTTCATGTACCTCAAATAGCCCAAAAAATACAGTATATCTAAATTTAGATCAAAATTTCATAAAGTAAATTTCAGAAAACTTTTGTTAATGCACATTATTGGGATTCTTACTGCATTTGTTTATTTGAATTATATTAATCATTCCTGGATTTATGCAGGGCTTGGTTTGTGTGACTCATGGATTTTATATAAACAATTTATGGTAAAAACTTAATATTTTGACCCAAGGGAAAAAGTTATTTTCTGGTATCAAAATTGTTCTTTGTTTGCAAATTTTAAAACTATAAAATGTAGTTTTTGTAGTGCATAAAAATTTCACCATTTATTTCAAATAGAAAATAAAACATTTAATATACATGCACTTTATATCAATTTTCAACTCTTAAAAGTGGGAAAAAATTATGACCCAGGAAAAAATTGGGACAGTATTAGCTTAAAAATAAAATTGCTCATTCATATTAAATAGGCTAATTAATTAATTCATATTAATTAGGCTGCTTTTAAACAAACCTATATTTGACTTGATGAAAATATATCTTATATGATATTGTCGGGGGACAAAATTTTCCACCCCAGGGAAATCTTCAAGATGGCAGAGGAGTAAGACGTGGAGATCACCTTCCTCCCCACAAATACATCAAAAATACATCTACATGTGGAACAACTCCTACAGAACACCTACTGAACGCTGGCAGAAGACCTCAGACTTCCCCAAATGCAAGAAACTCCCCACATACCTGGGTAGGGCAGAAGAAAAAAGACAACAGAGACAAAAGAATAGGGATGAGACCTGCACCTCTGGGAAGGAGCTGTGAAGGAAGAAAAGTTTACACACACTAGGGAGCCCCTTCACTGGCAGGGACAGGGGGTGGGCTGGGGGGAAGCCTTGGAGCCATGGAGGAGAGTGCAGCAACAGGGGTGCAGAGGACAAAGCAGAGAGATTCCTGCACAGAGGAGCAGTGCCAGCCATTGCTCACCAACCTGAGAAGCTTGTCTGCTCACACGCTGGGGCAGGTGGGGACTGGGAGCTGAGGCTCAGGCTTCAGAGGTCAGATCCCAGGGAGAGGACTGAGGTTGGCTGAGTGAAGACAGCCTGAAGGGGGATAATGCACCACAGCTAGCCAGGAGGGAGTCTGGGAAAAAGTCTGGACCTGCCGAAGAGGCAAGAGACCATTATTTCAGGGTGTGCGAGGAGCAGGGATTCCTTCCCTGTGTATCCACAGAAGGCAGAACACCGCCTAAGTGAGCTCCAGAGATGGGCATGAGGCAGGGCTATCAGCTCAGATCCCAGAGATGGACATGAAAGGCTAACGCTGCTGCTGCCACCACCACTGCAACCAAGAATCCTGTGTGCGAGCACAGGTCACTACCCACACCCCACTGGGAGCCTGTGCAGCATGTCACTGCCAGGGTCCCAAGATCTAGGGACAACTTCCCCAGGAAAACACACGGCACGCCTCAGGCTCTTACAATGTCGTGTTGGCCTCTGCTGCTGCAGGCTCACCCCACATTCCAATTATGACTACTGTACCCCTCCCTCTCCAGCCTGAGTGAGCAAGAGAGCCCTAATCAGCTGCTGCTTTAACCCTCTCCTGTCTGGGCGAGGAACAGGCGCCTGAGGGCAACCTACATGCAGAGGTGAGGCCAAAACCAAAGCTAAATCCAGGAACTGGGTGAACAAAGAAGAGAAATGGAAATTCCTCCATGCAGCCTCAGGAGAAGCAATTAAATACCCACAGTCAAATTGACGAACCTGTATCTATGGAATACCTGAATAGACAATGAATGTTCCCAAAATTGAGGCAGTGGATTTTGGGAGCAACTGTAGACTTGGGATTTGCATTCTGTGACTGATTTGTTTCTGATTTTTACGTATAACTTAGCTTAGTTTTTAGTCCTTTATCACTGGTGGATTTGTTTATTGGCTTTGTTGCTCTCTTTCTTTTTTAATTTTCTTAATTTTTATTCTATTATTATGTTTTCTTTCTTCCTTTTCTTCTGACCCATGTGGCTGGCAGGGTCTTGGTGTTTTGGCCGGGTGTCAGGCCTGAGCCTATGCGGTTGGAGAGCTTAGTTCAGGACATTGGACCACCAGAGACCTCCCAGACCCACATAATATCATTTGGCAAGAGCTCTTGCAGAGGTCTCTGTCTCAACACTAAGACCCAGAACCACCCAATGGCCAGCAAGCTCCAGTGCTGGATGCCCCATGTCAAACAACTAGCAAGACAGGAACACAACCCCACCCATTAGAAGAGAGTCTGCCTAAAGTCATACTAAGTTCACAGACACCCCAAAACACACCACCGGATATGGCCCTTCCCACCAGAAAGACAAGATCCAGCCCCACCATCAGAACACAGGCACAAGTCCCCTCCACCGGGAAGCATACACAAACCACTCAACCAACCTCACCCACTGGGGACAGACACCAAAAACAATAGGAAATACAAACCTGCAGCCTGCAGAAAGGCGACCCCAAACACAGTAAGTTAAACAAAATGAGAAGACAGAGAAATATGCAGCAGATGAAGGACCAAGGTAAAAACCCACAAGACCAAACAAATGAAGAGTAAATAGGCAGTCTACCTGAAAAAGAATTCAGAATAATGATAGTAAAGATGATCCAAAATCTTGGAAATAGAATGGAGAAAATAAAAGAAATGTTTAACAAGGACTTAGAAGAACTAAAGAGCAAACAAACAATGATGAACAACACAATAAATGAGATTAAAAATTCTCTAGAAGGGGGCTTCCCTGGTGGTACAGTGGTTGAGAGTCCACCTGCCAATGCAGGAGACACGGGTTCGTGCCCCGGTCCAGGAAGATCCCACATGCCGCGGAGCGGCTGGGCCCGTGAGTCATGGCTGCTGAGCCTGTGTGTCCGGAGCCTGTGCTCTGCAACGGGAGAGGCCACAACAGTGAGAGGCCCGCGTACCGCAAAAAAAACACAAAAAACAAAAAAACAGACTATAGTGGTAGCTCTAACTTCTTTTCAATTCAAACCTCTGAACTTCCAATTCCCCTTTTTGCTCCACCCTCTGGCACCTCAGTATTGTTAAGGAAAAAAAATGCTGCCTGCCATATCTGTAAACAAAGGATATTGCAGCCATCAAGACACAACATTAGAGGCTCACCCCACTGGTGCACTCTGAGGAGACTCAGGATGAGAAAGCACAGGATACTGGCCCCAGGTAGCTGAAGTGCATATCAAAGGAATAATTTCAGTGAGCCCAGACTCTTACATCTTCTCATACATAGGAAGGTGCTAAATTCCTTAACTTGAGATGTCTGGCTTTCTTTAATTAACAGTAATCTTTTGATGTTCCAATTACCTCGTCTTTGTTGCAAAAACTCCTATGTATCCTGGCTCCTCGCTTACCTCTTCAGAGTGGTCCCTTAGAGTGGTCTGAGAGTCCTGTCTCCTGGGCTTGAAGTCTGCAGAAAGTCTGTCGAATAAAATATAACTCTCAACTTTTAGGTTGTGTATTTTTTTTCAGACAACAGTTTTGACATAGATACCAACTCCACGTAATGACAGAGTTATTGTTAATAATCCTTGAGAGCAGGCATTTACATTCTTGTTTCTTGGTGCTCTTTGAATGGTATTTTACTGTGAAGTTGCTTAAGCCATTTCACTATTAATCCTGAGTCAACTTGGTGGTGTGTTCTGAGTCCTGATGTTACAGGTTACAGGTCCACCGATCTACTCTGGGATCCTTAGCCCATGTGGCGACCCTTTGTCTTGGCCACTGTGTTCTTTTTCTGCTCAGATTTGCACAACCAATAATGAAACTGGTGCTGAGTCTGGAACAGCACAAGTTTTATTCAATGACCAAAGAATGGAGAAGTGAGAATTTAGTTTGCAAATCAACTCTCAACTTAATTTGGGCAGAAACACCATATATATTGGAGGGTTGACGTAAAAGGGAGGAAATTGAAAAGAGAGGGAGGAATATTGATGACTTATCCAAGAAGAGGGGTGTGGTTTGGACCCAGAACTGATGCAACGCTCTTTCTCTGTCCTTGTATGGACATTTCCAGTTGTCGTCATGGCAACTGCACTGGTGGGTATGTCATTTAACATGCTAACGCATTATATTGAGTGTATAATGAGGCTCAAGGTCTACTGGAATTAAACTCTTCCACCATCTTGGTCCTAGTTCTAACCAGTTCTTGTTTTTCTCTTTGCAGCTTCCTCCTGAAACTTAGATAAGAGAAATTGTTTTCCATTCAAGGGAGGGATAGGGGAATGATTCTGGGGCAACAGCCTTGGTAACACTGAGTCATGTTGTTGTGGACACATTACTATATGCTTTTCTCAATAATAAAAGAGTACACCCAAAGAGTAAATTTTGTTGTATGAAAAAGAAGTTAAATTTGCCAACTTATTGACTTGTATTTCTTTTGTTCAAGAGGTAGACTGGGTTTGAGAACAAAGATTTACCTGTGTTGGCTCAGGCACTCCTCAGCCATGTGAGGATTACATACTCAGATTCATCAGTTCAGTCTGATAAATTGTACTTATATACTGTAATGATACATTTAGCTGATGAAATCTTTTTCTCACACTTGTTGTGTTAAGCTTTTACATCGAATGGGATTTTTTTTTTTTTTTTTTTTTGCAGTATGTGGGCCTATCACTGTTGTGGTCTCTCCCGTTGTGGAGCACAGGCTCCGGACGCACAGCCTCAGTGGCCATGGCTCACAGGCCCAGCCGCTCCATGGCATGTGGGATCTTCCCAGACTGGGGCACGAACCCATGTCCCCTGCATTGGCAGGCGGACTCTCAACCACTGCACCACCAGGGAAGCCCCTGGATGGGGTTTTTTAAAACCTCAAATATTGCTTAAATAACACTATCCAAAATTACCATTAGTTAATTTATGGCAAAATTATACATCTTTAGACAAAAATAATCTTCTGTTTTGCTTTATTTTTTATCTCTAGCTGTAGTTTTTCCTAATTTTAGTCTTCTTTTTCTTATTTTAATATTTCAAATTCTGTAGTGTTACTGGAACCGTTTTTCAGAGTTAAAAGCTTCTTTGATATTTACAGTAATTATGTTAAATTTAGGTTTATTAACTATTAATATACTGAGAAAAATGGCTTTTCCTCTATTGATAATAAAAATGAGAGCCTATTACCACTGGTATTTCTATTACCTCAGTTTATTACTTCTCTTGGATAACTGGATCAATATTCTACAAAAAAAATACTTTTGTGGGGGTAGTAATAATCCATTTGTCTTCCTAATAAGTGTCTTGAAGCTCTTCACGCTGCACACCAAACTAGTTAACATATGTAAAACAATTCTTTCTGATGCAAATTTTGGACAAAAATACCTATAATTATGTAAGACCTTAAATATCATTTTGATAATAAAACAAAGCTCACCTTGTCACAAGCTAGATTACATTTTTCCTGGCACATTACAGTATGAAATATATAGTATACTGTGCAAACTAAAAAATATCACTTGCATCCAGTTCTACAAGAATGAAGTCACTAGCCACTGTACTTGCTGACCTTTAACACACCCTGAAAGTAGTTCGGGGTTGAGATCAGGAATTACGCACTCTTTGCTTTGGAAAACAACTGACAGAACAGGTCTTCAGATAATTATATATTTTCAGGGGAAAATGTTATAAGCCCAATTTCTTGCATCTTCTCATACCTAGAAAAAGCACTAAAATCATTAATGGAGACATTTGCTCCTAGTGACTAGCAGCAACCTCCTACTGAGTTGTATGATTGATTGCATGCACCCCCTACACCAAAACCATATATATACTGACCTTCCCCCACCTCTTCAGAGCAGTTCTTAAGAGCTATCTAAGAGGCTGTCATTCTTTTTTCAGTCAACAGCTGTAATATATATGATAGCCATAAAAACCCAAGGACACTTTAGGGAAATTAAATAAAACTTGGCATGTCGAATAATTAAAAAGAGTAGTATCCATGAAAAACATTATTTAAATATTTCTTATGATTTTAAAAATTATTTTAATAATAGATTGACATGTATCTTCAGTTTTGGGGGAAAAAGGACATATGTTTAGTTTGTCCTTCAGCATTCACAGGCAAATTCTATATATATTATGTATCATAAACCCAAAAGTTGATAAATGATCCAATCATTATCTTCATGAAGCTTCATAATTAGAAACCCGAGTGGCAGAGGAGAGTTGGAGATGCTGACAGGAAAGATGTAGTTATAGAGGAAATTCACCTAATCCAAGGGCATGCACACCTGGCTGACATGGCTGTTTGGGCTTCAGTAAATTTCAGTTTTGATGGGGTCTTTGAGGAGTCATGATATGTAGAAGATTGAAACTGGCCTACATTCAGCAGCAACATATGTAGAATATACATTTATTGAAGAAAGTAATAGAAATATATTAAAACATATAGATTTATAATTTAAAGTAAAAATTATTAGGCAGTAAGCCTACAGGCATTTTTGTAACTTTTTTCTTATTTATTTTAATACAGATAAAAATAGAAGAAATTACAGAATTATAGAATTATTTGTCACAACACTATTACATATATTAGTAACATTTTATCATATTAAATTTTAAAGAGAAAAAAGGATTGTTACTCCATATGTTTAGAATCCTCAATTTGCAATTTTTAAGGGATTACCTTCTTTGGTACTACTTCTTCAGTACTTTGAATTTGTGGTGTTGGGGCTTAGGACAGGTCACTCCAAAACATGCCAAAGTGGCATCTTGATTATTTTGAAGTAAAGTTATTTAAGGAATGGCTAAGGCAAGAGAGCCCCTTGACCCTCCTCTTTGTCTCCCTGAAAGCAGGAAATAAATCTTCCACGAAGGACATCCTTATCACCAGAGATAGAGAATTTAGGGCTGAGAGGAATGTACAAATCAACCTTATCGCTTCTCTACTAATTTACTACCCTAAGCCCAACTCTGTTTAGATTCTTCACTAATTAAGCACCCACAGCCTAAATTTCTTTGTCCTGTCAATTCTTCACAAATGTATTGTTTCTTTGCCTAAAAAGTATAAAATCTGCCTGCTCTGGTCACTTCTTAGGTCCATCTTTATGAGAACTTTGTGCAAACAAATTAAGTTGTTTTTTTCTCCTGTTAATCTGTTTTGTGTCAATTTAATTATTAGACCAGCCAAAATAACTAAAGAAGGTTAAGGGTGAAATGTTTCCTGCCTCGACAGTAGCACAATAGAACTAGTATTTTGAAACCAATTTGCTCTTTACTTCATATTTTATAAACAGTTAGTATTTGCAATTAAGACTATTCAAAAGCTGTAAGGATATTCATATTTTACCCATAAAAGCCTTGGATTTACTGATTTGGAAGTTTTTTACTTCATTTAAGTTTGATTATTTTTTCTATTTTACTTAACAAATTTTTTCCCACCGCATTTCTTATGTTTTTGTTTTTAAACATTTTTTTGGAGTATAATTGTTTTACAATGGTGTGTTAGTTTCTGCTTTACAACAAAGTGAATGCTATACATATACATATATCCCCATATCTCTTCCCTCTTGTGTCTCCCTCCCTCCCATCCTCCCTATCCCACCCCTCTTGGTGGTCACAAAGCACCGAGCTGATCTCCCTGCGCTATGCGGCTGCTTCCCACTAGCTATCTATTTTACATTTGGTAGTGTATATATGTCCAAGCCACTCTCTCACTTTGTCCCAGCTTACACTTCCCTCTCCCCGTGTCCTCAAGTCCATTCTCTAGTAAGTCTGAGTCTTTATTCCCGTCTTGCCCTTAGGTTCTTCATGACCTTTTTTTTTTTTTTTTTTAGATTCCATATATATGTGTTAGCATACGGTATTTGTTTTTCTCTTTCTGACTTACTTCACTCTGTATGACAGACTCTAGGTCCATCCACCTCACTACAAATAACTCAATTTCGTTTCATTTTATGGCTAATATTCCATTGTATATATGTGCCACATCTTCTTTATCCATTCATCTGTCAATGGACACTTAGGTTGCTTCCATGTCCTGGCTATTGTAAATAGAGCTGCAATGAACACTGTCCCACCACATTATTTGAAAGTGTTAAAATCTGTCTTACTAGATTTGTATAGTTTAGATATAAGGTATTTAGAGAACATTTATTCATTTATTTGTTTATGAATATTTATAATAATGAGTATTTATTAAGCATGTACATAATAGACTTTATACAGGTTACTGGAAATATGTCCTTGTATATGTGTTGTTTATACTCTACCTGGAAAAACAGTATCAACATATATGGTGGCTGTCACAGTGAAAGAGATACTATTCTCAAAGTTAATAGAATTTGTTCTATTTCAATATTATAAAATAACTAAAATGTGGTGCTAGAACCAGGGCAACTTCATACGTACTGTGATTTTAAGTGCACAGTAAGACTTTGACTCTCTCACCCTCACCCAAACACTTTTCTTCTTTGTTTTAAGATTACAACTGCTATTTCTATTCAAGCTGGTTGACTAACTCCCCACTCCCACCACTTCACAGAATCCTATTGAAATAGCAGCAACTAAGAACAAAGGGGAACACAGCATTACAAATATTGCAGGGGTGGAGAGACATGACTAGCATACAGGATATTCACTTCACAAGCAGTTTTGGAAGAAAAGTCACAGATGAGCTCATTTTGCTTTAAAAACCACAGGTAAGAGCCCCCTCAGGAAATGGTTGCAGTGTCTAGGTACCTATCTTTGACAGGGATGAAAGGGCTCTGAGCTCAGAGTGGGCAGGTATCTGAAAGAGCGACTTTTTTCCCCAGCATGGCTTCACTTATTGGTACCTAAATGAGAATAGTAGCACAAGACAATTTTAAAAAAAATTTCTGTTAACATTGTCTCCAAGAACAAGTTGCAAGAGTTTCAAACCTTCACTGAGTCTCCTATTGACATTTAGCTTGATATTGACAGACATACCTGAGTACTATGATGTGTTAATATTGAAAGAGTGCACCAAATAATGACATGTCTACTGCAGGAAACTGTGGGGTAATGCAGACAGTCTGTGCTGGATCAACCATTATCTATGCCTAGTATTATGACAAAAAGTGACTGATTTAGGCATTATAAATTGAAGTACTCCTCTGGCTGAACTTGTTCTTTGCACATATTCCTTCATTGTGACAAGCACTGATAAACAAAGATGCTGTTTTCAATACAGACTGTTGATTATTGACTTCAGATACACCAGTGCTTAAGATGGCTCCCTGAAGTTATTCTGCCTGGCATCTAGGATCCCTTCTCAATATGCCAGTTGTGAGAATGATCAGTGGTTCTGCACCCCAGGCATATTGATCTGATGTTTAATTTTATCAAATATTTTTTTGAAACCTCCTCTCTGCTTTTTAGTCTAGTCACTACATCTAATCAAATTATGTGGTCAATGAGAGTCTATTTTTCTTATCTCTCCCAGAACTGTTTTACATTATCCCAAGTAAATAACATCTTCCTGTGGGTTTTCTTATATGTGAAAGTAAAGTTTATAAAATTGGCAAACTACCTTTAGAATTTTATTTCAAAAACAATTAAAATATTATGCATTTCTATAAAAATGCACATCATTGCATTGATGTCTTCCATTCATTTTTGTAAGAGACTATTAACCAAAATTTCAGAAATGAGGACATGTTTGAAATAAAAAAAGTATTTATTTTGGGGGTTGTTAGGACTGCAGCCTAAGAGACACAGAATCAAGAAGCACTTGAATTGTATTCTGCTGGACTACAATATGCGGGAGGTTTATAAAGGCAAAAACCACAAGGTTACAGTTAGTTACATGAATTGTTGATCAAGAATTATAATTGGAGCTAGCAAGAAGTAAGGGTACTTGTTAATCAGGGTTGGTTGGGGTCCATTATGGTTGCATAGTTACAAGGAGAGACACAAATTTGCAGTTAGCAGACATTTTTTAAAAAGCTGGTGTTCTTGGGTTAGGAATAGTTCACAGGTTTAACTTCTCAGTGGTGTAGGGACATGTCTGAAACCAGATTCTCAATGGCTACTTGACTCCATTTTTGTGTGCCTGAATGATGATTACTCCATTATAATTTCAATTTTGTCACAAAGGCTATTGTCAAAATCATATGTAAGTACCATTTCTTTATTCCTAGAAAGTGTTTACATTTCAGAAGCACTTTCTTGTGTTTTTCTCAGATATTCCCATGAAGAAATTTGGAAAGAAATTGAAATCTGTCTGTGGTTGTGACAAATCCACCTATGAATAATATAAATTTCTCCCCATTAATTGGTCATTCCAGTAAGGCTAAGAAAAGCACAAAAAGTTACTAGTGTTTCTTACCAATCACAGCTTCTGGAGTCAAGCTCTGATACTTACAACCTGAATGTGCCAGGTTGTATTAATTTGTGTGAACCTCTTAGGTCACTCTGACCCTACTACTAAGCTTTATTGGCAGCTGCCACATGCACGATTGTTGGTTGGCTTTCCCTAAAAATTTTCCACACTATCCATCCTGTTCTGTCTTCATTGCAACTCTGTCATGTGTTTCAGGAGGCCCGGTGCATGCTAATGTTCAGCATTCTCCAGCAGGAGGCTGCCCTGCACTCCTGTTGGGGACCCTATACCCTTGCAAACTCTGTGGCCATGACAGGCTTTGTGGTTGCTCCATTCTACCTCCATTCTATTTTAACCAAATCTGATCTTTCTGTTCCACCTGACACAACTCTTGCAATTGATTTAAGGTCCCTTTGAAAATCTGTGTGGTCTTCACAGCAAGGGTGGGCGGGAATGATTCACAAAATGAATGTAACACAGAGCTGGGCAGATGGGCCCCACTGGGTTTCAGAGTTTGGTGAAATAGCTCCTTTAGGTTATATCTGTGGCCCTCATTCTGTCTCAATAAAATCCCAGGTGTTACTGGCCTGGTGAAGAAACCCAGGGCCTATGGTTATTGTAGATTCTGGGTTTGCTCCTTTGAAAAAACCCGGATATGTCAGTGGACTTCAACATTTGTATTATTCACCCCATTAGAAAATGGTTTTTGAGGGTGCATCTCCAATGTATGTGTATTCATTTATTTGTAAATTGTATGCTTATAGTACTGCTCTATAATTTTATGTGATTATAAATATTATGCAAATATAAAGTAATTTTAAAATGATGGGATAAAAGAAGTATGAATTAAAGTTTTTATATTTTATTTTCTTCCTGTATTCCAGTGTTCTGTCTTGTTCAGCCACCCCTGGTTTAAACACTACCTTGGGAACCACGACTGTCAGTGAAGCTTCCCTATGTATGAGGCAAGCTTGTGATGGAGGGGAACAAAGCAGGGAAGGTATCTCTCAGAACTGGATTTGGTGTAATGTTGATGTTTAAAAATCCCTCTTCCCCTTCTAATCTGTTATGATTACTTAGAATTTCAGTAGCAACACTGAGAGAAATATACACTTTCCATAGTGAAGTTTATCCAAAGAGATGTGATGTAACTCTGAATTTTGAGGTGGGCCCGAAAATTCCAACGTACCGGGGTATGTACTTTATATTATTCCCTCCCCTAGAGAATGGGTAGGACTGTGAATATAATGGATTTCATGACTGTGATTAGGTTTCAAAGGTGAAGGAATTTTAAAAATGTAATTAAAATCTGAAATGAGAGGACTTTGAGTTAATGAAAAGGGAGATTATCCTCGCTGGGTCTGATCTAACTAGGTGAGCTCTTAAAAGGAGTTGAGTCCTTCCTGAAGAGAGAGATTTGAAGCAGCAGAGATGATTTTATGTTGGCCTGTAAGAAACAAACTATAGAATTATGGAGAAGACCCTGTGGCAAGGAATAGCAGGCAGTCCTGTAACCTCAAGGAACTAAATTCTACCAACTGCCAGGGAGCTAGGAAGAGGACTTGAGACTCGGATAAGATAATATCTCTGGCTGACACCTTGATTTTAGCTCAGTCAGTCCTGTAACCTCAAGGAACTAAATTCTACCAACTGCCAGGGAGCTAGGAAGAGGACTTGAGACTCAGATAAGATAATAGCTCTGGCTGACACCTTGATTTTAGCCCAGTCAGATCCTGAAGTGAGGACCTAGTTAACTTGTGTGTAGACTCCTGACTCATGACAACTGAGATCATAAATTTTGTTATGTTTTTCTAAACTGTTAGATTATAGTAATTTGCTATGCAGGTATAGAAAATTAACACAAGAAGTAGGAAACATCATACAGCATTGCTATTACATGAAAGCTAATAAAGTCAAGTTTCTTTCATATTTCCTTTAAATGACAAATTACTTATCAAGAATATTTTCTGTACTTTGAAATCTTTGTGACAGCCTGCATAGGATGTTGTTTTCTAGTTTTGTGCATTGAAATTATGATATAATATGTAACATGCTCTGATATTTTGAAAGGTTTTATTCTAAGGATATCTATCAACTGAATTATCAGTGAAGTTATTCTTGCAAATAGATTGTTTGGAGTAATAAAAGGACTATTTGGCTTGAGTTATGAGATGTGGATAGTGGGTAAATGTGTGATTTGGAGAATATCTCTGTGCCTCTGTGTCTCCATTAGTTAAGTGACTGTACTAAGGAAGACATTTACAACCCCTTTATTTAAACAGCTTTATTGAAGTATAATTGACACACAACAAATTATACATCTATTAAGTGTAAGTTTGATAACTTTTTACATACAACCACACCCATACCAAGATGTTGAATAGATCCATCACACTAAAAGTTTCCTAATGCTCTTTTGGAATCCCTCTTTGCTACCCCACTTCAGGACCCCCATCCTCTAAATCCTCAGGCAATGACTGATTTGCTTTTGTCACTATAGATTAATTAATAATTATTTTTATTGAGATAGAATTGTACAATATTATATGTTTCAGGTATATACTCCATTTATAATTATTTTAAAATATTGGCTATATTCCCTGTGTTGTACAATATATTGTTCTAGCTCATTTATTTTATCCATAGTAGTTTGTACCTCTTAATACCCTACCCCTGTCTTGCCCAAATCCCCTTCTCTCTCTCCACTGGTAACCACTAGTTTTTTCTCTATATCTGTGCATTTGTTTCTTTTTTGTTACATTTACTGGTTTGTTTTATTTTTTAGATTCCACATATAAGTGATATCATACAGTATTTGTCTTTCTCTGTCTAACTTATTTCACTTAGCATAATGCCCTCCAAGTCCATCCTTGCTGTTGCAAAGTTTTATTCTTTTTTATGGCTGAGTAGTATTTCATTGTGTGTGTGTGTGTGTGTGTGTGTGTGTGTGTGTGTGTGTGTGTGTGTGTGTGTATCACATCTTCTTTTTCCATTCATCTGTTAATGGACAATTAGGTTGCTTCCATATCTTGGCAGTCATAATTATGCTATGAACATTAGGGTGTATGTATCTTTTTCAAATTAGTGTTTTTATTTTTTTAGAATATACACCCAGGAATGGAATTGCTGGGGTATATGGTAGTTCTATTTTTAGTTTTTGGGTCTTTTTTTGTGATAAACCTCCATACTGTTTTCCACAGTGGCTGCACCAATTTATACTCCCACCAACAGTGTATGAGGGTTCCCATTTCTCCACATCCTCACCAACATTTGTTGTTTGTGACCTTTATTCTGTCAGGTGTGAGGTGACATCTCATTACAGTTTTAATTTGTGTTTCTCTGATGATTAGTAATATTAAGCATCTCTTTATTGAGATGCCTGTTGGCCATAGGTATGTCTTCTTTGGAAAAATGTCTTCTCAGGTCTTCTGCCCATTTTTACCATAACCGGATTTTTTTTTGATGTTGAGTTGTATGAGCTGTTTAGATATTTGGGATTATTTTTTATTTTATAGACTTTTATATAAATAGAATTAGGTAGGATTTACTTTTTTGTCAGCTTTTCTTCATTCAAAAAAATTTTATCAGACTCATACATGTTATTGTATGTATCAAAATTTATTTCATGAATATACAGCATCCAGTAATTTGTTGGCATTTGGGTTTTCTCTAGTTTTTGGTTATTAAATGTAAAGATTCTATAAACATTCATAGACAAGTCTTTGTACAGACATCTGATTTTATTTCTCTAAGCTAAATACCAAAGATTGGAATGGATAGGTAATATGCTATGTATATTTGCCTTCTTATAAAATTGAAAAATTGTTTTTACATTCCCTCAAGTAGTGTATGAGTGCTTCACTTGCTTCAAATCTTTGCCAGCACTTGGTGTGTTCAGTCTTCCCTCCCCCTCCCCCAACAAGTGGAAATTTTTACCTACAGTGTGCTTTAATTTTTTCCAGCTTTTTTGAGTTATAATTGACAGATAAATGCCTTGTCAGACAATATTTAATGTGATGATTTGATATGTGTATACAATGTGAAAGGATTCCCCCATCCCGTTAATTAACACATCCATCGTCTCACATATTTACCTTTTTAAAACTTTTTTGTGAGAATATTTAAGTTCTACATTCAGCAAATTTTAATTAAACAATATTGTGTGTATACCCAATTATACTATACAGTGTTATCAACTATAGTCAACATTAGATCCTCAGACCTTATTCATCATATAACTAGAAGTGTATATCCTTTTACAAAACTTTCTCTTTTTGCCTCACCAGACCCTGGCAACCACATTCCTACTCTCTGTTTCTGACTTTAAAAAAAACCTTTTTTTTTCTTCTTTTTTAAAGATTCCATACATAAGTGATACCATGCAGTCATTGTCTTTCTCTGTCTGGCTTTATTTCATTTAACATACGCCCTTCAGGTTCATCCAGGTTGCTGCAAGTAAAAGGATTTTCTTCTTATTTTAATTGTAGGTTATACATTTAGATTTATTAAATACTTTGAATTAGTTTTGCATGTGATGTTAGGTATGGATTGAAGTTAATATTTTTTTATGTATAGATATTCAATTATTTCATCACATTGTTGAAAATCTTATTTCTCCAATAATTATTTTTGCACCTTTGTCAAAATTAAGTCTCTATAAATGTGTGGATCTATTTCTGGACCTCATTCTTTTCCTTTGCTCTATTGGTCTATCTTGATACTGATGCCACCCTGTCTTTGCACTGTCACTTTAAAATAAATCTGAAGTCAGATAGTTTAAGGACTCCAACTCTGTTCTTCTTTTTCAAAGTTGCCTTGGCTGTTCCAGATCCTTTGCCTTTGCATGTGAATTTTAGAATCAGCTTTTAAGTGTCTACCAAAAAATCATTCTAGGGTTTTGATTGGGATTGTACTGAGTCTAGAGATCAATGACATCATTACAATATTGAATCTTTTGATCTATAAACATAACATATCTCTGAATTTATTTAGGTTCTCTTTAATTTCTCTCCACAATGTTTTGTGGTTTTATTGTACATCTTTTATCAGATTTACCTTTTAATAAATCGCATTTTTGATGGTATTGTAAGTGGAATATTTTAAAATTTCTAATTGCTACTGGTATATAGAAAGACAGTTGATTTTTGTGTATTGATCTTGTATAAAAAACTTTATAAACACAGAGTGGTCCTAAAAGCTTTTTTTGCAGATCATAGAATTTTCTATATAGACAATGAAGTCATCTGTAAACAGAGACAACTTTACTTCTTCCCTTTCTAACTTGAATGCCTCATTTCTTTTTCTTATCTTATTGCACTGACTAGGACTTCTAGCAAAACGCTGAACAGAAGTGGTGAGAATGGACATACTTGCCTTGCACCTGATCTTATGTGAACACATTCAGCTTTTCACTATTAATTATGATGTTAACTACAGGTTTTTCATAGGCCCCCTTTATCAGTTTGAAGAAGTTCTCTCCTATTCCTAGTTTGCCGAAGTTTTTCAAAAAATTGAAGTATAGTTGATTTACAATGTTGTGTTAGTTTCAGGTGTATAACAAAGTTATATATATATATTCCTTTCCATTATAGGTTATTACAAGTTATTGAATAGAGCTCCCTGTGCTATACAGTAGGTTCTTATTGTTTATCTATTTTATATAGTACTGTGTATCTGTTAATCTCAAATTCCTAACTTATTCTTCCCCCTTTCCCCTTTGGTAACCATAGTTTGTTTTCTATGTATGTGAGTCTGTTTTGTAAATAAGTTCATTTGTATCATTTTTTTAGATTCCATGTATAAGTGATATCATATTATATTTGTCTTTCTCTGCCTGACTTACTTCACTTAGTTTGACAATTTCTAGGTCCATCCATGTTACTACAAATGGCATTATTTTATTCTTTTCTATGGCTGGGGGTATGTATGTATATATATATATGTGTGTATATATATGTTATTAGAAACAGGTATGGGTTGTTTTCAAATGATATTTGTGTGTTTATTCAGATTTTTTTTCTTTTTAATCTATTCATAAGTTTAATTACATTGATTGACTTTTGAAGATTAAACCAACTTGGCATTCCTAAGAAAAACACCACTTGTGTATGTATTAGCCTTTTTACATATTGCTGGATTTGATTTGCTAAAATTGTGTTATGATTTTTTCCACTTATATTCATGAGGGATATTGGCCTGCAGTTTTCTTTTCTTTTAATGTCTTTGGTTTTAGAATCTGAGTAAGTTTGGCCTCATAATATAAACTGAAAAGTAGCCCTATCTCTCAATTTTCTTTTCATTTATGTAGAATTGGCATTATTTCTTCCTAAATGTTTGGTAGAATTTGCCAGTGAAGCCACTGTTGCTTCACAACCTCCTTGGGAGTTTCCCAGATGTAATATGAAACTGGCCCCCATATGCAGAAGGCAGGGAGAGAACAAAGAAAGAGACAGATCACTCCAGATTTGTAAATGACAGGTTTAATAGGCAAGGGAACTTATTTATGAGGCTTGTCTGGGGTGGCCTCAAGATTTGTAGATCTCTGCATCTGCCTGCTAAATCTTAAACATTTATATAGAGTCCTTAACTGGTTCAGTCACATATACCATCCAGATAGTCTCAACACCATATTTCTATTTCAAGGCTGTATCCTTGGGGCAACTTCTGGGAGAGGGGATGGCAAGCAGAACACATTCCAAAGACAGAGGAGTGGGTGGGGAACCTCCAATTGCCTGGGTCCATTTTGAGGGTCAACTTCTGGTTACATCTTCTCAATGACCTCCCCCAACAGCCGTCTTCACCTAGAGGTTATTTTTGTGTGGGAAGATTTTAAACTACAAATTCAGTTTTTAAAATAGGTATGGGGCTATTCTGGCTATTTCTTATTGAGTGAAGTTAGATAAGCTTGTCTTTTAAGGAATTTGTGCATTTCACCTTAGTTGTCAAATCTATTAGAATAATGTGTTTATAATTACCCTTTATTATCTTTTTAATATCTGTAGAATCTATTGTTATGTTAATTATCTTATTCCTGATATGGCCATTTGTATGCATTTTTTTGATCAGCCTGAATAGATGTTTACGAATATGGAATTTCTCAGAGAACAAAGTTTTAGTTTCATTAACTTTTTGTAGTTTTATTTTGCTCATTTTTATTTTGTTGATTTCCACACTGATAGTTTTTTTTTTGCGGTACATGGGCCCCCCACAGCTGTGGCCCCTCCCGCCACGGAGCACAGACTCTGGACACGCAGGCCCAGCGGGCCCAGCCGCTCCATGGCACGTGGGATCCTCCCGGACCGGGACATGAATCCGCATCCCCTGCCCTGGCAGGCAGACCACCAACGACTGCGCCACCAGGGAAGCTCCACACTGATAGTTTTTATTTCCTTTATTTGGCATATTTTGACTTTATTTGCTCTTCTTTTTCTGGTTTTTAAGGTGGAAGCTGAAGTCATTGACTTGAGAGCTTTTCTAATGTAATTATTTAGTGCTATAGATTTCCCTCTACGTTCTCAATGAGGGAGATCCCACTAATCTTAAAATATGTTCTTTTTTATTCATCTCAAAATACATTTTAATTGTTTGACTCTATTTTAACCCATGAGTTATTTATAAGTGTTTTATTCTGTTTTCAAGTATGTAAAGAAATTCTAGAGATCCTTCTGTTATTGACTTCTAATTTAATTCCACTGTTGTTACAGAACATACATTGTGAGAACTGAAAAATTTTAAGTTTATTGAGACTTATTTTATGGCCTAGAATAGTTAAATGTTTCGTGTGCATTGCAAAGAACATGTATTCTGATGTTTTTAGATGTATTCTATAAATATCAATTAAAGCAAGTTCATTAGTAGTGTTAATCAAGCCTTCTATGTTAGTATTGGATTTCTATCTACATGTTTCATCTCATTGAGAAATGAGTATTGAAATCTGACTATAATTGTGAACTTTAATATTTCTCCCTGAAATTCTGTGTTCTATCAGTTTTATCTTGAGGTACTTCGAAACCATGTTATTAAGCACATAAACATTTAGCAGTGTGTGTCTGCTTGATTGGCCCTTTTATCATTATAATTAACCCTCTGTGTCCTTTATAATATTCTTTGCTCTGAAATCTTTGTTAATTATATACTTCAGCTTTCTTTAGATTAGTGTGGATATATGTGTGTGTGTGTATATATATATATATATTTTTTTCCAATTCTTTTACTTTTAACTTAATCTTGTATTTACATTTAATGTAGGTTTGTTGTAGGTAGAATATATATAGACCTTGCTTTTTAATCCAATCTGAGAATTTCTGGGTTTTGACCAGGGTGTTTAGAGCATTTACATTTAATATTATTATTAATATAGTTGGGTTTAAATCTATCACCTTACTATTTGCTTTCAATTGTTTCATCTTTTTCTGCCTTCTGTTAGATTAATTGTTTTTTAATGATTCCATTCAATCTCCTTTGTTGGCTTATGAACTATAAGTCTGACTAATTACTTATAGTGATTGTTTCAGGGTTTATAGTTCACATCTTTAACTTATCACAGTTTACTTTCAAGAGACATTATACCACTTAATATATAGTATAAAAATTTTTTTAATTTGTATACTTCCATTTTTCCCCTCGTGGCTTTTGTGCTGTTCTCACATATTTTACCATACCACATTAGACAGTCAATTATTTTTAAAGAGATTTAAATAATCATTTAAAAATATTTTATATTTACCCTGCTTCATGACTTCAGCCTTAGCCAAGCTCCAATAACACATTTTCTCTCCTGCCCCTTCAGATATGGAGGTGGAATGTTCTTCCAACTATTACTAGTCTCTGGCTGCCATCTCTTCCTAGATCCTTTACCTGTCCCACAGCTCTATAAGCAGCTTCTTTATATGTCCTTCAGAAAACCACTTGCACATGCCATCTGTTTCTGGAATGATACTATACTGATGTAAAAGTTAAAATTATTTTTCTCTTTTTTCTATGAACACTTGGAAAAGCAGCTTTTGTGGGCTGTCCCAGAGGTGTCCATTATATATACCAGTTCCTGAGAAAACACTGGTCTATCATTCAGGCATTGTCCACTTTACTACTTTCAAGATGTTTCAGGTTTAATTATGGAAAGTAAATGTTTATACACATAGAGACAAAACTGTTTTGTTTAAATCAGTTATTCTACAAGCATTTATTGAATTCCTGTCATGTGCAAAGTGCTAAGCCTTATGTTGTGAATATAAATGTGAACATTTACATATGCCTTAGCATCAAGGATGACATAGTCTATGCTGGGACCAAATATTTATCTTTGAATATAAAGTTATAGACCTATAGAGGTCTATAATAGTGACATAAATGAAATGTAGTAGTATGTCCAGGGTGCACCAGAGTGACTGATTCAACGTCTATTCTTAGGGCTTGTTTTTTGTTAGCACACGGAAGTGTGGCTGTACCAGGTGTAAAGTTGTAACAATATTGCAACACTTTTGTTTGGTTGGTAAAGAGCTTCTGTCCTGAGCTTCCATCATTTTGTTTTCTCACCTAGGACTATCTATAATCTCCCCTCTCTCTAGGCAGCTAAATTTCTTTAGGGCCCCACCCCAGCACTACATTACTGTCTTTTTCTTATTGGTTGTTGCTTGTGCCATACTGGAGGTCAAATATTTTAAATATCATCTCTACTTATATCTATACCTACCATGACATTCAGTTTTAAAAATGGTTTAGAACTAATTACTAGTTTATCAGAAAGATTTAGAATAATAAAATTCATATCTAATGCTGTTAGGAACATGCATATTTAGTCACTTTATAACCCCAAACTCTGGAGGCTCATGACCTCCAGAGTTTGGGGTCATAAAGAGGAGAAAGGCAGTATCCATCTCCTCTCTTTATACAAAGATAATGATGGAGGTTTTGATTGTGCATGTCATGGATCTAAGTGGCCCCTACAGTTTTTATGCGCAGGGGTGACTTATTTAGAAGGACTGGGCAGCCTGAAGCTTAGAAAGTCTCTGTGATAGAACAATTCCAAGGGTAAGCAACTGTCTCAGAGCCTTTCTATGTGGTTAGATGTTTAATAAATGTGATTTCTTTAGTGTACAAAATTGGAAGTTTATATACATGGAATATAAACTCAAAATATAAGTTCATGCCTGATAGTAAAACCTATAACCAACTAAAAGAAAAAGTGTTCTAGGGCTTCCCTGGTGGCGTAGTGGTTGAGAGTCTGCCTGCCGATGCAGCAGACACGGGTTCGTGCCCCGGTCCGGGAAGATCCCACATACCGCGGAGCAGCTGGGCCCGTGAGCCATGGCCGCTGAGCCTGCGTGTCCGGAGCCTGTGCTCCGCAACGGGAGAGGCCACAACAGTGAGAGGCCCGCGTACTGCAAAAAAAAAAAAAAAAGAAAAGAAAAACTTTTCTGTTGTAACAATTCCAATATGACTGGTTGAAAGCGCAATATTAATTTTATTTATCGACATGGACCAATTTTATATTTACAGCACTCTGCAAAAAATGTTAAGTAATAGTAATCAGTATTTTTAAAAGATAGTTAAGATTAGCGATAAAATGTTTAAACAAATTTATGCCAGCACCCCACAATAATAATCATCATCTAGAAAAGAGCTTATGCCTTGGCTTGTCAACACAATAAAATTGTTGAATAAGGTGTGTCATCCTGTTTTATCTTATTATTTGGTGAAGATGTGAGAAAAATAATAAGTATCTAAAGCTAATAACATCAATCTCCAAAATAGTTGCAAAACAATAGAAATTGAAAAAGAAAAATGCAAATAATTTTACTTTAGAATGAAAATTAAGAAGATTAAAAACAATAAATACTTTGGGGTGTTGTGCATCTTTAGATTTGAGAATAGCCATTTGATCAATCTCACATGAATTGAGGAGAATAAAAACAAGCATATGGTGAGAATATCCTTTCTCATACTAACTGTAAACTGTCCTGGGCAATGGAAGGATGGAAAACTGTTCCCGTGGGGTAGAGAATTTATATGAGCCTTGTTTTCAAGGAGGTTTACTGTTGTACCTTACCTATAAAGGCAACATTTTTATTATATTCCCTAGTCAATTATGTTTGTGATAATATTTTCAATCCAGACCAATTTATCTTTATTGATTAATAAAAAAATTCTTCAAGGGATTCTGTGGCTTGAAATACTGATGCAATTTTCTCTGATTTTATTAGAGAATGTAATCAATATATCTTGAAACTATCCAACTATCCAAAAGTTGTGTCAGTTAAGCACCTTGTGACCTTTACTGGAGTTAAAGCATAAATAAAAGTTAACATTTATGTCACAGAATTGTCTGATATATGTAAAATTACAGTGAGGTACTGACATAGATAGGCCAACGACATATTAGATAGAAAGCCCAGATATAACCCCTTGACTATAGTCAAACAATCTTCAATAAGGGTGCCAAGACTACTCAATGGGGAAAGGACAGTCTCTTCAACAAATGGCACTGGAAAACTGGATATCCACATGCAAAAAAAATGAAACTGGACCCTAACCTTACACCATACAAAAAATTAACTCAAAGTGGATTAAAAATCTAAGCATAAGACCTAATAATTCTTTTTCTAAAAGAAAAAAAATGCTTCATGACATTATATTTGACAATGATTTTTAATATATGACACTAAAAGCATGGGCAACAAAAGCAAAAATAAGCAAAAGGTATTACACCAAACTTAAAAACTTCTGCACATCAAAGGAAACAATCAGTGTGAAAAAAGCAGCCTACAGAATGGGAGAAAATATTTGCAAATCATATGTCTGTTAAGGGCTTAATATTTGAATATATAAAGAACTCTTACAACTCAACAACAACAAATAACCCAATTAAAAAATAGGCAAAGAACTTGAGTAGACATTTCTCCAAAGAACATATAGAAATGGCCAACAAACATGAAAAGATGTTCAACATCACTAATCATTAGAGAACTAAAAACCAAAACCAAAATGAGATATCACCTCACACCCATGAGGATAACCAACTTAAAAAAATTAACAAGTGTTGGTGAGGATATGACAAAATTGGAACCTTTGTGCTCTGTTGGCAGGAATGTAAAATGGTGCAGCTACTGTGGAAAACAGTATAGCAATTCCTCAAAAAATTAAAAATCAAATTACCACATGATCAGAAATAATGATTCTGGGTATATATCCAAAATAATTGAAAGCAGGATCTTCATGTCTATGTTTACTGCAGCATTATTCACAATAGCCAAGAGATAGAAATAACCCAGATGTCCATCAATGGATAAATGGATAAGAAAATGTGGTATATACATACAATGGAATGGTATTCAGCCTTAAAAAAGAAAGATTTTGTTACATCTACTACATGGATGAACTTTTAAAGGACGTTATGTTTAATTTAATAAACCAGTTACAAAACGACAAACAAACACTATAATTTCACTTATATGAGATATCTAAAGTAGTAAACCTCATAGAAACAAAAAGTATAATGGTGGTTGCTAGGGGCTGGGTAGGGGGAGAGGAGAAAGGAGAACTATTGTTCAATCAATGTGGATTTTCAGTTTTGCAAAATGAAAACATTCAAGAGATCTCTTGTACAACAATGTGAATACACTTTCTACTACTGAACTATACACTTAAAAATGGTTATGATAGTAAATGTTATGTGTTTTTTAACAATAAAAAACAAAAATAAAATTCACTGTAAATTAGACTGGTGAATATGTCATTATTATTTATGCAATAGAAAGATAATTCTGGACAATTCAGTTCTATATTTCTCCTCTCTGATTCAAAAGATAGCTCAAAAAAGCCAATTTTATTCTAATTATTGAATGAAATTTTCAAATAATGTTGCACAACAAGATGACAGTTAATGGCCTGACTGGTTTTGTTAAAAAACAATAGGTAGCTCTACATAATCACTTTGACACATTACCAGAGACTTTATAACATTTTGGATCAGTTTCACTTCAGGGAAATTATTGGAGACAGAGAAGAGATTATCTTTGGATATTAAGAAAAACCATACTAAATAAAGAAATCAGTGCACAGTACACCATGGTGGTCAACTGATAGATGCAGCTCTTGCAGTCAGATCTTGAAAGGATCTCTGCTTTCAACTCTAAGCCATTAGGTTCCACTGAGCTAATACCCAGCATGTTGTGTCCATTAAAGATTCTGCTCTGGGCCATTGTTTTCTTCTTCTTTTTTTTTTTTTTTTGCTGCGTTGTGTCTTCGTTGCTGCATGTGGGGTTTTTTTTTCTTTAGTTGTGGCGAGCGGGGGCTACTCTTCATTGCAGTGCATGGGCTTCTCATTGCGGTGGCTTCTCTTGCAGAGCACGGGCTCTAGGCATGCGGGCTTCAGTAGTTGTAGAGCGTGGGCTCTAGAGCACAGGCTCAGTAGTTGTGGTGCACGGGCTTAGTTGCTCCGTGGCATATGGGATCTTCCTAGACCAGGGCTGGACCCCGTGTCCCCTGCATTGGCAGGTGGATTCTTAATCACTGTACCACCAGTGAAGCCCTTGGGCCATTCATTTCTGAAGTTGCCAATGGCAGCAACTCTGTCTCATAGAGATTCTATCCTATAGATCCTATCCTCTTTGTGTCTCCCATTTCTTAATCAGTTTGCAAGCACCATCTGAAGACCCTAAAAATGCATTAGTGAAGAGAAAGCATGAATAACATGACACAGAACACACTTGCAGCTGGCCATCTTTGCTGCTCTCTCTCTACACAGTAGTTCCAAAAAGTCAGTTGAGGACCAGCAGAGATCTAGGTCCACAGGATAATGAAAACAGTAAGAATGATATAATAAATTTCTCTTAAAACTAAATTTGTTTGACTATGAAAGATTAATTCTGAAATTATGCACATTTTAAATATTCTTTCTTTGAAGGTCACTAAATTTTCTTTCTTGAAGAAATGAAAATCAGGATAGATTTTTAAGGTCTTCATTTGGAAAACAAAAAAACAAGGGGAAAGTCCTAACTTAATTCTGGTGCACTAAAAGCTCTGTTTGTTTACTCATCCAATAAATATAAAACTTGAAATTATTTCTCTGAGGCAGTGATCTCCAATGAGGTACATACATGGCCCAGGAATTACACAAGACAGCAGCAATACCCCTCCCATGGTCCTTGTCAGGTGGTCCCTGTCACATGGGATTCATGAAGCCTCTTGAGAAAAGAGGGTATTGAGAGAGTCAATATGTCATAAACCCTGAGCATTCCTGTACGTTCTGGTTGGATAGGATAAGAGTTCAAGACCTTGACTGTTCTTTATGCATGTATTTCTCAGGGTTGTAAGTGCAACAAGTAACCTTGAGAGATGAGGTAATATTTTCCCACAAAAATAGAGAAAATTTTCTTCTGCTCACTATAAAAAGGTGAATCATCCAAGTTCTTCTACCTTTCTACTACTAACAACCCACTGCATCTGTAGACATTCACTGTGGACCCTTTGGTACTCCTGTGGTTCTTGAGGGATTGGGGAACTCTTGAGGACATGAAGACATTGCTACTGCTTTTGCAATAAATAATAAAGTCTGTTGTGTATGACCTGGTGTCTTGTGTCTTCTGCAGCATCCATGAAACACTAATAAGCTAATCTGTTAGTTTGCAGGTTTAGTAAAACCCTAGATTTTGTGTAATTTTTGTTAGAGGACTGTCCCCAATACAGAGGAGTTGACAGTGGGATCTCTCTTGTTGGTTCACTCTGAGTATGGTTCCCCTCTGTGCAGATTTACTGATCACATCTAGTTTTAACCAAATAACTCTCATAAAATGGACAAGTAGCTTTAAAAAATGTCCTACAAAGAACTAGCAGTTAAAAAAAAATCTAGAAACAATAAATGCTGGAGAGGGTGTGGAGAAAAGGGAACCCTCTTACACTGTTGGTGGGAATGTAAATTGATACAGCCACTGTGGAGAACAGTATGGAGGTTCTTTAAAAAACTACAAATAGAATTACCATATGACCCAGTGATCCCACTACTGGGCATATACCCTGAGAAAACCATAATTCAAAAAGAGTCATGTACCAAAATGTTCATTGCAGCTCTATTTACAATAGCCCAGAGATGGAAACAACCTAAGTGTCCATCATCAGATGAATGGATAAAGAAGATGTGGCACATATATACAATGGAATATTACTCAGCCATAAAAAGAAACGAAATTGAGCTATTTGTAATGAGGTGGATAGACCTAGAGTCTGTCATACAGAGTGAAGTAAGTCAGAAAGAGAGAGACAAATACCGTATGCTAACACATATATATGGAATTTAAGAAAAAAAAATGTCATGAAAAACCTAGGGGTGAAACAGGAATAAAGACACAGACTTACTAGAGAATGGACTTGAGGCTATGGGGAGGGGGAAGGGTAAACTGTGACAAAGCGAGAGAGAGGCATGGACATATATACACTACCAAATGTAAGGTAGATAGCTAGTGGGAAGCAGCCGCATAGCACAGGGAGATCAGCTCAGTGCTTTGTGACCGCCTGGAGGGGTGGGATAGGGAGGGTGGGAGGGAGGGAGACGCAAGCGGGAAGAGATATGGGAACATATGTATATATATAACATTCATTTTGTTGTGAAACTGAAACTAACATACCATTGTAAAGCAATTATACTCCAATAAAGATGTTAAAATGAAAAAAAAAAAATAAAATAAAATACAAAAAAAAAATAAACTTACCACATAGTTCTTCTGTGTCAAGATTGCTGAAAAGGTGAAAAAAAGTATTATTATTTTGTAATATTTAAGTTTTTAAATAAGTAAATACAGTTTTTCCCCAACCTGTATTGTTATATTAATAGATGATATGTAGTTATGTTATTTTCTCTTATAGATTCTACACTGTTGAAGTAGTCAACCAAATATTAGCAATGATTGTCAGATTTTGTCTTTAAACAGATTAAAAGAAATAATTGTTATTTTTCTGGAAAAAAAAAAAGAACTAGCAGTTTGAAGGTACTAGTAATGAAAACACAAGGGAACAACAAGGAAAATGTTGAATTGGTAGATTCTTACTACTTGTTTAAACTCTTTATATACCATACTGCTGGTAAAACCCATGACAAATTAATCATACCTAACAATTCAGCCCCACAAATTAGATATTGTCAAGAAGACTTTGAAATATGGATTTATGAACAATCTTGTCCTAAATGTCACTGATGTTATCCAGCCAGAATGATTAGCAACATATAAACAATGCTCTTCAATATTAACCTATTATTTAGTTTTTCTTTTTATATATGGTTAATAATGCTCACAATATATAGTATATTATATCATGGTCTATCTATCATCTATCTATCTATCTATCTCTCTATCTATCATCTATCTATCGATCTATCTATATCTATCTATCTGTCATCTATCTATCATCATTTGTGTCCTTTGTTTCTGATAAGGTGAGCAATCAATCACAGTTTTGGAGATCCTTTCTGGGGAGAATAGCCCACAGACCTACTGACTCCTTTGGTTCTGGAACAGCTCCTATCTGCTAAAAGAAACCCCAATTCCAGCCCATGATTGGATTTTAAGGGAAAAGTTGCCACTCCAAAATGTCTCTCTGGCATGCAGATTATTTCTAGCTGAAAACATTAAAGGCCCACAAGACTCAAGAAGAAACTGACCTTCCCCCTAACTGCCTAATAGGAATTTAGATAGAGGGCCTGTTCCTGGAATAGAGCTGTCACCAGAGATATCTGCAAAGAATATGAGCTAAGTATGGTGGGGGAAACTTGCCAGGGCTAGCGATTAGAGTCCATTCTGTGTTCTACTGTCTCTGCATGGCCCAAAAGTCATTTTTGGCCTAAGCCATTTTGTGATCTAAGCCTGGCCAGGATGCTTGCCGTTGAAAGGGTCTCAGTAACTAATGATCTTAAGGGAACAAAATAATGCAGAATCAAAGGACTGTTTTCAGGTAAAAGAAGTAACAATAACAAAGATAATTGTAAAGACTTCCAGTTCTCTTTCAATGGTAAAGATTAGCCTGATCAACTGGGAACATAAGGAATGATGATATTGACCTTTTATGACCCTCATGACTTCAGTCCACTAAAGCTTGGACTCTATGGACCACCCAAACCCCTTCATGAATATGCATGTACCCTTAGCTTAAAAATTACCCAATTTTGCTGTTCAGGAAGACACTGCTTTGGGAAAGATCCCCGGTGTTCTCTTTACTTGCTGCAAGGAATAAATCCTTTCTTCTCCCAATCTTTGTTTTTGTTGTGCCTTTCAGCTTGACACCCACCAATAGGCAAACCCAGGTTTTTGGGTGACATTAGCTGGCAGTGAAAATGACATAAGGCAGATTAACAAGAGAAAATTAAATTATTATGTGCACTTGGGGAATTCACATAAGTATGAAGAATTCCAAAGACAGCAAGACAAGGTGACATATATATTCTTGACTAAAGAGAAGTGAAACTGAGCAGGACCCTGTGGGGCTCCTGGGCACGAAAGTCTTTCTGTGTCCCCCATTTCTTGTTTGCAGGGACTAGGCTTCAGCCTCCACAACGTTCCCTGAATTCCAAAGGGTAGGGTCAAATAGTTGCTAATCAGGGAAGGGAAGGGATACAGAGACAGGGGAGGAACTGTCAAGAAACAATAGTGCAGTTTTGGGACAAGATCCTTGTTCTGCCTCAAGGGAAACACATAATAACTTTGAGCTCTTCTACAGAACTAAAACCCCCAACAAATGGAAGATGTTAACTACTTGATGAAGCATCCTTCATTCTAGAGAGAAGGTCACAGTTTCATAACCTTGAGAAGCATAGAAGCTCATCAGGAGACCACCTGAGGCCAGATTAAAGGATTGCAGGCCCTGAACACACCATAATCCTTATCAGCAACCCTGACCTTGAACCATTGCTATAAAACTCCTCACCAAATCCGCCCAGGTTGGGACACACAGTTTTGAGGACATTAGCCTGCTGTGTCCCCCTTTGCCTGGCAACGCAATAAACCTATTCTTTTCTACTTCTCCCAAACTCTGCCTCCGAATTCGATTCCATACCAGTGCACAGAGGCCAAATTTCGGCATCAGAAGGAGGTATGGGTCTGAAATTTCAAGGGGAAGTAAGGTAATTCACAGGAAGTTAAAAAGAGTTAATGTTTGGTAAACAAATGTTTGCTGAGCCATCCAAAGACAATGAGACACAGAGAGGAATTTTTTTTTTTTTTTTTTGTAGTACGTGGGCCTCTCACTGTTGTGGCCTCTCCCATTGTGGAGCACAGGCTCCGGAGGCGCAGGTTCAGCGGCCATGGCTCATGGGCCCAGCCGCTCCGCGGCATGTGAGATCTTCCCTGACCGGGGCACGAACCCATGACCCCTACAATGGCAGGCGGACTCTCAACCACTGCACCACCAGGGAAGTCCCACAGAGAGGATTTTGATCAAATGGGCTTTTCAATGTTCCTCCTGTTCTACGACACCTAATATTATACTACATTTATCTCTAGTGATAGCTTCTTCCTGGGACAGGTCTCCTGTCTTAAATTATTTTAGGCAGTAAGGGGGAAGTTCAAAGGCTCTTCCTGAGTCTTTTGGGCCTTGATTGTTTTCAGCTCAAAATAATCCACATGCCATAGTGGCACATCTTGTGGTGGCCTGCACTTAGACCCATTGGCTCCCACGTGCAAATGAGAACCATGCAATGACTCAGGGAGGGCCCTGAGCACCTTATTCAGATAGACACCAACATGATGCAATTTTTCTTTGGTGTGTTCAGTGAGAGAAAGCAATACAAAAGGCATTGACCCTTTACTGTGGGGGAGGTTGAAAGGAAAATTAAGTACTTTTAGAGCATTTAGAAAACCTAAAACCTGTGACTCAATTTTTTTAAGTGCAGAGTTAATTTTACCCAAATGTGTTTTCTTAAAAATTGCAACCAGTCAAGATCAATATCTTCAAGGGGTGCACCAGTTGTGATATTTGCTGACTTTACACTGTTCTGAAATTGAGGATACTTTCCCTCTGCTCAGTTAATGTTTATTTTTATTAAGTTTTAAAACTATTTTAAGTAGGGGATCTTTTACTGGAGCCTAAGGATCGATAATGTTAACCACTGTGACACTGCTCTGTTACCTCACATCAACCAATCAAAGAATTGTGCAGGAGCTGATCACATACCCTGTGATTTCCCTCTCTCACCTGGTATTTAAAAATGCTTTCATGAAACCCATCAGGAAAGGGAGTTCAGGTGTTTTGAGCACTAGCTGACCTGAACTCCCTGCTTGGCACCCTGTAATAAACGCTGCACTTTCCTTCGCCATAACCTGGTGTCAGTAGGTTTGCGTTACTGCACATGGGAGAGCAGGCCCAAGTTTTTTCGTCAACATATTTATATATATTATTATATATTGTAGACAATGGAGATATTTTACTTCTTTCCTATTGTGCTGTTTTATTTTTTAACTGAGTTAACCATGAAAGTCAATTTTTGTTGTTAGAGGAGAAAAGGTACAAATTAATTAGCTATAGTTAAAAATTTAAAGCTTTTAAAATGCTTGTTATTGGGCTTCCCTGGTGGCACAGTGATTGAGAGTCCGCCTGCCGACGCAGGGAACGTGGGTTCGTGCCCCGGTCCGGGAAGATCCCACATGCTGCGGAGCGGCTGGGCCGTGAGCCATGGCCGCTGAGCCTGTGCGTCCAGAGCCTGTGCTCCGCAATGGGAGAGGCCACAACAGTGAGAGGCCCGCGTACCGAAAAAAAAAAAAGCTTGTTATTTATAATGAGATTTATATAACAGAGAATTAGGGAATAATTCTGTATTTAAATGGTTAGATTGTGAGTGGAACATGAAATTGGTAGTTCACAGGACATATACTAAATTTTCACCCTTAGTGATACTATATTTGTACTGTCCATGTCAAGCTAAAAAGCTGTTCAACAATCTTTAGCAAACATATCAGTTTTATTATTCAGGGGGAATATAGGAGCTCAATTTGATATAGGGAACTTGAGCATTCCATCAACATGAATTTGAAGAATACACTAAGAATATCTTCTACATTACATTGGAGTAGTGAATTACTGGTAATTATTTAGAGAATTCTTATGAAAAATATAGCCATCAGGGACCAATTATTGAATTCTATTGAAATATAGAGATAGATATTAATAAGAATGGAAAATCATATTTTCATTTTATATTGCCCATATTTTCATTTTATTTGTAGTTTTTGAAAGTTTGCAAGAGAAAGATATCAGAATTTATACTTCATTCAGCAGAATCCCTTGGACCAAATGATCACACACTCAGAATACATAGGTGGAGACATTATTGACTGTGGTCCAGGAGACGAGGACAAGACCTAGAAAAGACACAGTAAATAATGGAGGGAAAAAAGATTGGAATAGACAGGCATTCCTCTTAATGAAAAATGTTAACAGTAGAATCCTTGAGGGAAAATCTTTGAAAACATTGGATTTCTGTAACAATAAAAAATTGAGTCCCGGGCTTCCCTGGTGGTGCAGTGGTTGAGAGTCTGCCTGCCAATGCAGGGGACACGGGTTCGTGCCCCGGTCCTGGAAGATCCCACATGCCACGGAGCGGCTAGGCCTGTGAGCCATGGTCGCTGGGCCTGCGCGTCTGGAGCCTGTGCTCCGCAATGGGAGAGGCCACAACAGTGAGAGGCCCGCGTACCACAAAAAAAAAAAAAAAAATTCAGTCCCAAAATACAATGAGAAATAACAATAATGAATAAATAGGATAAAGAAATTCTATGTTAACTGGCATACATTCCAGGAGATTATCAGACTCCTGCAGAAACCAGGGCTTTCTGGCCTTTAATTCCCCTTGGGCAGAACTGCAGCACCCCTGTCCCCAGCCTTCAGCTATCAACTCCAGGACTACAGAAGCAGGGTCCTGGCCCTTAACGTCAGGCTGCCTCACTGACTTGAATGACCATGGAAAAGGGAACGTTGATCCTGACCTGAGACACAGCCCTCAGATGTTCATAAGCTGGAAAGTCTGCATCAGACTTCCTCCTTGCATCTCTCTAGGGTGAACTAGGGAAAACAAAACATCACAAAACCCTTTCCCACAGAAGAAGTCTGGGAAAAAACACATGACTATCTTGGCCTTGGTGCCAGGTGAGGATGATATAACTAGAGCACACCTTCTCCTGGGTTTGGTACCAGAATCCAGGGACCTGGTGGGGGGACCTTGGCTCTGCCCTGGGTTCCATGGACACAGACAAGCACGTATGATCTCAGCAGCCTTCAAGGACCCAGATGTAAGAAAGAGGCAATGAAGACACGATGGCTGCTTCAGGGTGGCTTGGTGTTAATCTAGAACAGCTGGACTTCATAAGGAATAACACACTGTGGAGGGAAATAATAAAGAATTTATAATAGGAACATAAAATAGTTGTATTTGAGCCAAGCTGAGGGCTATAATCTGGGAGGCAGCCCCTCAAAAGGCTCTAAGGAACTTCTCCACTGAAGCATGGTAGTCTTATATTTTATCAGAACAAAGAACATACATCAAACATGACAGGGGTATACTCCTTAAAGATTTCAAAAGAGACAGATTTAGTACGTATATAGTGAGACAGTAGGATCCTGGTACCTGGGAAAGGAACCTCATCTTCGAGAGGGTGTTAACATGGACATCATAAGAAGGGAGTCATTTATCCTTATTTTTGAATGAGACATTTCTTTTCCTTAATGGTTAAAGCAGATGTGCTGTGTGTGTTTGACAGGCTCTTTCAGTTCACACAGAGTTTAGACTGAACCATGTATAAGCCTAAATGACTTCCCCATGCCTCATTACGTGAAAAATTTCTCCATCAACACTATAATTTGGGGCTTGACTAATCTTGGCGATAAACCAGACACATAATACCCTCAGCTCTCTAGGCCTCTCCACCTGCAGATCCTGCTGTCTCCTCCCTCCGGGGCCTAGCACCACAAGAGGCTG
Organism: Monodon monoceros; assembly: GCF_005190385.1. NCBI lineage: Eukaryota > Metazoa > Chordata > Mammalia > Artiodactyla > Monodontidae > Monodon > Monodon monoceros. The sequence goes on along the minus strand of NW_021703782.1, from coordinate 23,210,022 downwards.
TCAGGTAAGGGGTTTGGGACTCAGAGAATTGACTCCCGAAAGTGTTTCTGTTTTCCAAGATAAATAACAATACAGTTTGGATTCTAAAAATCATCCAAATAAGTGAAAAGAAAAATGCTAGACCAACAGTGAATCACAGTGTTTTTCATAAGATAAATGAATGTTAAATAATGAAAGAGTAAATAGAGCCCAGAGGCTTTAATATGTAAAATTAAAATGGAGTTCAGTAGTGTTTAAAACACATCCAAAGGTCATATTTATGAGCTGCAAGTCCAACTGCATTCCACAAGAATTTAGGCAAATGCATGAAAGACGAGTTATGAGTAAAGCACTATCCCTAAACTGTGGGTGTGGGGAAACTCATCCTAGCACTTTGTGCAGAACTAATACATTGCAACCATATCTGGTTTCAAAACTGATATTTTAGGCAACTAAAAAGGCAGAAATAAGCTAAATAAGCTACTTATCCCCCCTTCAGTTATTAATTAAGACTCCTATTTCTTCCTCTCTTACCTATTTTTAAAATTCCAATTTCAAATGCCAAAATATTCAGCTATTATATATGTTATTGTTCTCTTTAGCCTCTACACAGCCTGAAATTTCTTTTTAATTTCCCTATTATATAATTAGTTTTATATTCCTAATTTATGTGATATTTCCATCAGGTACTGAGTTTCTATGCTCCAAATGTATGCCCTTCCATACTTTAATGCACATAAATATACTTTATACTTTTACATCAAATTAAAAAGTAATCTATTGAGTGCAAATTCTGTCTTCAGCATTTTGTTGGGGTGAGCAGTGGGGAGAGAAAATGTAGAAGAAGGAAAAGACATGGCTTATTGTTCTCAAAACAAGTTACGGAGAAACCTCTGACTTCCTTATCAAAAGGAGGCCCATTTCTTTTTCAATGTCTTTTCTATTGACTTCAAATCTATCGGGCTTTAAAATTATTTGTGTGTGTGTACTCATATTCTGGCTGTCTTTCACAGCAGATTGTGAGTTCTGTGAAAGTGAGGCAGGAGATAGATGGGCTCCAGGGTAAGCAGCAGGAGTTCATTCCCTCTGGACAGAAACTCCAAAATATCAATAGCAGGACAATCATGAGAGGAGGTTGGGCCCTGCCCAGATAAGAGATAAAAGACTAGATATTCCTCATTCTCGAAGTCAAGGAGACCTTCCCAGCTACACATGTGCAGAAGGGCTCCTTGGAGGTCAAAAAGGGAGAGGGCACCACCCCACAGAAAGTGATGTCAACTACCCATAGGCCTCTTCGCTAGAATCCATCTTGGCTAAGAGATGCACACGAACACGGGAGGATCCTGAGGTATACCAAATATGGACTCAGAACCAGGCAAAGCAAGATGATTGGTCAAAGGAAACCTGGAAAATATTCCCCATAAAAGTGATTCAAACTACCATGCGAGCGCAACTCTCTCTGAGCCCGCCCATGTGTCTATCCACATGTATTCTTTGTCCTCCTAATAAACACTTTACTTGTTTCACTACTTTCCGTCTCTGGAAATTCATTTCTACACAGCAGACATGCTGGGACCTTGTCACTGGCCACTAGTCCCTGGTGGTCTAGTGGCTAGGATTTACTGCTTTCACTGCCCCGGCCTGACTTCAATCTCTGGCCAGGAACCAAAATCCTGCTTCAAGCAGCTGCAGGCTGAGGCCACCTGAGATCAAAACAGGGGCAACGTTTATCTTGTTTAAGGTCAAGTCTTGTTAAAAAACAAAATTCAACTGAGTAAATTTGAAAATCTGATTGGCCTTATTTGATGCTTTATGGCACTGTGAGAAGTTATACAGAATGGAAGGTTTTTATAGAAAGGAGGGTGGGCAAGAAAGTCATTAGCAAAAAAAAAAAAAAAGGTTATTTGGACTAGTACTATCTTCTCTTTGTAGGGAAGGGAAGCCTTGATCATGCAGATTGCCTCTTCTTCTTGGGTTGGGGGAGATGGAGAGGGCCCATGTGATAGATTACCACATTGGTGCTGACCAGAAAATTCCAGATTTCAGAATTAAGATAACATTTCTGGTGAAGGTCGAAATTGCAAGTAGGTTAAGTATTAAATATATGCGTGGTATCGTGGGCTTTAGCACAAATGAAACCATTTTGTGTCAGTGGTTTTCCTCCTTAATAGTCCCTAATGTAGAACTAGCAGAAGCACAACAAAGATTTGTGAAAAAGTAAATGAGTGCCTAACTCAACTGATCAACTGGTGTAAAGAATGTGGCATAAGAATAAAAAGATCTAGAGAGCAGATGAAAGAAGCTTTTGTTTATATTTTTAAAAGGAATGTCTTCTGTGTTTTCAAATTACTGAAAATCTAATCAGCAATGTTGATGTGACTATTAAAAATGATGCTTTTTGAAAGGTTAGAGAAAGGAAAAACAAGAAAAAAAATAAGGATGTTTGGCATTCTGGATGTTGGCTAAATGGCAATTTAATCATTAAGAACATATTTTATTCTATTGTCATGATATATATGTAATATATGTAAACATATATTTATATGTCATACATAATATATATTTCTTTTTAATCACCCTTATTGGGATATAATTTACATACAACTAATAGCACTCATGTTAAATGTATAGCACAGTTAGATAAATTTTGACAAATATATACAGTTGTGTAATCACTACCACAATATAGAAAATTTCCATTACCCAGAAAGTTTCCTTAGGCTCCTTTGTGGTCATTCCTCACCTTCCTACAAAAGTGATATGATGATTTGCTTTCAGTTACTATAGTTTTCCCATTCCCAAATTTACATAAATACAATCTAACAGTGTGTATTTTGTTCCTCTTTTCTTTCACTCAGCATGTTTTGAGATTCATCCATGTTGTGTATATTAATATTTCATCCCCCTTTATTGCTGATGTGAATTACTCATTCACTTGATGATGAACATTTGAGCTGTTTACAGTTTGCAGCCTTAACCTTTATGAAACCATAGAGATTTCCATTAGAATTCTTTAATTTCTTACTCAATTCAACAGTATGATTTGAAAGTTATCAGAAACCTGCACTTGTCAGAAAGTCTTTAGTATGAATCTTCCTGAAGATGAAGCATTTTTGCAAAAGCATCTATGAATGATAAAAAGACTTAAAAAGACACAGTTAAAGATCTGGTTAAAATGCAATTGACACAAAAAAAATTGTTTACTGCTGTAACATACAAATTTGACATATTCAAATTTTAGAAATTTTATATAATTTATAAGAATATCTATATTAATGATATTTAGTATAATCTAAATGTATAACCTAAGAAGGTTGGAGATACATTTATCTCCAATCAATTGACAGTGCCTCCTATAACTTACCAAATAATCCTAATTAGTTTAATAGCTCTCTTTGAGATGACTTAGGGGTCCTCTGAAACATCCCAAAGCTATCTAGAGGTCAAAATAACTTCAATTAGGATTCTATCCTTGAGAAGTTTATCCAAAATGTTAAAAAGCTTCAAAACACTTGGTCAAATAGGATTACAGATCACTGTGAAACAATGCTTATCCATTTAACCAAAGTGACAATGAAAGATTTTAAAAACAAATACAGAAAATTATAACAGATTATTTAAAAGGTAAAGAAAATTTACAATCTGTAATCAAAAGCAAATCAATATTCCAAGAAAACTTTTTTCTCTTAACAGTTTAGCCACTGACAGACCCAAATGGCTAAGAGAATGAATACCCTGGTATTACCACACACAAGTTCCACTACTTACTAGAGAAATCTCAACCAGCAAAGCATGTGTCTTTTTCCCTTTACCACAGAAATCAAAAGTGCCATGGGCCAATGATGCCTGGTCAGTGGCAAGTGTTCAGGGCCACCCGTGAGACAAAGGTGCTCAAGCAGCTGCTGAGTAGTATCCATGAGCTGCCACTGGTCAGGGGCCAGTGTGCTATGGTTGAGATGCCCACTAGGGATGGTGGCCCCTTCATGGTTGCCAAAATTATTGCCAAACCAAACACAGATTCACTCACCCAATGCAGAGCAAAGCCAATCTACTGATACCAGTTGTGGTGAAGGAAAGTACAGTGTTTATTTGCAGGATGCCAAGCAAGGATAACAAGCAGCTAATGCTCAAAAGACCCAAACTCTCTGAAGACTTTTGGGCAAGTGTTTGTAAAGGCAACATTAGGAGTGAGGGTCTCAGGGTGAATTCAGTTCATGGACATTCTTTTGATTAGTTGGTGGAGAGGTGACAGGGTGATGTTTTGGGAACCTTAATTAGCAGCCTTCTTGTTCCAACCAGTCTGGGACCTACATGCTTGTGATCAGCATGTAGTCAAATCCTCCACCAGGTGGAGAGCCTTAGTGTCTACAAAAAAGGCTCAAGTGTCGTGGTCCAAACGTGGGTTGGAAAAGAATTTCCAGACACAAGGCAGAATGTAAAGAAGATAGAATTTATTAGAGGAAAGTGTCTCTACCAAAACAGCAGGCTGACTTCCTAGTAGTCTGGGACAGTCGACCCCAAACATGTGCTATTGATCAGATTTTATAGCCAGAAAACAAAGGAATGGTCCAAGGTGAAAATTTCATTTACTAATTGGTCGAGGCACATATACCTTCCTTCTACAGGGTGGCAGTGGAACAGGGAAGATGCCTTTTCTTATTTGGAACAGGTCCCATCGCCCAGCTGGGATCAGGAATTTTATAACCATCACAACATGGTGGGGAGGGCAATTAAGAGTCTGGTAAGGGGTGTAATGCTGACACTTTTTTAGAGAGGGTTGTTCTTTGTCCTTGAAGCACCATTGTCCTTGGAGCACCACATCAAGGATATGTGTCAGACTGTTATCTATATCCCTTGAGGAGAAAGGGATATAGATAACACTCTGTTTTTCAATCTATTGTTACTTTTCTTGCTTGACTGCTTTTTCTTTGTTTCTGAATTTTGTCAGTTCTATAATCATTAACTGCTCTTTGGAAATCAAGGGAGGCCTAGGAGACTAAAGCTTTTTTCTACAAACAAGAAGCAGGGAACACTGGGAGTCTGTCACTGGGAAGGCCCCACAGGATCCTACTCAGTTTCACAATCATGAATAAAGTTGTTTCTATGAACGTTCATGTATAAATTTTGTGTAGACATATTTTTCTCATTTAAATTCCTAGAGGGTGAAATTAGGGGGTTGTATTAATGCCAAACTGTTTTCCAAAGTAGTACATCATTTCACATTTTCTTCAGGAATGTATGAGACTTCTGGTTGTTCTCCATCATTACTAACATTTGATGCTATCAATCTTTTTAATTTTAGTCATTCTAGTAGATGTGAAGTTATTTGCATTGTGGTTTTAATTTTTCTTTGATTAATAATGCTGAACATTTAAAAAAGTTGCTTATTTACCATTCATGTATCTTCTTTGGTTAAATGTCTTATTAAATTTTTTGCTCAATTTAAATTAAATTGTTTGTCTACTAAGTAGGGTTTTAGTAAAAGCTGGAGAAGAAGCAAGTTTGGCTGGATTGCAGAAAACAAGGGGGAGAGTGGTAGGAATGAGGCCAAGAGAGACATGGGAGAAGGGGAGAACAGATCAAAAAGGACTTTGAGGCCTTGGTGAGAACTTTGGATTTATTGTAATTAAATTGAATTCACTGGATGATTTTGAGTATAGAGTGGCACAATCAGGCTTAAATTTTAAGGGACCACTTTGGCAGCTCTGTGAACAGGCCAGAGGAATGGGAGTAAACACAGGATAGACTAGGAGGTTATTGCAGCAGTCAGAAAGAGAGAAACTGGTTAGTTGCAGTTCTGAATGACCTTTCCCCTCACTCTTGTTCCTGACATTCCAAACTGCACAATTTCAGATGTGGAAGACTGAGAATTTTCCTGGATTTTCTCAACAGAATATTGACTTACTCAAGGCCTTTAACTGGAACACACTCTACTGAGGGTTGAGGGAAAGCTAACAATAGTGGCTTGCTTAGCTTAACTCAGTGGTTATGCTTGTTGGTTGTGGTTGCAATATTATGGTTGTGTGACTCTTTAATTAGTATTCACTTTCTCCATCTTGGAATATAAGTTTGACGAGGATGGAAAAATTATCTCTTTTTTTAACTCACCACTGTATCCTCAGTTTGAGCACAGTGCCTGCCAATTAGCATTTAGTCAATGGGTTTTTTGTAGGGGAGTGAATGTGTGTATGTGTGAGGGAGAGAGAGAAGAGAGGCAGAAACAGAGAGGGGAAGAGACAGACATAGGGACAGGGGAACATGTCCATACTGCAAAAGAACAGGACAATATTTTCTGTGAGTAGAATGTTCAGAGCCTGTGTACCGTGTTCTTTTCTACTTTCTCAGGTTAGATTTATCACTTCATAAATTATCCAAAATGAATCTACATATTTTTTTCTTATAAGTATAAACAAAAAGATTTTTGGGGGGAAAAATTTTAATGTCTCACTACAATTCAAGTACCATACATGTCTCTTTCTATTATTTGTATATCTTGAAAATATACCAGCATTATTGTCTAGCACAAAGGAGGCACTAAATAAAATTTTTTCTTTGAAACATTGGTACTATAAATTATAAGAGACAGGAGCCATGTTTTCACAGCTCTTTTTCTTGAGCACCCAGCCCAATGGTATTGTGGGGATGGAATAACAATCACCATGAGCACAGGTCACTGCTGACATAGGGACTTACTTTCTCTCTAAACCATTTGACTTTGTTGGTGCCCAGGGCAGGATGCTCCAAAATTTGCCTCAGTGGAATATTACTTTGAATTAAAGTTACTGAAGAAATGACTGATGCATGCAAGAGAGACACACTGACCTTCCTATCTGTCTCCATGAAAGCAGGAAATTAATATCTCATGTGAATGGTGCCCTCCCTGTACCAGGAGGTAGAAAGACATCATTGGCACCAGAGATAGGGAATTCAGGGTCAAGAAGACCGTATAAACCTTGTTACTTCTTTAACTCAAGAAGGTTGGCAGGGACATTTTTTCCTCCTCAACAGCTGACAAGACAACCAGGAGGCTGGCTAAACCCTGCTTCCCACCAAAAGACTGCTGCAGCTGAGAGATCCTAGGACACATGACAAAGGCCAGCAGAAGGTAAAATTTCTTATCTCCACAACTTCCCAGGCCTGTAAGGTCTGGTGGGAGGGAAAGTGCTTAAGAGTCTCCTTTTCTCTATCTCTAAATTTAGATTAGCAGAAGAAAATACTTATGGAGCAAGATCCTTGTGACATAGGAAATCTGTTATTTGGAAATGAGTAATCTCATCTCAGTTTTTCTTAATCCTTTCCTCCCAGAGATAGTCACTGTTTTTCTTTGTCTCTGTCTCCTGAGTCATGTTTCATAAGAAGAAAGAACCATAGGGCAGAATACAGGCATAGGCCCTATAAGCCTGATGTTTGAGACAGCCTCACAGACTGGTGAGTTAACAGTTCTCTCCAGTCCAGTGCCTATTAAGACAAACTTTGATGTCAGTCCTCTATATAAAAACTGGATGAGATTTTTCCTTCTGTATTTTTCTATGTCCTGAGAGTTTGGCTTTTTGTCCAGTGAGAATATTCTCTCTGGTCTCCACCATCTGGATGGTGTATTTACTGGGGTGCATCTGGTAACCAGTTGAATTTACTGGGGTTCTGAGACACAAAGTCATAAACTGGACACTCTAGTCTTGTTGTGCCAGCTGTCAGAGGAGTTTGTCCTAAGGTGACCCAGTCCATAAGGGGCCTTTGTTGTTTCAACCTTCATTGCCTTGTTAGTGTTGGAAAAGTCCCATTCCAGTAGCATATGCCTGATGTCACAGATTAGTAGGTTTGGGATCAGAGGTGCCTCAAATTCCCAGGAGAGACCAGGGACACAGTTTGCATTATACCACCCTTACTGCCTGTGCAATGAAGGCCTTTGCTTTCTTAGATTATCCTTGGAAATGAATTTTCACATTATAGGGGCTATATCATCTGTGCCCTCTCCATCTGAAAGTATGCTTATTTCATCCATGGTAGGGATTTATTCTAAGCCTGAAAAGTTACCTCTGGGTCGTTCCATAAAAAGGCTTACTGATTTGAGTCACTATTTGAAATTAATGTAAGGTCTTACTCCTCAATGGCCAGATGATGGATCCTCTAAATTTGCTGTATTTAAAAGATAACCTTTTTGAGAGCTCTCATCATAAACAGCTGTCATATTGGTATTTATGGAAGGATCAAATTGAAAGGAAAAATAATGTATAACAGCTAGCCTTAGGGGATCATTATTAACATGAAAAAACAGAAATTAGACTTAAAGATTCAACATGAATTCCCATTTTTAAGAAAAAAAAATTGCCCCATCTCCTCAGCAATTCCTTAGGCCCTCCTGCAAATAATTAGGAAAAGATCAGTTGGAAGCCAATATTCAAGAGCTAATAGAAACAATTATCTTTGTCTTCCAAATCTCTACAAAACCAGAAATGCAACTTAGGAACAAGTCAAGGCCCATTTATCTTCACCAACCCTGAAAACTACTCCTCTCAAATTCTTGTAGATATTATAAAAGTTGAGGATAATTGGAACAAAATTGTCCTGTACTTAAGAAGAAAAAGTTTTTAAAATAATAATTACCCAGAGACTTATGATAATAGAGAAATACACTCCAAAACTCATAGAAGAAATTTTACATTTTTTTCTCTGTCCCTTAAAGTTTAAATCTTACCATGTCCTTGAAATGTAAACACAGCCACATTGCCTGAGACTGAGCCCAGATTAGCTCAATTGTTAGAACCTGAAACTAAAATTTAAAGAAAAAAAAGGAACGAGGTTTTTTTTTAAACAAAAACCACTAAAAAATCCTCTCTTGCTCAAACTCTAAATCACAGTCTCCTTAAAATTGTTTATCAAGGGCAAGTACCTTTAAAGGGCAAGAAGACTTAAAAGTCTTCTCCATAAATAATAAAAGACTGTAGCTATCTGAGTGAGTAAATTTAATTTATTCCAACAAGCAATATAAAAATTCTCAAAAACATAACAAAAACTAATACAAATATTTTTCAAATTCACATGATCTAGGATAATTTTTGGTAAGTAAAATCTAGTTCAGGTTTAATGGTTTAATTAATACAGACGTATCTTAAGAGTTATCAGCATTAAGTATAATAGCTTTATTCTATGTAGTTTTACTAAAAGTCAAATAAGCTCATGTTATTGCTTTTACAAAATTTCTCAGAAAAAAGTAATAATAATAATAATTTAAGATGATGGCTAACACTACTTTAACATCTTATGAAATTGTCATGAGTAATCTGAGTGATTGTTAAGAACAGATTAATTAGACATAAGATAAGAATTCTTTTAGGTAAACATTTTTTAGCAATAATTGTTTTTGCTATGTCAACTTAAATAGTTTTCTAAATGTCTTTGATAAATTCTACCCTTAGAGTTTTGCTAAGTTAAATTAAATGAATTGAATGTCTAGATCATTTCCAACTAAGACAAAATATTGAAATATTAATTGCTGAACGAGTCTAAGTTTACCTACTTTTGACCTCTTATTACACTCTAAATATGTTTGGTTCTATTAGTAAACATGTCTTGTGCTTCATTAAAAGCTTGTACTATGAAGTAGAATATGTTTCTAGAAATTATGAAATGTATTTATAAGTTTGCCAAGCCACAAAATACTTACACAGTTAATAATTTTTAACTTTATCTTTACAAAAAAATTAAAGTTTCAAAGGATTAAGAATTCTAAATAATATATGTGGTTAAAGCTACTAGGAATTATAAGGAAATTAGAATGTGTTTTGGGGTAAGGAAAAGTGTAAGGTATGGAGATGTTTTTGTTAAAGTAAAAACTTTGTTAAGTGATTTTTGTCCTAAAGCTGGTAACTTCTAAATGGGAAAGAGAAAACGGGACAAACCAAAATGTACATAGAAAGTTGTAAGAGGTTTGTTAAAAAGGAATATTTAGAAAGGAATTTTATGTGTAGTCAGGTCTGACTAAGATTGGAATGAATTTAATAAAGTAATTGGGTTTTAATATCCAAAGTATGCTGGTAGAAAATTAAAATTTGTTTTTCTCTCTTTTTGCAAAATTTTCTTAATTATTGGTGTGTTCTTAATGAGAAATTGTAAACAAAGACTGTTTTTACATTTAATGTAATCTGTCTAGCAAAACAAATATTGTACATTCTGTCTTTATGAGTCTTTGATTATTTTGAAGAAAAACTGAGTGCTTTCAATCTTAAAAGAACTAAGTCTTTGTACAACTATTTAACTATCTGTATTTACATGTGAATCTTTGTCACTTTGATTAAATTGATAACTAAATAATATTAATTCACAGTGACATATGATCATATTTGACAAAGCGTTTTAAAACATTTTTATTTTTGAAAAAGTAGATTTTCCCCCAAATCAAATTCTAAATGAAGTCTTATTGACCTGGAAATAACGTTCAGGTTTTCCAGAGGCCCCCTGAACACCTTAAAAGATTTGTTTTATCTTATTAGAAAAGAGAGCTATGAAACTAATTAGGCTTATTTGGTATGTTACTTACATGGGAAGCATTGCTAAATAAATGATCATAAACTCTAAGTTATATTGTAAGGGTGAATGTTATTAATATAAATGTTCTAGAAAATATATGAAATTCCTAAAATTAGATATGTCCTAGTATAATGTTATCAGTCATAATTCTCGTTATTATTTTAAATGTTTTGTGTCACAAAGATAAATTTTCTTGTAAATTCCATTAGAATGAATCAAATTTTTAGTAATGGATATTTGTCTTTTATTACTTAGACAATGGTTTTACTCAGATGCTTTTACAAAAGCTTCCTGAAAATGTGTTTCATCTTCAGAGAAATTCATGGAAAAGGATCTAACAAGTATTCTAGAACACAAGTTTCTGATGAATTTCAAATCATACCACTGAACTAAGAATTTACAAAACCCTAATGGAGAAATTGATGGTTTCATAAAACTTCTAACAAAAGATCAAACAAAACAAGAATTAATTACATGGGACTAAGTAAACTGAAGAAGATGGTTATAATGATTTATGATTTTAAAAATAAATTTATTTATTTTTGGCTGCATTGGATCTTTGTTGTTATGTGTGGGCTTTCTCTAGTTGCGGCGAATGGCAGCTACTCTTTATTGTGGTGCGTGGGCTTCTCATTGCAGTGGCTTCTCTTGTTGTGGAGCACGGGCTCTAGGTGCATGGGCTTAAGTAGTTGTGGCTCGTGGGCTTCAGTAGTTGTGGCTCACGGGCTCTAGAGCGCAGGCTCAGTAGTTGTGCTGCATGGGCTTAGATGCTCCGTGGCATGTGGGATCTTCCCAGACCAGGGCAGAAACCTGTGTCCCCTGCATCAGCAGGTGGACTCTCAACCACTGTGCCACCAGGGAAGCCCTATGATTTTTAAATTTGAAATATTGCTGGTTTTTTTTAAAAGTTTCGTTTCTCCAAATTTAGGGAAATTTGTTTTTCTCTCTTAAGCTTACAGCAATTTGGTAAATTATACCTTTGTAAGCAAAACTGAATCATTTGTCTTTTTCTCCCTACCCAATTCCTCCAGAATTCAGAAGCTTTCAGTGAACATTCTTATTTTCTTAGCAATATAGTTATTTGCATAAGTTCAATAAGAATCTGTTCCCCTTATAATAGCACATAATTGCAAACATTGATTATATTACTAAAGTTTTGCCTGGAATGTCATATTTGAGAGAGATATACATAAACTCAGGTTTGACCAAACAGCTTTAAGAAACTAAGGTTGACTTCATGGAGCCAATAAAGTCCCTTGGGAAAATAGTGTGGTACCTTGCTTACAGAGTTCCCAGCAGCTTTACTAGCTGAGTAAGGAAGGTCACTTCCTGGCAAATGCAAGAACCTCAGAATATTTGGGGGACATTGAGGAGAAGAATTCACCCAAATCTATAGATGTCAAATGATTGGCTTGGTTTCTTACCCTCAAGGGACTATTAAAAGTTAAATCTGGAGATTCCTTATAAAAAGTTCCAGCAAAGCAGATTTAAAACAGACTATATGGGAGATTTCCCTCTAACCCTGGAGATATTCTGCAGAGATAGTGGTTGACCAGAGGTAAAGCCTGAAGTCCTTCATGAATTTCAATCAAAATTGAATTTTAAGAAGCCAGAACTCCTCACAATGACATTCAGGAGAGAGGGTAGAGGGTAGAAGGACGTGAGCTCACCTCCTCTCATGAAACCACCCAAATCACAACTAACTGCTGAACAACCATCAACAAAAAAGACTTGAACATGCAAAAAAGACATTCTACATCCAAAGACAAAGAAGAAGCTACAACTAGATGGTAGGAGGGGTGCTTTCGTGATATAATCAAATCTCATACCTGCTGGGCGGGTGACCCAGAAAGTGGAAAATAATCATCATATCACAGAGGTTCTCGCACAGGAGTGAGAGTTCTGAGACCCACGTGAAGCTCCTCAACCTGGGGACATGGCAATGGGAGGAGGAGAGCCCAGAGCATTTGGTCTTGAAGGCCAGTGGGACTTGAGGGCAGGAGCTCCACAGGATTGGGGGAAACAGAGACTCCACTTTTGGAGGGTGCACACAAGGTTTCATGTGTACTGGGACCCAGGGCAAAGCAGTAACTCCATAAGAGCCTGTGCCAGACCTACCTGAGGCTCTTGGAGGGTCTCCTGGGGAGGAAGAAGTTGGCTGTGGCTCACTGTGGGGGCAAGGACACTGGTGACAGAGGACCCAGGGAATATTTTTTGGTGTGAGCTCTCCTGGAGGTCACCATTTGTGCACTGAGACCTGGCCCCACCCAATAGCTTGCAGGCTCCAGTTCTGGGATGCCTCAGGGCAAATAACCAACAGGGTGGGAACACAGGCCCTCCCATGACCAGACAGACTGCCTAAAGTTATTCTGATCCCACAGCCGCCTCCAAACACACCACTTGACACAGCCCTGCCCACCAGAGGGAGAAGACCCAGCTCCACCCACCAGTGGGCAGGCACCAGTCCCTACCACCAGGAAGACTGCACAAGCTTCTGGACCAACCTCATCCATCAGGGGGCAGGCACCAGAAGTGAGAGGAGCCATGATCCTGCAGCCTGAGCAAAGGAGGCTACAAACATGGAAGGCAGAGAAATGTGTTCCAGATGAAGGAACATCATCAAACTCCAGAAGAACAGCTAAGTGAAGTGGAGATAGGCAATCTTCCTGAAAAAGAATTCAGAGTAATGATAGTAAAGATGATACAAGTAACTGGAAAAAGAATGGCGGCACAGACCAAGAACATAGATGAAATTTTTAACAAAGAGCTAGAAGTTTTAAAAAACAAAGAGAGATAAACAATAACTGAAATGAAAAATACTCTAGAAGTAATCAATAGCAGAATAAATGAGGCAGAAGAATAAATAAGTGAGCTGGTAGACAGATTGGTGAAAATCACTGCTTCAGAACAGAATACAGAAAAAAAAATAAAACAAATGAGGACAGTCTAAGAGACCTCTGGGACAACATTAAATGTGCCAACATTCACATTATAGGGGTCCCAGAAGGAGAAGGGAGAGACAGAGGGGCTGAAAAAATATTGAAGAGATAATAGCCAAAAACTTCCCTAACATGGAAAAGAAACAGTCACTCAAGTCCAGGAAGCACAGAGAGTCAAATACAGGACACACCCAAGGAGGAACATGCCAACACACATTAATCAAATTGACAAAAATTAAAGACAAAGAAAACATTAAAAGCAACAAAAGAAAAACAACAAATAACATACAAGGAAACCCCTGCAAGGTTATCAGCTGATTTTTTCAGCAGAAACTCTGCAGGCCAGAAGGGAGTGGCCCAATATATTTACAGTGATGAAAGGCCAAAGCCTACAACCAAGAATACTCTACCCAGCAAGGCTCTTATTCAGACCTGACAGAGAAATCAAAAGCTTTATAGACAAACAAAAGCTAAGAGAATTCAGCACCATCAAACCAACTTTACACCAAATGCTAAAGGAACTTCTCTAGATGGAAAAGAAAATGCCACAACTAGAGAAAAAGAAAATTATGAATGGGAAAGCTCACCATTAAAGGCAAACATACAGTAAAGGTAGGAAATCATCCACTCACAAATATGATATCAAAACAAGCAATCATGAGAAGAGGAGAGTACAAATGCAGGATATTGGAAATGCATTTGAAATTAAGAGACCAGCAACTTAAAACAACTTTTCGTATATATATATATATATATATATATATATATACACACACTGCTATATCAAAACCTCATGGGAAATGCAAACCAGAAAACTACAATAGATACACAAAGAAAAAGCAACCCAAATGCAACACTAAAGATGGTCATCAAACCACAAGGGAAGAGAAAAAAGAGGAAGGGAAGAAAAAAGAGCTACAAAAACAAACCCAAAACAATTAACAAAATGACAATAGGAACATACATATTGATAATTACGTTAAAAGTAAATAGACTAAATGCTCCAACCAAAAGACATAGACTGGGACTTCCCTGGTGGCGCAGTGGTTGGGAGTCTGCCTGCCAATGCAGGGGATGCGGGTTTGTGCCCCAGTCTGGGAGGATCCCGTGTGCCGCGGAGTGGCTGTGCCCGTGGGCCATGGTTGCTGGGCCTGTGCGTCTGGAGCCTGTTGCTCTGTGGCAGGAGAGGCCACAGTGGTGAGAGGCCTGCGTACCGCAAAAAAAAAAAAAAAAAAAAAAAGACATAGACTGGCTGAATAGATACAAAAGCAAGAACCATATATATGCTGCCTACTAGAAACTCACTTTAGATCTAGACACCCACACAGACTGAAAGTGAGAGGGTAAAAGAAAGGTATTCCATACAAATGGAAATCAAAGGAAAGCCAGAGTAGCAATAGTAATATCAGACAAAATAGACTCTAAAATAAAGACTGTAACAAGGACCAAGAAGGACATTGCATAATGATCAAGGAATCAATCCAAGAAGAAGATACAATTGTAAATATATATTCACCCAACATAAGAACGCCTTAATATATAAGGCAAATGCTAATAGCCATAAAAGGAGAAATTGACAGTAATACAATAGTATTGGGGGACATTAACACCCCACTTTCATCAATGGACAGATCATTCAGATAGAAAATCAATATGAAAACACAGGCCTTGAATGACACATTAGACCAGAGGGACTTAATTGATATTTATAGAGCATTCCATCTGAAAGCAGCAGTATACACATTATTCTCAAGTGCACATGAAACATTCTCCAGGATGGATCACATGCTGGGCCACAAAGTGAGCCTTGGTAAATTTAAGAAAATTGAAATCATATGAAGCACCTATTCCAAACACAATGCTATGAGATTAGAAATCAACTACAAGAAAAAAATTGTAAAAAACACAAATACATGAAGGCTAAACAATATACTATAAGCAACCAATGTATCACTGAAGAAATCAAAGCAAAAACTAAAAAATACCTACAAATGAAAACAAAACCACGAAGATCCAAAACCTATGGGATGCAGCAAAAGCATTTCTAAGAGGGAAGTTTATAGTGATAAAATCTTACCTCAGGAAACAAGAAAAATGTCAAATAAACAACCTAACCTTATACGTAAATCAACTAGAGAAAGGAGAACAAATAAAACCCAAATTTAGTAGAAGGAAAGAAATCATATAGATCAGAGCAGAAATAAATGAGAGACAAAGAAAAGAGTAGGAAAGATCAATGAAACTAGAAGCTGGTTCTTTGAAAAGATAAACAAAATTGATAAACCATTAGTCAGCATCATCAAGAAAAAAATGGGGAGAGCTCAAATCAATAAAATTAGAAATAAAAAAGAAGTTACAATGGACACCACAGAAATACAGAAGCTCATAAGAGACTACTACAAGAAACTATATGCCTGTAAAATGCACAACCTAGGAGAAATGGACAAATTCTTAGAAAGGTACAACATTTGAAGACTGAACCAGGAAGAAATAGAAAATATGAACAGACCAATCACAAGTCCTGAAATTGAAACTGTGATTAAGAAACTCCAACAGGGCATCCCTGGTGGCGCAGTTGTTAAGAAACCACCTGCCAAGGCAGGGGACACGGGTTCAAACCCTGGTCCAGGAAGATCCCACATGTCACAGAGCAACTAAGCCCGTGGGTCACAACTACTAAGCCTGCTCTCTAGAGCCTATGAGCCACAGCTGCTGAGCCTGCATGCCACAACTACTGAAGCTTGTGTGCCTAGATCCCATGCTCTGCAACAAGAGAAGCCACCACAATGAGAAGCCCATGCACCACAATGAAGAGTAGCCCCCACTCGCTGCAACTAAAAACAGAAAGCCTACATACAGCAACAAACACCCAATGCAGCCAAAAATAAAATAAATAAATTTATTTTTAAAAATTTAAAAAAAAAAAAAAAGAAACTCCCAACAAACAAAAGTTCAAGATCAGATGGCTTCACAGGTGAATTCTATCAAGCATTTAGAGAATACTAAACACCTGTTCTTCTGAAACTATTCCATAAAATTTCAGAAGAAGAAACACTCCCAAACTCATCCTATGAGGCCATAATCACCCTGATACCAAAACCAAACATAGGTACTACAAAAAAAGAAAAAATAAGTCAATATCACTGATGAACATAGACTCAAAAATCCTTTACAAAATACTAGCAAAGTGAATCCAACAACACATTGAAAGGATCAGACACCATGATCAAGTGGGATTTATCCCAGGGATGAAAGGGTTTTTCAATATCCACATATCAATCAGTGTGATACACCACATCACAGAATACAAAATTAATACGCAGAAATCTCTTTCATTCCTATACACTAAAAACAAAAGATCAGAAAGAGAAATTATGGAAGGAATCCCATTTACAATCACATCAAAAAGAAAAAAATACCTATGAATAAATCTACCTAAGGAGACAAAAGACCTGTACTCTGAAAACTCTAAGATGCTGATGAAAGAAATTGAAGGTGACACAAACAGATGGAGAGATATACCATGTGCTTGATTGGAAGAATCAACATTGTCAAAATGACTGTACTACTCAAGGCAATCTACAGATTCAATGCAATCCCTAGTAAATTATCAGTGGAATTTTTTTTTTTTAGATTTTTTTGATGTGGACCATTTTTAAAGTCTTTATTGAATTTGTTACAATATTGCTTCTGTTTTATGTTTTTGTTTGTTTGTTGTTTTTTTTGGCTGCATGGCATGTGGGATCCCAACTCCCTGACCAAGGATCGAACCCGCACCCCCCTCGTTGGAAGGCAAAGTCCCAACCACTGTACTGCCAGGGAAGCCCCCACCAATGGCATTTTTCACAGAACTAGAACAGAAGATTTTAAAATTTGTATAGAAACACAAACCCCCAAATAGCCAAAGCATACTATGAAAGCAAAATGGAGCTGGAGGAATCAGGCTCACTGTCTTCAGACTATACTACAAAGCTACAGTAATCAGTATGGTACTTGCACAAAAACAGAAATATAGATCAGTGGAACAGAATAGAAAGCCCAGAAATAAACCCACACAACTATGGTCAATTAATCTATGACAAAGGAGTCAGGAATATACAATAGAGAAAAGACAGTCTCTTCAATAAGTGGTGCTGGGGAAACTGGACAGCTACATGTAAAAAAATGAAATTAGAACAAGTTTCTAACACCATAGACAAAAATAAACTCAAAATGCATTAAAGACTTAAATGTAAGACTGGATATTATAAAACTCTTAGAGGAAAATCCAGGCAGAACACTCTTTCACAGCAGCAATATCTTTTTAGATCCACCTCCTAGAGGAAAGAAAACAAAAACTAAAATAAACAAATGGGACCTAATAAAACTTAAAAGCTTTTGCACAGCAAAGGAAACCATAAACAAAACAAAAAGACAACCTACAGAATGGGAGAAAATATTTGCAAATGATGAGACTGACAATGGAATAATCTCCAAAGTATATAAATAGCTCATGCAGCTCAATATCAAAAAAGCAAACAACCCAATCAAAAAATGGACAGAAGATCTAAATAGACATTTCTCCAAAGAAGACATACAGATGGGCAAAAAGCACATGAAAATCTGCTCAACATCACTAATTATTAGAGAAATGTAAATCAAAACAACAATGAGGTATCACCTCACACCAGTCAGAATAACCATCATCAAAAAGTCTACAAACTGTAGACTACAAAAATGTTGGAGAGGGTGTGGAGAAAAGGAGCCCTCCTACACTGTTGGTGGGAATGTAAATTGGTTCAACCACTATGGAGAATATTATGGGATTCCTTCAAAAACTAAAAATAGAACTACCATATGATCCAGCAATCCCACTCCTAGGCATGTATCTGGAGAAAATTATACTTCAAAAAGATACATGCACCCCAGTGTTCAGTGCAGCACTATTCACAATAACCAGGACATGAAAGCAACTTAAATGTCCATTGATAGATGAATGGATAAAGAAGATGTGGTACATATATACAATGGAATATTACTCAGCCATAAAAGTGAATGAAATAATGCCATTTGCAGCAACATGAATTGACCTAGAGATTATCATACTAAGTGAAATAATTCAGAGAAAGACAAATATCATATGATATCACTTATCTGTGGAATCTAAAGAAATGATACAAATGAACTTAATTACAAAAGAGAAACAGACTCACAGACTTAAAAAACAAACATGGTTACTAAAGGAAAAGGTATGGGGAAGGATAAATTAGGAATTTGGGTTCACATATACACACTACTATATATAAAATAGATAATCAACAAGACCCTACTGTATAGCAAAGGGAACTCTACTCAATATTCTGTAATAACCTATATGGCAAAAGAATCTGAAAAAGAATGCATATATGTATATGTATAACTGAATCATTTTGCTGTACACCTGAAACTAATTCAACATTGTAAATCAACTATACTTCAATATAAAATAAAAATTAAATTAAAAAAAGAGATTAAAAAAAGAAGTATCTTCCAATGCAAGGATCAGATCAAAGAACATGAATGGAATATTCCTACTGGGACGATTAGTAGGATAACACATCCTTGGTACGTGCAGAGCCTGTTCACTTATCCTCTGACTTTCCTTGTTCCTTTTCTCCACTACATCCAATTAAGCAGATAAAAACTTTGAGAAAGCTGCCTCTTCCTTCACCAATGCCAAGAAGGACAAACTCAAAGAGCCATTTGTCTGTCTGTCTTCCTCTGATGTTGCTTCTTTATGTTTGAGCTATTGGGAGGAGAGAGAGGCAATAAATTCTCTTAATAAAAGCAAAAACTAAAAATAAAAAATAAGCCTATATGGTCAGTCACAATCCTTGCTATACTTATATAAATAACAAGACCAAGTTTATTGAATCTAGACTTATTTTGCAAACAAATTTGTCTTAATTTGGCTATCTTTGATAGAAATGAGGGTGATTTTAGAGAGAAAAATTATCTTTCAATAGAAACCAAAATACGTATTGTGGATATTAGATTCTAGTGCTATTAATTTTCCTTGATGTTTTGTTAATTACCTGAAAACTGGACTGTATCCTGAATTTTTTTAGTTTCCTCCATTACCTGACTACATCTCTCCAAACTAGTGTTTCCAAATTTTCTCCCACCCCTTTGACTTGGAATCATTGAAACTAAAACTGCCTTTTTTTCTGAAGTCCTGCATACTGAAGGTAGATATCTTAATATAAACTTCAGAGAAATCACAGCAGCTCATGTTTAGACAATCTTCTTCATTCCTGTTGCTATATGGACCACTCAGAAAGTTTACCTGAACATCTGATGACATCATCATGGACATTCAAACTACAAAAGATGCTTTAACCCTGACATTTAGAGATCTTCTCAACTGTCTACCCTCAGAACTCAAAAACTGATATGAAATTTGCCTCAATTATTAACATTGTTTTTTTTGTCTCCATAGCAATGCCTCTTATTAAATACCTGATTGCTTGTACAGTAAGCTTAACTTCTACTTGGAAATACTGCTTTGGAAGAGAAAATTAAGGTAAAATGATCATATGGATGGACTCTAATCCAATATGACTTGTATCTTTATAAGGGGGGAATATTAGAACACAGACATGCACAGACTAAGGCGCAACCATGTGAGGACACAGCGAGAAGGTAGCCATCAAAGGAGAGAGACCTCAAAGAAACTAAACTTGATAACTTGATCTTGGACTTCTAGCCTCTAGAACTTTGAGAAAATATATTTTTGTTGTTTAAGCCACCTAGTAGCCAGTGTGGTATTTTGTTATGGCAGCCCTAGCAAACAAATACAATCACTATTAGGGAAAAAAAAAATCATGTTCTTTGTTATTCCAGTAGAATGATTTTAGCACTGATTACTTCTTACCTTGAGATTATAAAAGATGGTGATAAACATTACTGTAGAGTATATATGAGCTGTGTCCTATGAAACAAAGCTAGTTAACAAACACCTCTCAGCTGTAGATGATGCCATGTGTTCATCTGGTCAGCAAGAGGACATGAGTGGAAAGGAGAACCTTTTCTGCTTCAGACAAGCAACTTCCTGGGTTACCCTGAGTATGACAAAGAGGGCCATTGCTTGGGGACCAGGTCTCCAAGCAGTCACAAGAGGCCTCAGGAGCCCACAAGAAAATTGTGAAGGAAGAATATTACTAGCCAGGCCCATATGAATCTTTTCCTCCCATCACTGCCCTTTTGTGAAAAATTCTTCCAAATACACATTTTTGTCCCAAAATATCATGTTGGATGCTCGCTACTAGGAGCAAATTTTTCTAGCATCTCTGTTGGATGAATTTTCACACTTGCAAAATCCCTCAGAAAAGAGTTCATCCTCCCAACACCTCCCCTGCACCAGTGTCCCCCTAAACAGCATCTGACCACAATATGAAGGAATTTACCTCCCAGGTGAACAGGTGCTTGAATGTGATTTAATTGTCTCTGCATCCTCTCCCTGGTCTCCCTGTGAAATCTAGTCACCTCTTTGCATTAAAGCATTTCTGTGAGAAGCCCTGTAAGGTGCTGGCTATTCTCAATTCTGCCCTGCTGGTTTCTCTGAAGTGCCTAGAAGCTGTCCTCTCCACGCACATACTGTTCTGACAAACTTCATTTGAATGATTTGGATTTTAATTCTCAATTTGCTTCTGTCCCTAAGCTCTTAAGGCTTTTTTTTTTTTTAAACCAATTCAGAAAAAACATCACGAATAAAAAGACAAGGTTGGGCTTCCCTGGTGGTGCAGTGGTTGAAGGTCCGCCTGCCGATGCAGGGGACACAGGTTCGTGACCCGGTCCAGGAAGATCCCACATGCCACGGAGTGGCTGGGCCCGTGAGCCATGTCTGCTGAGCCTGCACGTCCGGAGCCTGTGCTCTGCAACAGGAGAGGCCACAACAGAGAGAGGCCCGCGTACAGCAAAAAGATAAAAAAAAATTTAAAGAAAGACAAGGTTACTCACAGATCTAACATGCTAAGCTTTAACTTAGTACGTTCTTAAGACTGATGTTTTCCAAGGAACAAACTTTCTTGTTTCCTGTGCAATAATAAAGGTTTGTTATAAAAGTTAAGTACAAAAGGTGAAAAAAAATTAAAATAGTGATATCTTCACAGTTGAGTTCTTAACATATTTTCTGATATATGTAAAAAGAGAAAAATTGGCAAAATGAGTACCATTTTAAAAAATAATAAGCCTAAATCCCGAGATTTACCAATTTTATCAAATAAGAAAGTAACATTTTATAAAATACAATTTTATGAAATATGATTTTATAAAATTTGTATAGCTAAGTAACAAATGATTTGCCCAAAAAACAGATTTAGCAGGTGGAGTCCAAGGGGCACATTCTACAAAATAAATTTATTGACACTGTAAGGGGTTACTAGCATAACATTGTGGTGGGAATAAAAAGGGCAGTGACCTTCTTCCTGAAGTTTAGGAGTGATCCCTGAATTGAGAGATATCTGAGTTGAAGTGGTCATTGGAAACAAATGGTAGAGACTGAAATCACAGAGAGCACACTGTATCAATTCCAGCTTCTGGACTCTGAGAAGGAAGGAAGAGCTTCAGATTTCATTGCAGAGAATGAGGCTGAGAAACTTTAAAATCAGATGCTTTTTCCCAGATCCAGGGGGCCAGCTAATGCACAAAAATGCTTAAAGCCAGATAGGTATGTCACCTTTATTTCCTAGAAAAGATGTTAGCATTTTCTAAATCCTCATCTACCGTGCCTGGCATGCATCATTTTATAGCTTTCTGGAAGTTTCATGAACACCACTTGTATATCTGTAGTACAATGTGTCTGTGGAGAGTACAGAATGCAGGTCCAGGGTGGGGGCAACGGACTCTTCTAGCTACCACAGTGAGTTGGCGCCCCTGCAAACCTGAGTAAGGAAGACAACTTGCCTTTGGGTGGGTAATGTTACAATCTGCATGTCTAGGGGCACATATATAAAGACCGACCCTGTTCTGGGAATTATTATGATTCTGACTGACTTCAGAGGGGTAATTATGAAACCCCTGGATCATCAGGTTCTGGATGTTCCCTACTTTTTCCATGGTGTGGTCATGACAGAAAGTGTGGCTGTACATATCTGGGAACATTTCCAGAAATGTCCTCCTGTAGGAGTTAATTATAAAGTAAATGTGTATGAAACAGAAAATAATATTGAAACCTATCAAGGGGAGCAGATCTTAAGTGTTAATATTGTAGATGGACTACTTTGGAAAAAATCTTTTTCCCTTGGAGTATTAAGAAGTCATCACATAATTGTCATCTCTCCACATTTTGTTCTAGAGTGCCTGGTTTATTGATATTAGTGTGAGACCTGTTTTAAATAAAAATCTATTTGTAAAAATTCAGATCTGTAATATGTTCTAAATATCATTATAGAGTGTCTTTTAACTATAGATTAAAAATCACTTCGTTTTCAGCAAAATATTTTGATGTAAACATCAAATGTTTTGAAAACAAAGGGGATCTGTTTTTGTTGTTTTCTCTTTTATCTAATTTTTGTATCCATTTTGTCTGGGCATATTAAATGGTAAAAATATTTATAAGATTTGCACTAGGTGAATCTTCTTAAAAAGAAAATACTGAAGGCCACAGAGTCTGGGAATATTAATATCTTTTTAATAGATTGATCCCCCTTGATTTCTTATTCTGGAGTAAAGGTACAAGTTTTTCCATGAAAATTAGACACACAAATCATCTGACACAGTGTATGACAGATGGAAAATGATTGATGGGAATTTTGCTTTAATGCACATTGTTCATTGTAATTTTGCCCAACTTAATGAACTGTGAATTAATAACGAGGAGCAACACATTAAACATATTATAGTAATAAAGTGCTTTTATGGACATTTTTCATGTTTCCAGACTTTCTTGGCCACCCTGAACAACTTTAACTCAAAGGATTAAAAAATAATCACTTATTTAACTGTGTTAAAATAGTCAACTTTGAAAAGGATATTTTCCTATATGAACTTTTTCCTAATTGATTCCATTTTGTTCTGATCAGTAAACTTACCGGCGTAAGCTGCACTATTAAAAAAAAAGTGATCTGATAGAGTATTAGATGACATACATGACCATATTCCATTGTTTTCTGATTCAATGACATAAGGGAGTAAAGTGAAAAATTAATAATTATACATTTTTTAATTAGGAGAATAGAAAAACTAAATTTCTTGTAGAAATAAGCCCAAAGAGTTCTCATGTCAGCCCTGCTCCTCTTAAAAGACTGTGATGCTGTAATACCAATGGATAATCTGGGAGACTTAACCAGCTGTCATTAAAATAGATTTTACCAAGGCGAGGACAATAGGTTGCTAATTAGCAGTGAGAAATCAGTAGTCTTTTAGAAGTGTATCCTTTGGAAAGTGTGGGATATATAATAAATGAAAGCCTTTCATTATTCATTGTTATAAGCCAAATGTAGATTAAGTGTACACTACCTTCAATTCAGATATTAAGATATGCTTCCCTCAGTAATTTTATGAGGTAACATGTATAATGTCAAACATAGGCTAAGTCATATATTTTATAATCTTTCAAAAATTTTTAAAGCAATGTGTTAACACTGTAATGAATATAAAATGGATCCTAACTGCATGTCTTAGAAAATGTGAATTTCATAGAATTATTTAAGAATGAATCCTTAATAGCCCATCTTTTTAAGTATGTTAGCTGAACATTATGATTGTGTAATATCATTTTAGGGCATTACCATATTTTAAGAAATAAAATAATATTCAGAAGCATAATTTTGACAGAATGTAAAATTTAAAACCAGAAATTTGACTTGTGAAAAATCCTCACATGATTATTGGCCAATTAAAAAATAAAGCAAACCCCACAAACCTGATGCAAGCTATTATGTGCAAAATAATGTGCTAGTTACACAGCCCTCTGGGAAGTGAATGTGAGTCCCGATGCTTCTTTCTTGGTTTATTTCATTCCTAGAGTACATTTGTTGCAGGTTTTTCTTATGTTTCCAAAGGAAACAAGTAAGCTGTCTCAAGTTTAAGCTTTGTCCCCAATAAAGTAAAAAATGTGCCAGATACCATTTGACTGGATGATAACTAAAACTGGACAAATATTTTCTCTCACTGGAGACTGACAGTGTTTTAGTTGTGTTTAAAATTTGTGATTCTCCTAAAAAAGGGTACAAATGAAAACTTATGGTTACCAGGGGATAAGGAGGGGAGGGATAAATTGGGAGATTGGGATTGACATATACACACTACTATATATAAAATAGATAATTAATAATAACCTACTGTATAGCATGGGGAACTCTACTCAATACTCTGTAATGCCCTATATGGAAAAAAATCTTTAAAAAAAGTGGATATATGTATATGTATAACTGGCTCACTTTGCTGTACACCTGAAACTAACACAAATTTGTAAATCAACTATACTCCAATAAAAATTTTTAAAAATAAAAAAATAGAGTACTACATGCATTTCTAAGAAATAAACATTATTTTCTTCATTCTTCTAAAAAATATAATTTGTGATTTTCAAGCTAATGAACACCTAAGAATGAAATTTGCAAATCTACATGTAGAATGTATAATTCTTCTGTTCAGAGGCAATGACCTTACAAAAGAACAAAACTTCTCAAACATTTCCCCATTTAGAGTAATGCTGACAATGAGTGTCTGGTGGATATCAGAGGGGCACAACTGATAATATATTTATCATGCTGCCAGTTTGCTAAGTGGTTTCATATTCACTAAGAAAGACTTGTCAATGGATACTGAAGAATAGATGTGAGGTCTCTGTGAGGTCTTTGTGCCAAGTCTCTGTGTTGTCTCTGGGTGAGATCTCTGTGTGAAGTCTCTGTATGAGGTCCCTTTGGAAGGTATCTCTGGGAAATCTGTTAAATCTGTGCTAGGTTTCTGTCTGAGGGTCTGTGAGGCAACATGAGGTCCCTCCCTGTGTGAGGTCTCAGTATGTGATCTCTGAGAAAGGTGTTTGTGTGAGAAGTCTCTCTTTAGAGGTGTGTCTGTGAAGTCTTTGTGTATTGTCTCTGGGTCTCTCCATTTCTTTTTTCTTTGGTCTCTCTATTTCTTGTCTTACTGTACCTTATGGAAGACGGAGCAGCAAGAGAAGTGCAAAGGGACTTGCTCTTTCTGTTTTCTTGCTGTTCCATCAGCATCACCTGTCTGTGGCACTTCTCCCAGCAGGAGCCAGGGGAGTCCAAGTCCAACTTCCCCATATTCCCAGAACTCACTTCTGGGTGTCCCTGAGAGGACCCAGCAGCAGCCAGGCTCAGGTCACAGCCCTGTCAACTCTTTCCTCTGGGTACCGACGTCTCTCACAAGTCCTGGCTCCACTCTCACTGCTCTGCCCATTCTGGAGGCTGCCTTGGGAATTGGGGCCCAGAGGTAGGGCCTGGCTCCAGGGAGAAACCAGGGGTGTGAGCAGTCCTGTGCTCACTCTGCCCCCTCCACCCCAGGTCCCAGCATTTCCACATGTTGAGGGGCCTGACTGGTATGGGGGATGGGGTCCATTTCTGTTGTCATCTGGATCAGGGGCATCAGCTGGAACAGAAATCTCCACAATGGGAAAGACACTACCTGGAGCTGTGTCCACCATGCGCCCTGCACATGGCAGAAAGTGCCAAATCACTCTAGAGAAATTCTTCCTCATCTCGCTGCTTTTCCATATGGATGGGAGTCAGGAGACAAGAAAAGCTGTGCTAGAAGCAGATCAGTGGAACACTCCTGGATTGCACCCTGCCCCATCCATTTTGCACAGGTCACCTCCACACCACCACAAATCCTGTCTGATTGCTTCTTCACCTGCCAGGCTCTGGGGTGATCAAGGACTGGGAGACAGGCAAGGCTTACTACACAATCACAAGCCAGTCCCCACCTCTCCCCTGGAGCAGTCCTTGGGCCATGTGTTTATGTGAAGGTCACCAGGCTAGGAGTCACATCCCACATTCCCTAGTCCTGGCTTTTACACCTATTGCTAAGTTATCCTTTCTAAAAGTCAAGAGGTGATGATGTGTAAGCTTATTAAACATAGTATTAAGAGATTAACCTTCCTTGATTTGCTTTACTTCTATAAGTTTGACCTTCTGTTTTGACCTAAAGGTGGTTTCTCTAGGTCTGTGATCTTAGAGTTGGAATAGGGTAGAGACCCTGGGGTGGGGCCATGATGAGCTACTGGACCCTTAACTTTTCCTCCCCTTTAGGCCTTTAGATGGTGGTTGTATGTCAGGGGGCTGCTCTTTCACTGCACATTTATGGGAATATGGTACCATTTTGTCTCCTTCCTTGGATCCAATGTTTTTTCTACACCTACATCCCACCCTAAATTCACAGTGTTTGACCATCAGATAGTTACTACATACAGTCACACCCCTATTCCATTCATCCAAAACTCCTTCTCTGGGGTTAACATAGAGTGGAAGGTAGGTGACCCATGAACATAGCCATTCATTTATATGGGACTGGGCTCAACACAGCCCTCAGCAGCCTCCCTGATACTCCCCCCACCTACACACACAGAGCTGGAAATGCCATCCTTGCTGCTGCTCTAAAGTGTAGGAAAAACAGAGGTGAGGGAGGGTGATGCTGTACATTTTTTTATGGCTAAGCTAAAAGGGGTTCATAGGGCATATCTCAATCCCCGTCTTCATCAGAGAGAGAAGCAGCTCTTAAGAGCAGATGTTGTATATTGCCTACCAAGAGATCCAGGGGCAAGATTTCTCCTGCTTCTGAACTCAGAGCCCATACTCTATTCCCCCCAAACTTCCATCCACTTGGCTCTGACACTTCCTGGAGCCTGAATTGGAATGTCCGGCCCTATCATGTAAACCTATCCACTACAGTTGCATAAAGTTCAAAGTAGCAGAGAAGAAGGAGAAAGACTGGTTGAACCAGATCCTTGGGTGTGGGCTTCATAGGTTTTTCCCATCTCATTGTTAGAGTAGCTTTGGTTTGTGTAATGACAGTATTATAAGGTGCAATGAAGGGACACGAGACAAGGAGCAAGCTTGTGATGCTACTGTCAACCTCCCTCCATGCCCCTCCCTTCTAGAAGACAAAGTGCACAGCACAGACAGCAGCCATTACACTATGCTCTTATGAGAAAGAAAGAAAAAAATATACATATATATGTATCGGGGAACATTAAATATGTTGGATGTGCTAATGAGAAAACCATTTTCTCTACATGGACTGAATTTTTACTTGGAGACATGTTTTCCTACTAAAGGGAAGACTAAAGAAGGATTTTACTGTTGACCAGGCAAGACACCTCCCCAAAGATGACAATGCCTTGGACAATGTTGATGGCGGGTTGGGGTACCTGGAATCCTTGGCCCATACTGACAGGTACTAACTGGAAACAAACTCTTCTTGGAGGGCGAGGATGGGAGGCACCTTAGGCCCAGCTGCTCATCGTCGAATCTTACACTTTTCAAACTACGTTGGTGTCTGACTTCCCTTTCCCTGATAGAAGAACTCTGGCCCTTGGAGGTGGCTTAATGACTGCAGGCTATATAACTCATCATTCTCCCTTGCTCTGGGTAGGAGGTAAGCCTATGGTAGCAGAAACACCTACATACTGGGGCTTGGAATTCCTGTTTGTGTTCATTTAACTTTGTGGCATGAAGTCCATGGTGAATTGCTATTTTTTCTTCTAGGATCTGTCCAACAGCTGTCATGAGTGCCTGACCCTCAGCAGTCTCACTCTTCAAGATTGATCTGCTTTTGACTGATCTGTGACTCTGGGCAGTGGCTGATACGGGCTTGAATTTTTGCAGAGCATCTCGACCATTGACTTTTTATTGGGGAAAATCCACTTTAAAAATAGCCTCATCCTTTTTCTGAAGAGGCTTTCTGGAGGGCTATGTTTCTTCTCTGGCATGAACTGGAGACATTTGCTCCCAACAGAGTCTGTTATTCCCCTGACCTGGGCAGGGCGGCTCATACTTCCAGCTTGAGAGGTCCCTAATTCTTTAAACCCTTCTTCATGCTCTCCTGGTTTATGCTTCCTACAGTCCTCTCTTTTGTAAGCAGGGGCAATCATCTTGCTCTGGCTCTTCCATGAGTCCTGAAGTTTTGGGCTCCTGCTGCCCTAGGTTGCTCCTTTGGGCTTCCATAAGGCCACTTGGCTCCTGGGAAGCTAACCTGTCTCTGGTGGGGACTCTCTGGGGATGGCACTGAGGCACCTGAGAAGTCAAGTTGTCTGCAGCAAGGAACATGTGTTTGGGAAAGTCCTGAAGCTGGTTGTCTGACTGTACCTTTACTTTGGACTTAAACTCACTAGCAACCTCCATGTTAAGGCATGGCTCACCTGGATGTTGGAAAACAGACATTCTAGGTAGTAGGAAATTTTAACTGGTCCCTGGCACCTCTAAACTCCTCATATGTACATATGTGGTTTGGGATTTTGTCAACACTTTGGTTTCCAAGATAACACTAGACTGTGGTTGAAGAGCAGGGGACTCCTTGGCCTCCACAACCTCCCTGGCCTCTTCACCTCTCAAAGATTGGGATCCTAAGTTCACCTCCATCACTGTTACCCTATGGCAGGGGTCTCGTGAGGCCTGGCCACCATTCTCCTCTCTTGGCTCATTCCTGACCATTTCTGAACTTGGACCTGGCTCTAGGCTGTCCCTCTTGACCCATTCCACAGTCTCACTCTTCCAGGTTCTGCCCACAAGGCTGAGTGTGAGGGATGGAGAAGGTGGCCTGCCCTCCTGTCCAGTCAGAGAAGCCTTTGAGGGCCCATGGTAGTCACCAGATGGAATCCCTCCCAGGGCACTCTGGATTTCCTTACACACAGGTGAGGGGACAAGGAGAGGCCTCATCAGGGTAGGAACTGACTCTCCTGTTATCACCTTCTCTCCTGAATTAGCCTGAGGAGGTTTTCCCAGGAACTCAGCAAACTTGACTGTTGAGTGGGACCCAGATACACAGGTGGCTGAAGGGGAAAAGGCAAACTGCAGAATGGTGGAGGGTTGAAACTTTTTCAACTTAGATTTAGGGGCTTGAGGACCTTGAGGGGTAGGGTCCACCTGTGCTTTACCAAAAACCTTATAATATGTGCTTCCAGCACCTCTCGAGTGTCTGGATCAAGGAAGGAAATACTACAGGAGGTGTTCATACAGGGTTCCCAACCCTTCAAGATTTCTGGTTTCCATGTGAATATCGGACTTGGGAGAAGCATGCTCGAGAGCAAGGCAGGATTGACACACATTCACAGGAATCAAACCCTCATTGATCTGCCCCAACTTTTTGCCTAAATGGCCTTTCAAAATGTTTCCTAGATTCTTGTCTAAGCTCCTTAGTAAATCAATTCCTGAGTCGCTCCTCAAGAGCCTCAAGTCACTTTTTGACTCCTCAGAGTTCACCCCCTTAAACTTCACTAGGGAGCTTTCTGGGCTTCTGGAGAGATCTTTTGGGACCTTCCCCAGAATATGTCCCAGGCCCTTGCCCAGTTCCTGACTTAGCTGGAACCCCACCTTCTGTGCATCCTTGTTGCTTTCACCTGTAAACAAAGAGGGCTGTGAGGGTCCATGCTTGTCCTTTGCCTGGCATGTCCCTGGTAATTCTCCCTGAAGCTGCCTTATCTCTAAAGGCTCTTGGATCCTTTGTGGCAGCTCCCACCGGTGTTGGATGAGCCACCTTTGGAAGTGTTCTTCCAGTTGCTTCTGGAGCTCAGGACTGATTGGAAAATTCTCAGGAAGGATGGAGGCAGCCCAGCTGTCCTCAGGAATGTTGGAAGTGAAGACACTAAAGAGTTCCTGAGATCTTTTGACTACAGAAGATAAAGCCCACCCATTTTCTAGTTGCTTCTGCAACAAGGACCATTCTGAATGTTGAATCCCAGTTGGGGTAAGAAATTGTACCTTATTCTGGGCTGTAGGGCAAGGTACTCCACAGGCCCTAATCTGGGGTAGAGAAGAAGGTGGTAGGATTGGGAGAGAGGATTTGAGATGTGCCTGGGTTTGGACCTGAGCCAGAAGTGGAGGCTGGAATTGAGGTATTGTTGGAATAAAGGGTCGAGATTGGAACTCTAGATGGGACAGGGGCTGGAACTGGAAAAGCAGTGGAGATATTTTAGCTGACATTTGAACTGGGCAGGCATTTGAAATTCCATTGAATAAGAAAGAAGGAGACTGTGGTGCCGAAGAGCTCTCAGAGATCCAGGCAGTAGCCACCAAGGATTCACTGTGCAGAGAAAGGAGACCCCAGAAAAACTGGTTATATTTCTGCTGTAGATGGTCCCCCAAGACCTTGGGATATGAGAACTGCTGAAGACAAGGCAGCTGCTCTGGTTTGTCTTTTATGCTCCAGAAAAGTTGGGGGTTGTAGTGCTCTGCTCAGTACCTAGTGATTTCAGCATATTCCCCAAAGAATTCAGGTGGCAGTTTGGGCTCATTTGTTTTAGATGTGATCCATTGTTTTCTTTTTCCTTCCGAATCTTGATCTCAACTCTCTTTGTGACTTGTATCTCCAGGAGGTTCTGGTCATCAGAGTTGAGCAAAGGAGGGGTACTCACCTCTACCTGTCTGTCTGTGGGGCCTACACAGAATGAGGCCTCTGGTGGGTTGTGGGAAAGGTGCTTTTTTTGGGGCTTGCACTGTGATGAGGTTGATAGGCACAAGGATTTGGTAGCTGCCTGCCACCAGGACAGGGCTGAAATGGGACAGCTTGAGTGACCAAAGCCTGAGATGGCTAGGATGATGGAAGATGACCAAGGAGTATGTGGAGACATCCTCTGTGGGACAGTGCCCAGTGGTAGTACCACTGAAGAGTCACACTAAGTAAGAGTCAGAATTGAGTCTGGTGGTGGTAGGGCAGAGGAGGCTGTCAGAGGGCAGGCCTATGAATCAGGCGGACATGATGTGGGAGAGGAAAGAGCAAGTGGCAGGGGTGAAAGGCTATCCAGTGGAAGAAAAGGCTCTGGTGACTGAGAGGCACTCAGGGATGTATGTGAATGAACAGAAACTGAGGAGGTCGTTGGGCCTGGAGAAATGGAAGAGGCCAGATGTAGACGGCACTTGGTAAGAGGAACCAATAGGGATGTGGCAGGAGAAGTATCTTCCACAGGCTCCCTGCATGGCTGGTGGGCTCCAGCAGGCACTGCTTTGCACATCTCACCAGGAGGGTCTTGACATGAGAGCTGATGAAAGTTGCCCTTGCCAGGAAGCCTTCCCAGGCAGCTGTAGGAGAGCAGATGGGGCCAGGAGGGCTGGACAGGACAGGCAGGGGTGGGCACCTGCAGCCCAAGAACCCTCCTCTGCCCCCACACTGACTTCATAATGCTCCTGCTCTCCCTCACCCTAGGGCTTTAGCCACGCCCTCCCATGGCTCCCCCCCCCCCCATGACTGGGGTCACATTATAGGCTCTGGGAGGAAGGATGACCCAGGAGAGAAGGGGAAAGATTCTTTACCTTTGCAGAAGTGAAACCAGGTTGTGAGTCCCCTCCAGTTCTTCCAGGCAATCTCTGCAAGCTGGAAATCAGGATACTGGGTCATGGTGGTGAAGGCAGAGGCTTAAGAGTCTTTCAGGAGGCTGAGTGCAATGGCCCTTTAAGGGAAATCTTTGGAGGATTAGACTCTGGAGCCCAAGTATCAGTGTCCAAGGCCACATGTCCCTGACAGTGATGGTAAGGATCACTTGAAAAGGGTTTGTCCTTTGCAAAGTGCTTCCCTGTTAATTAACCCCTGTAGCCCTTACAACTGTCCTGTAGGGGAGAAAGGTCAGTGGTCGTCACACAGAGGAATCTGAGCAAAGTTAAACAACTTGTCCACAGTTGGACTTGGAGGTCCCACTTCCCAACCCAGACACCAATGGCCCACCACAGTCCACACACCGCATTTCTAGGTCCTTATGGCTTCATTCTAAGCACAAATTTCTGGGAAGTATCTGGGCTCTGATCTCCTTCCAAGGAGCCTCCCCAAGGCTCTGTTTCCTGAAGAATAAGCTCTGCCACTGGCATCCTCAGAGACCGTGAAGCTGGGCCCTCAGGATTAGGAGACATGGAAGCTAACTCTCGGGGGCATGCAAGACTGAATGGCAAAGGCTTAGCTTTCAAAGATCTACTTTTCTTCCTACTCCTGCTCCTCCACTTCAGCTCTACTTGATGCTGAGAGATAAGAAAAAATGAGGGGCTAACACCCAACTCTCACTGTCCTCTATCTAGGCAAGCTGTGTTCATGAACAACATGACTTTCTACATTTAACTAAAGCTCTGTGGGTTTTTTTCGCCTTTTACTTATTTTTAAAGTGGATAACAATATTTTCAGTTTTTCTTCTTTGAAGAGTGCAAAGGATTTTTTAAGTTTTAATCACCATAGATTTCTTCTGTCACTGTTCCTCTGATCAAGAAACACACACATTCTCAGACTTAAATGCTCACGTGAGCTTTGTCAGATAGGATTCTGCTTCCCAAGGCCAGACCTCCACTCCAGCCTCTTCTCTCAGGCTCTCAGGGGCTCAGCATTGCCTTTAGATCAGCCCCCAAACAGAGGAAGGTCTCACTTGAGACACCCGCTGTGGGAAGGTGGCTGGTGAACCAGGGCTCAGGGATCAGCCTTCCTGCAGAGACTGAACTCTTAGTGATCCAGTCCTTGACCATTAGTCACTGCATTTGGGACTTGCCCTGGAACCCTCTACCATACCTGAACTCCTGGTCTAAGATCTTGGGCTAGAAATCCTCATGCCCACTCTAACCCCTCTCTGGCCTGCCTTTTCCCTAGAAGGATGATGTTCTATACTTTTCTGAGAGTTCCCATCTCAGGAATCTCTCTAGATGGTTTAGAAAAGTGGAAATAAGAATAAGAAAAAAAGAGATAATCTCTGCTGGGATTAAGCCAAAGGTTTCTTACCTTCCTGATGTTTCTATGTTTCCTTGGTGGTGCTAAGAATGGATTACTCTGGAAGCAGGGGAGTAACATTAGGTAAAGCCCCAGTCCACACAGGAACAGCAAGGATGATATCAATCACCCAGGCAGTCCGGCTGGATCTCAGCCAGATAGCAACAATGTTTTTCAAATAAAAGAGATTCTCCATCTTCTGAATTGCATTGCTGCCCTCAGGCAACAGAGCACTGGGAGTTCACTTGATGGCAGAAACCCAGGCCTGCATCACTGAGCTGTGGCCTTGTCACAAAGAGCTCCTGAGTGTGGGGGAGGGAGCAATAAGAGAAATAGGCTGAATCATTGCCCCTCCTTCCCATCCAACCCCACAGACACCTGCACCCTCCTGGGGCTTCCAGATCCCTCCTTCCAACTACTCTCATTCTGTCAGAGAGAACTTAGCCAATTTTCTATTCATTCCATCTGGAACCTGGTTGCTTCATCCATTAGAGATCTTTACTTGAGGCCCACCAATTTGATAACTCTTGAAAATCTTAAGTTGACCCTGGAAGATTGGCTATTTCACAGAAATTTTTACACTCAGGATTTCCTTTGTCCTCAGCTCCAACTTTCCCACATCATTTTTGTGTCTTGTATAAACCCAGGGATAGAACTTGAATTTCTTTTACACTTATTTAGTTTTGTGAATTTTGAATAGTGTATGTTTTGCCTCATTTTCTATCAGAGGGAACTACACACAAAAATTAAAATAATTTATTTTTCAAAATTCATAAGTATGAAATAATTATAAATAGTTATGTAATAGGGAAGAACAAATATGACTCCACATTAGATCTTTTTTACTTTAATCTTTATGCTTTGTTGCCCACGCTAACTCTGTCCATCCTTGTGACCCAGGCTGGCTCTGCATTTTTTGTAAAACAATGTTGCCTATAGCCTGAAATATACAGGATAGCCTATTTCTAAGGCTCTGACTTTTAAGAGCCCATTCATGGAGATTAAAATTTGCAGAACAGAGAATAATAATTGTTTTGTTGGAGGTTTACAGGAACATGTGACCTGACCAGGATCTGACCCATCTAGCCAGCTGCTAGAACAAAGGATCCAACACCAAGATATTTGCAACAATTAGCCATGCCCCTCCCTCACCTTGCTTTTAAAAAGGCTTTGCTGAAAGCCTTCAGGGAGTTTGGGTTTTTTCCTGGGCATGAGCCACATGTCTTCTAGCATGGCACTGTGTAAACCTTTCTCTGCTCCGAACTCTGATGTTTCAGTATTTAGCCTCACTGTGCATCAGGCACACAGACTTGCATCTGGTAACAGTTAAACCTTCAAATGATATTTTTGTAAGTTTGTAGCGTTTATAATTCTGGAGTTAGTAAATCTTTAAACTGCACAAAAACTTTGGGGACACACTGCAAACATGCACATACACACATACTCATTTTCCTTAACCAATCTAGTACTCTCAAATCCAATAATCCATAATTTTCTACTTAATAAAATCTTTCATATGTTGTCTCAACCCAATTTCTTAGTTTGCAACGATAAGACAGTCCCCACTCTCCAGATAAATTTTGAAATATGTGGTCTTAATCCATTAGGGCTGCTATAACAATATACCATAGACTGGGTAGATTAAAAACAACAGACATTTATTATCACAGTTCTGGAGGCTGGGAAGCCCAAGATCAAGTCACCAGCATGGTCACCTCGTAGTGAGAGCTCTCTTCCTGGTTCACAGCTGGAGCCTTCTCTCTGTATCCTCATATGATGGGAGGAGGCTAGAGATATCTCTGGAGTCTCTTTTATAAGGCACTAAGCCCATTCATGAAAGCTCATAAGCACTTTTGCATGACCCTGCCTCCTATCTTTAAGAGTTAGGATTTCAACATGTAAATTTTGAGAGAACACGAACATTCAGACATGTGCACTCATACTATACCCAGAAGCTAGGAATGGGTTAGGGTGAGCCAAGGTCCTGATCCTAAAGGGCTGTAGGGTGAAGAGTAGGACTAGGGGGTCAAACCCTTGGGGCTAAGCCAGGTCTTGAGCAGCCTCTTCATATAACCCTAGTGTGTTATGTATGTATTCTCTTTTCTGAGTGTGCCTTGCCTTTCCTGCCCCATTCTCCCAGGCCCCTGAAGCTTCAAGTCCAGCCTGAACCATATAGAAAGGGAGCTTTGAGTCTTACACAAAATTCCCTTATGACACCACCCTCTATCCTTTAGCAGTAACAAAAGATTCACTGAAGGATTCGCATGATAAATTTGTCTTAATGCCCCATGAGGGCTTTAAAATAATGTGTATTCTCTGCTTGTTGGTCATAATTTTATACAGTTTTAGTGGGAACGTGGGCATGTGAGTTTATTTGGCTATATTGCCATGAATGTGCACTTTCACAAACATATCTTCTACATCTACTATTTTTCTTACAATCTTTTCCTCCCATATGATATTCTTACCTTAATTCAACCTTTTACCAAAATTTAGATTTAGGTCTGTCACCGGGTGGACATGCTTTGTAACAAAATAGCTTCAACTGGGGAGGTCAGTGGAAGGTCTGGACCAGCTATCTTGGTTCCATGATAGTAAGTAAAGGATCGCAAACTACCATGTTAAACTTAAGCACAAAGCAAAGTTTATTTAAGCATAGGTACACTCTCAGAGAGGGAGAGAGAGAAGGAGAGAGAAAGAGCAGGCTATTTCTGAGAACAGGCTATTTCAGTGAAGTGAAGCAAGTCCAAAGCAAAGTATATCGAAGCAAAAGTACACTCTCGGGGGTGGGGGTGGGGGTGCTGTTTCTGCGAATTGAAAGCAGCATTCCTAAAAAGGCTTAAGAGCGCTTTAAGGAGCATTTTGCAGGGAGGTGGGGGTGAGTGACAAGGGATCATTATTTGATTGACAGTTCTGAGCTATGTAACAAGTTTTCTGCTGCGCATGCTCTCATCCTTGAATCCCCAAGAAATTCCTACTGGGTGGGGGGAGGGGCAAAACCACATGTAATTTATTGTAATTATGGTATAATGAGTTTGGATTTACTATAGGTTATACGCCTCTCTGGTCTGGGAATGCACAGCCTGGAGAAGTCCCCTCGTGTTACTGTGCCTCTCTTTATCAGGATAAGCTGCCCACCACACGACCATAGTTTCACTCGTTCTGGGTGGAGTCAAGGGAGAGTCCCCAGATGGCTGGGTGTGACTCAATTTCTTCTTCTTGTCTTTCTCACCACTGTCACCTCCTTGCTGCTAATGTCTGACTAACTACCTAACAGGTCTTCTTTGTATTCATATTTGCTCTCTAAATTTTCCCTATTACTTTATTTTCAATATGTTTTGTTTGATGGGTTTTTTTTTGAAATTTAAAAATCTTATGATAACATTTACCTTGATTTATTTAATTGTTGTTCTACTGTTATTGATTTCTGACATCTTATTTTATGCTTTATTTTCTACATTTTCTTTATTGTTTCTTTTTTTCCCTTCTATGGCATCTTCGATTTTACAGGTCAAGGGTACTTATGTTTTTTGACATTTGGGAATTTTTAATATTGTAATGGTTTTATATCATGAATTATGTTAATTTTCTCCTCAATTTCTTACCTGTGGATGAAAAATGTTCCCTGCCATATCAGTAGACAAAGGATGTTGCAGCCATCAAGTCAGACATCAAAGCAGGAACCCTCAACTGTGCACCTTGAGGGGATTCGGGATGGAGAAAAACAGGGTACTGATTCTAGAGTTAAGGGGCACATCAAAGGAATGATTTCAAGAAGCCCAGATTCTTTCATCTTCTCATACATAGAAACGTGCTAAAGTCCTTAACTTGAGATGTCTAGTTTCCTCTAATTAATAGTAATCTTTTGATGTTCTGACTACCTGGTTTTTGTTGACTCCTCCCTTAGGTCTTCTGAGCAGTTCCTCAGAGTGATCTGACAGGCTGTGTTCTGGGCTTAAGTCCTCAGAAAATCTGCCAAATAAAACATAATTCTCCTTTTGGGTTGTGCATATTTTTCAGTCAGCAGTCTTGGCAACCAATGAAGGGGCACAGAGCAGACTTTTCTTCTTTGCCTGAACTCTATGAGGATCCAGAGTCTTGGCACCAGCAGAGGCTTCTTGGGCCTGTCCACTTTCTCAGAGAGTCCAGACGAATTTGGGCGAGTCTCTCTTGGTTCTTGGATCTCCTGTTTTGGTTGATGATCCTAAGTTTTATTCAGTGGTGTTAAACTCTTCTCGAGTAGTAGGTTATCCTTGAAACTTGGTTTCAAGAAGAAGTACCTGGGTCATCCTCAGCGAAAGACACTGGGAAGATTTTTACTCAGTTTAAACACTGAGAGCTTATCCTCTGTAGAAAAACACTGGGAAGACTTTTGCTCAAGTGGATTAGCCTCACTTAAAAGACACTGGGAAGATCTTGCTCAGTTTAGACACTGGTTTATCTTCAGTTGAAAGACCGGGAAGACTTTGCTCAGGTGAAAGACACTGAGTAAAATTTGGACTGGGTAATTAGGTGGAAGACTAACTTGTCTTACTTGAATTGGCTACTTTAATAGAGTTTGTCAAAATAAAAGTGATCTTCACAAACTGAACTCAGAATGGGGAACTTAGCTTTCAATACAAAAGAAAAAGGAACAACAGATTTCCAGCCTCCAACTGATACCCTGGCCAGGTTTATGTACATACAAAATTTACATTTACAAGTGCTTACTTACTTGGGACTTAAAGAAAATCTTGCCCTAAAAATGACTAAGATAAGCCTCTTTTATTGCATATGCAGTTAAGTTAGAAAAAGCTGGCTTGATAAAAACATCTTTTCAGAATTCTGACTTCAAAAAAACAAAAGGCTTTCTAGGGGAAACTTGCATTTCTCTTCCTGTGTCTTTGAAATGTAAGTGTTCTATCTGATATTCTTCAGTGTGTGTGTGTGTGTGCGTGTGTGTGTATGTTTTGAGAACTTGGTCACTACCATCCAGAAGTACTTATATGGTGTACATTTGGTAGCCAGTCGAATACACTGGGATTCTGAGTTTTTTGTCTGACTGTACCAACTCTTAGGGGCTTTTTGCCATCTTAACCTTCATTGTGTCAGCCTGTACTACAAAGATCATTACTTTCTTAAACTACTTTTGGGAGTAAATTTTCTGGATCTTATTTAGACAGCATCCTTTACACTCTTTTGTGGGGAAGCCTCTTGCGTCTTATTGGTTTGAGTCACTATTAAGGTATACCTCATTTATGGCCAGATAATGGATCCTTCAAATTGGAGAAGCTTCTAAATTGGTAAATTTTTAGAGAGCTCTCATTATAAACAGCTGTTTTATTGGCTCATAGGGGGGAAAAATGTTGGAAATTAGACATATAATGGTTAACCTAAAAACTCCTTTAGTTTCAAACAAACCCAAAAAATTGGTTTGGGAAACCTTATTTGTGGTCTCTGCTTCCCCTCAATGGGTCTTACAGATGCTAATAAAAACATTAGAATAATTATTGTTAATTAGGTTAAGTAACAGGGAAAAAAACTGAAGGAACAGTCTAGAAACTTTTTCCCAACAAGGTGGAAGTTTTAAAGGGACTTCTCCTAAATGAATAAGAAATCTTTAGATGGTTATTTTAAAGTGTGATAAATAAAACAGACATTAATGAGATAAATCAAAGATTGGATACAACACTACCTAAGACTGGATGGGCCAAAGAGATCTCCTACCTGTGCTCAACATTAAAGGGTCAGACCCAAACAAGTCTGCCCTATTTACTCCAGTTTAAAATATGTATATTTTATTATATATAAATTTTATACACGTAAAATTACACTGAGATACCTGACCAACAATTACTTGGGGCAAAAGTTAGACCAATTAATCAACTTAAAAGATTGACAAAAGTGCCTGAGTCCCTTGGCTAAACCACTCTCTGGGGACCCCAGAGTCTTTCCTACAAAACAGATAAAATGGTTGGGGGACACAAGAAAGGAAAGATTTTAGAACTCCTGTAAGACCAAGACTTGACTGGATCCTAATGGAAACTAAAGTCAAAGGTACAAAATTGATTGAATTGAGATGAAAGTTTATAAAAATTGGTATGTTTAAATGGGCATTGTATAAGATAATTACCTCTCTTTTGCCTAATTATATTGTGTGGGATAGACATGTTTCACTGGGGAATTCTTCCCCTGCTTGATATTATAAGATGGCATATGAAGGAAATATTAATTAAACATGCTAAAGGAAACCAGTGGGATTACCTGAGCCTATACAATATAAAGAAAAAACTGAGAGCTAATATTTAAAGGATAACAAAAATAAATAATGGAGACTTTACTCTGGGTCTAACCTGTGCACTCAGAAAGAGGGTCTTTGTTGAATGCCTTATGCAAGTTTTGAAGGTATGATAAATTAAACCATAAAGTTCTAGACTATAGAATTCTGAAATTTCAGTCTAGTTGGAAATCTTCTCACTGATACAGAAAAGCAAATTAAAGAAAATGTAGTTGGGCAAATCAATCTTTTAATATTATTTAGGTGACAGGCCAGTTCTTTGGGGAATTAAAAGCAACTGTCTGTCTCGCAAATTGGTACAAATCAGAAACGTAAATACAGACCACAATGACCTGAGGCTGAGCCTAATTAGCTAAATTAGGTAGAACCTGAAACCAAGGTTAAAAAAGGGGGAAAATGTGGCCTTTTAAAACTCAAACTGCTGATTAGTCAGTCAAGAAGACGGAGGAGTAGGAAGATGTGGGGTTCATATCTCCCCACAAATGCATCAAGAATACATCTACAAATGGAACAATTCTCACAGAGCACCTGATAAACACTAGCAGAGGACCTCAGGCACCTGAAAGGACAAGAAAGATCCCCACATAACCAGGTAGGACGAAAGAAAGAAGGGAAAAGGAAGAGCAGATGAAGTGGGACGTGACCTG
Organism: Monodon monoceros; assembly: GCF_005190385.1. Taxonomy (NCBI): domain Eukaryota; kingdom Metazoa; phylum Chordata; class Mammalia; order Artiodactyla; family Monodontidae; genus Monodon; species Monodon monoceros. The sequence goes on along the minus strand of NW_021703782.1, from coordinate 23,169,781 downwards.
TGACCCTGGGCGGGGATGGCGGGGGGAGCTGAAGGTGAGAAGAGGTTCCCGCATCTGGGGAAGCAGTGGGGAGAGAGGCTGGGGCAGGAGAAATTTGGTGGCTCAGAGAATAGTGCAGCAACCAGTCTGTGGCAGGCAGGAGAGAGTGAGGCCTACACAAATGGTCTGGCCACAGCTCTGCATGTCCCAGCCACTGGTGACCACTGGTGCACACGGGGGCTGAATGTTGGAATGTGGGGTTTGAAGAGCACACCCAGGAAGGGGAATGATGTTGGCTGTGAGGAGACAGCTCAAGGGGATAGGATTGAGGAGCTCCACAACAAGGAATACTCCTGGAGGAAGCCCAGACCACCATAGAAGAAAAGTGCCATGGTTGAGTGATGCACAAAGGGCGGGGCCACCATTGCAGCCTCTCTCCTCATGCACTGGCCCCTGCCTCCACAGGCACTAGGAAGGGTTCCTGCCAGAGTGGTTCACATGCCCCCAGCCATCATCACCTCAGCACTCTCCCGTGTGGGTGGCCCATTTGCCCAGCTTGCCACCTTGACTACCTCCTGTCTGACAGGCTCGCACATCCCATAGCTACCCAGCACCCTCTCATCTGGGCAGTCTGCCTGCCCTGATTGCCGCCTCTACATCCTCCTGCCTGACAAGCTCATGTGCTCCAGCAGCCTTGGGAGCAGACGTCAGTGGGTGGCCCACATGCAGAGATGGGGCTGAAATCACAGCTGAGTTCCAGGGAACATGCAACTAAGGAAGAAGAGCTGAAATCTCGCCTCATGGCTGTGCAAATCATGGCATTACACTCCCTCTTATGGCTTCCTAAATTCAGCACCTGGGAACATCCCAGCGGACAAGTGCTCCTGAAGTTGAGACAGGTCTGGCTTTAGCAGCTGTGGGTTTTGTGGGCACGTACATGCTGGGGTTTGGCCAGGCCAGAGTCTGAGCTGCCTCCATATCTCACATAGTGGGTGCAGGTACACAATTACTGCAGTCCTGGGACCTGACCTCAGTGGATCTGGGCCAGTGGCCTGGTGAAAATGATGCCTGAGTCACCAGGGCCAGTTGCTGGCATAACCATGGTTAAGGTGGGACTGAGAGCAGTTCCAACAGCAGTGTACTTTGTAAGCCCACACAATGGGTGAAAGGAGACAAAACAGAGCATACCCACAGGTGAACACCTCCAAAGGAGGAATACTCAGTGGCTTCTTTCCAAGTGGGAGTGCTCCAATCCTCCCTACCTCACACCACATATCAGAAACACAGCTAAGAAACAGATCTGAGGGCCTCTACTCCAACGACTAGGGTTCAGAACTCAACCCTGACAAGGCAGTGACAACCACAGAGGAAAGGGAATGCCCCACTCAATATCCAGTGCAGGCTCTGGTCACCACAACACCAGTCAAACCCCCTATCAAGGTGATAACAGCCAGCATACACTAAGGAAAGAGGTAGCAGATATCTATACTAAAAATAGCCTTTGCACACACACAAAAAAAAAAGAAAAGAAAAGAAAAAAAAATAAAACCATGCAGGCTACACAGGAATATTCCCACATAAAAATAGCCCTCCAAGACAGTCTGTGGGTCAGGCATGGGGAAGAAGAACCCACAGAGCATTTAGCCTTGAAGGCCAGTGGGGCTTGAGTGCAGGATCTCCACAGGGCTGGAGGAAATAGAAACTCTACAAGGGTACACATGCACTGGGACCCAGCACAAAGCAGTACCTCCATAGGAACCTGGTCAAGACCTACGTAGGAGTCTTGGAGGGTCTTCTGGGGAGGAAGGGGTTGGATGTAGCTCACTGTGGGGGCAAGGGGAGTGGCAGTGGAGGCCCCAGGGAATATTAATTGGTGTGAGCTCTCCTGGAGGATCCCATTTCAACACCAAGGCCTGACCCTATCCAACATCCTGTGGGCTCCAGTGTTGGAATGCCTCAGGCCTAACAACCAGCAAGACAGGAACACAGACCCACCTATCAACAGACAGCCTGCCTAATGTCATACTAAGCTCACAGACACCCCAAAACATACACTTTGACACAGCCCTGCCCACCAGAGAGAAAAGACCCAGCTCCATCCACCAGAGGGCAGGCACCTGTCTCTCCCAACAGGAAGCCTACATCAGGCCCTGGACCAATCTCACCCACTAGAGGGCAGATACCAGAAGCAAGAGGAATTATGATCTGGCAGCCTGTGGAAAACAGACCACACACACAGTAAGGTAGACAAAATGAGATGACAGAGAAATATGTTGCAGACAAAGGATCAAGATAAAAAAGGCTACAAGAACAACTAAATGAAGAAGAGAGAGACAATCTACCTGAAAAGGAATTCAGAGTAATGATAGTAAAAATGATGCAAAATCTCAGAAAAAGAATGGAGGCTCAGATCAAGAAGATACAAGAAATGTTTAACAAAGGCCTAGAAAAACTAAAGAACAAACAAACAGAGATGAATAATACAATAACTGAAATGAAAAACACACTAGAAGGAGTCAATAGCCAAATAACTGAGGCAGAAGAATGGATAAGTGAGCTGGAAGATAGAATGATGGAAATCAGTGCCATGGAACAGAATAAAGAAAAAAGAATGAAAAGAAATGAGGACAGTCTCAGATACTTCTGGGACAATGTTAAACACACCAACATTCAAATTATACGGGTCCCAGAAGAAGAAGAGAAAGAGAAAAATATTTGAAGAGATTATAGTTGAAAATTTCCCTAACATGGGAAAGGAAATTTCACCCAAGTCCAGAAAGTGCAGAAAGAATCCCATACAGGATAAAGCCAAGGAGGAACATGTGGAGACACATATTAATCAAACTGACAAAATTTAAATACAAAGAAAAAATATTAAAAGCAACAAGGGAAAAGCAAAAAATAATATACAAGGGAATCCCCATAAGTTTATCAGCTGATTGTTCAGAATAAAGTCTGAAGGCCAGAAGGGAGTGGCATGATATATTTAAAGCGATGAAAGGCAAAAACCTACAACCAAGAACACTCTACCCAGCAAGACTGTCACTCAGATTCGATAGAGAAATCAAAAGCTTTGCAGAAAAATAGAAGCTAATAGAATTCAGCACCACCAGACCAGTTTTTGCAACAAATGCTAAAGGAACTTCCCTAGGCAGGGGGAAAAAAAAAAAAGAGGCCACAAGGAGAAGCAAGAAAATCACAAATGGGAAAGCTCACTGGTAAAGGCAAACATACAGTAAAAGCAGGATATCATCCATACACAAATATGATCTCAAAACCAGTAAACATAAGAAGAGGAGAGTACAAATGAAAGAAATGGAAATTGTATTTGAAATTAAGGGGCCAGGAGCATTTGTGTGTATATATATTGTGTGTGTGTGTGTGTGTGTGTGTGTGTGTGTGTATGTGTGTGTATATATATATATATATATATACACACACACACACACACATATATATATAGACTGCTATAACAAAACCTCATGGGAAATGCCAATAAAATAAAAGGGCAATATCATGAATGAACATAGAAGCAAAAATCCTCAACAAAATACTTGCAAACAAAGTCCAACAGCACATTGAAAGACTCAGACACCATGATCAAGTGGGATTTATCCCAGGGATGCAAGGATCCTTCAACATATGCAAATCTATCAATGTGATGCATGAGCAAATTGAAGAATAAAAACCATATGATCTAATCATTAGAGAAATGCAAACCAAAACCACAATGACGTATCACCTCAAACCGGTCAGAATGGCCATCATCAAAAAAATATCTACAGATAATAAAAGCTGGAGAGGGTGTGGAGAAAAGGGTACCCACCTGCACTGTTGGTGGGAATGTAAATTGATACAGCCATTACGGAAAACAGTATGGAGTTCATTGCAGAGCTACTTACAATAGCCAGGACATGGAAGCAACCTAAACTGTCCATTGACAGATGATTGGATAAAGAAGATGTGGTACATATATACAATGGAATAGTACTCAGCCATATCAAGAAAAAAAACTGAGTTATTTGTAGTGAGGTGGATGGACTTAGAGTCTGTCATACAGAGTGAAGTAAGAAAGGGAAAAACAGATACCAGATGCTAACACACATATATGAAATTAAAAACAAAATGGTACTGATGAACTTAGTGGCAGGGCAGGAATAAAGACACAGTTGTGGAGAATGGACTTGAATACACGGGGGGCTGGGTGAGGAAGGGGAGGCTGGGATGAAGTGAGAGAGTAGCACTGACATATATATACTACCAAATGTAAAATGGATGGCTAGTGGGAAGCTGCTGCATAGCACAGGGATATCAGCTCAATGCTTTGTAATGACGTAGAAGGGTGGGATAGGGACAGTGGGAGGGAGGCACAAGAGGGAGGGGATATGGGATATATGTAAACATAGCTGACTCACTTTGTTGTAGAGAAGAAACTAACACAACATTGTAGAGCAATTATACTCCAATAAAGATATTAAAAAAACAAACAACCCCCCCCCATATGATCATCTGAATAGATGCAGAAAAAGATTTTGGCAAAATTCAACACCAGCTTATGATAAAAACTCTCCAGAAAGTGGGCATAGGGGGAACCTAGCTCAACATAATAAAGGCCATATGACAAACATACAGTAAACATCATTCTCAATGGTGAAAACCTGAAAGCGTTTCCTTTAAGATCAGGAAGCAGACAAGGATGGCCACCTTCACCACTTTTATTCAACATAGTTTTGAAGTCCCAGCCATGGCAATCAGAGAAGAAAAAGAAATAGAAGGAATCCAAACTGGAAACAAAAAAGTAAAACTGTCACTGTCTGCACATGACATGATCCTATATATAGAAAATCCTAGATATGACACCAGAAAACTACTAGAGTTAATCAGTGAATTTGGTAAATTTGCAGGATACAAAATTAATGCACAGAAATCCCTTACATTCCTATACACTAACAATGAAAGATCAGAAAGAGAAATTAAGGAAACAATCCCATTTACCATCACATCAAAAAGAATAAAATACCTAGTGATACACCTACCTAAGGAGGCAAATGACCTGTACTCAGAAAACTATAAGATACTGATGAAAGAAATCAAAGATGACACAAACAGATGGAGAGGTATACCATGTTCTTTGATTGGAAGAATCAATATTGTGAAAATGCAAATCTACCCAAAGCAATCTACATATTCAATGCAATCCCTATCAAATTATCAATGGCATTTTTCACAGAACTAGAACAGAAAATTTTACAGTTTGTATGGAAACACAAAAGTCCCTGAATAGCCAAAGCAATCTTGAGAAAAAAACAGAACTGGAGGAATCAGCCTCCCTGTCTTCAGACTACAAAGCTACAGTAATGAAGACAGTATGGTACTGTCACAGAAACAGAAATATAGATCAATGGAACAGGATAGAAAGTCCAGAGATAAACCCGTGAACCTTTGGTCACCTAATGTATGACAAAGAAGCCAAAACTATTCAATGAAGAAAAGGTAATCTCTTCAATAAGTGGTGCTGGGAAAACTGGACAGCTACATGTATAAGAATGAAATTGGAAAATTCCCTAACACCATATATAAAAACAAGCTCAAAGTGGACTAAAGACCTAAATATAAGGTCAGATACTATAAAACTCTTAGAGGAAAACATCAGAAAAACATTCTCTGAGATAAATAGCAGCAAGATCCTTTTTGACTCACCTCCTAGAGTAAAGAAAATAAAAGCAAACATAAACAAATAGGACCTGATTAAACTAAAAAGCTTTTGCACAGGAAAGAAAACCGTAAACAAAATAAAAGACAACCCTCAGAATGGGAGAAAATATTTGCAAATGAAGCAACCAACAAGGGATTAATCTCCAAAATATACAAACAGTATATGCAGCTCAATATCGAAAAAAACAAACAACCCAATCAATAAATGGACAGAAGATCTAAATAGACACTTCTCCAAAGAAGACATACAGATGGCCAAGAAACACATGAAAAGATATTCAACATCACTAATTATTAGAGAAATGCAAATCAAAACTACAGTGAAGTATAACCTCACATTGGTCAGAATGGCCCTCATAAAAAGTCTACAAAGAATAAATGCTGGAGAGATTGTGGAGGAAAGCGAACCCTCCTACACTGTTGGTGAGAATGTACATTGGTGCAGTCACTATGGAAAACAGTATTGAGGTTCCTTAAAAACTAAAAATAGAGCTACCATATGATCTAGCACTCCCACTCCTGGGCATATATCTGGAGAAAACCATAATTTGGAAAGATACCTGCATCCCTATGTTCATTGCAGCACTATTCACGATAGCCAGAACATGGAAGCAACTTAATGTCCATCAACAGAGGAATGGATAAAAAAGATGTGGTGCACATATAGAATGGAATAGTGCTCAGTCATAAAAAAGAAAGAAAGAATGACATTTGCAACAACATGGATGGACCTAGAGATTGTCATACTTAGTGAAGTCATTCAGAGAAAGACATATATCATATGATATCACTTATATGTGGCATCTAAAAAATGGTACAAATAAACTTATTTACAAAACAGAAATAAAGCCACAGATGTAGAAAAAAACTTATGGTTATCAGGGGAGAAAGGACAGGGAAGGATAAATTGGGAAATTGGGATTGACATCTACACACTACTATATATAACATGGATAACTAATAAGGACCTTCTGTATAGCACAGGGAACTCTACTCAATACTCTCTAATGATCTATATGGAAAAGAATCTATAGAAAAGTGGGTATATGTATAACTGATTCTCTTTGCTGTACACCTGAAACTGATTCAATGTTGTAAATCAACTGTACTCCAATAAAATTAAATTTAAAAAATAAATGAAATGAAATGAAATATTGCATTAAAATATTAAAAGGTAAAATAAAATAAAACTCAAGCCACTGGAAAGTCCCCCTCAGTCAAAAATCTAAGTCATAACCTCCTTAAGTTTTTCAAGAACACATTAAGTATTTTCCACAAATAGTAAAGCCTGTGCTTCCCTGGTGGCACAGTGGTTGATAGTCCACCTGCTGATGCAGGGGACACAGGTTCATGCCCCAGTCCAGGAAGATCCCACATGCTGTGAAGCAGCTGGGCCCATGAGCCATGGCTGCTGAGCCTGCGCATCTGGAGCCTGTGCTCTGCAATGGGAGAGGCCACAACAGTGAGAGGCCTGCGTACTACAAAAAAAATAAAAAAATAAATAATAAAAATAGTAAAGCCTTAGTCTTCTAGGCAAATAAATTTATCTTATTCCCACTCTTATAACTTGTAAGTTTATATTTTAGTATCTGATTCATAACTAAGCTTTTAAAGTGAAGCTCTGAAATCTCTAGTTTTGTCTCTTTATTTGTCTGTGTGTACATTATATGCGATGTCTTACCTCTGGAAAATATTACCAAAATTAAATTTATAAAAGAGCTTTATTTAATTGACTTAAAAGTAAGAGCTTACAAACTAAATATTTCTAAATATGAAAGAAATCACCCTGAATAAATTTCAGGTTCACATGATCTAGGAAATATTCAATATTAAATTAACATCTGGTATTAAAGCTAGCTTAAGCTTACTGGTTTTATCAATATAGACATGTCTTACTTTTATTGTACCTACACTTACTGAAGGTCAATGTGCTCATGTTATTTCTGTTACAGAGCTTGTCAGCAATAAAATTAATTTGGTATGATGATATAAGTTATAAAAGAAAGGTAAATGAAATAATAACTTCTGAGTGAACTCTTTAGGAATAATTAAGTTTGGGGTTACATCTATCTAAAATAGTTTCCCCAGATTTTTGGTAATGAGTTTGCTAAGTTAAGTTAAATGATGGGACTTCTTTGAATATCCAGGTCATTTCAAATAAGGTAAAATACTACAACATTAATTACTAAATAGGTCTAAATTTACCTACTTTTGTCTCCATATGAGAGGGAACCTAAAGATATTTGGGTTTGTTAGATGCATGTCTTGTACCACATAGAAGAAAGAAATTATAAAATGTATGTTTCTAGAGGTTATGGAATAATCCTAAATTTGCCAACCAGGTAAAGCTGGTATGATAAACAGTTAACCATACTTGCTGCTTGTTGATTTTCACTAGAGATTAAGGTATTAAGGGTTAAAATTTTAATATGTAATTAGAGCTACTAGAGATATTAACAGAAACAGTTCAGTATACAAGGAAGTAGGATGTGTGTTTTCAGCAAAAAAAAAAAAAAAAGGCATGAGGAATGAAAATATGTTAAGAGGAAAGAATGATTTTGTCCTAGAGCTAGTTGTTTTTGGATGGAAAAATAAGGGAAAAACTAATATGGATACAGAAAGTTTTGAAAGGGAGCCCTGAAAAAGGAGTTTTGTACATGGTCAAGTTGGGATTAGATTAAATTTAATTAGGTAAATGGATTTTGTCATTAAAAATAGGATGGTACAAGACTGGATTTGGTTTCTCTCTCTGTGAAGAACACAAAGTTTTCTTGGAATACTGCTTTTGGTAACAGACTGTGTGAGTTTCCTTGCCTTCAAGTGATCTGTATTTGTTTTTGAAATCTTTTGTCACTTTGGTTAAGTGAATAAGTATTGTTTCACAGTGACCTAGGATCCTATTTGACCAAGTGTTCTGAAACCTTTTTGATATTTTTGACAAACTTCCCAAATATCAAATTTTAACTAAAGTTCTTTTGACGTCCAGCTAACTTTGGGATGCTTCAAAGGAACCCTGAGACATCTCAGAGAGGAATATTAAACTACTTAGGCTTTTTGGTATGTTAAATTACTTGAGAAGCATTGTCAAATGATTGGAGGTGAACCTTGGGTTACATTTTATGGACAAATGTCATTAATATAGATATTCAAAAATTTATATGGAAGTCCTAAAAATCTGATATTCCCTGGTGTAATGTTATTAGACACAATTCTAGATATTACCTTAAAATGTTATATGTCACAGAAATATCCAAGTATATTGTCAATTGCATTGTAATCAGATCTTTAATCATGCCATTTTAAGTCTTGTCATTTATAGACAATTATTGTTTTACTCTGATGTTTTTATAAAATAAAGATCTTCAAGAAGATTTATAAAAAGGACTTTTTGACAAATTTTTTTCTGATAATTTTTAGATCATACCACTGAACCAGGTAAGAAATTATAAAAATCTAATGGAAAACCTGACAACTTCATCCAGACCATCAGGAATTAAGTACATGGACCTGAACTAACTGATAAATATGATTTATAATTTTATGACTTTTTCTGAAATATGCTAGTTTTAAATCTTTGTTTTTCAGAAAACATTTTCTCTTACACTATGACTTACAAGTTGATAAAATACACCTTTGTAAATGAAAATTAAACATTTATCTTTTTCTCTCTGATTCTTCCAGAATTTGACTTCTCCAGCTGGCTCCTCTGTGGATTTGATGGTTTATTGCAACCAGATTACAACTAGTTATACTAATCATTGTTTTAGATTGTTCTCTGTTTCCAAATTGTTTATGCTTTGTGTCTCTCTTTGTTGTACTATGAACTTATTAATGTTACTAGCTATATTACTTATTCTGTCTAGTTTATAAGATCATCTCTTGCATTACCCAATGTGTAACTGGGTCTCCAACAAAATTAATGATGGATAAAAGTCTTGAGACATTTGATCATATATACATAGAAGAATTGTAATAGTGCAACTCTACATATGCGAAGAAGCAACATGGGAAGACACTTCCTGGACCATAATAGACAATAAGACAGGCAATCCAGATAATTTTAGATTATCAACAAGACTTAATCAAAAAAAAATTTAACACATTGAGTAGCCTATCAACAGAATCTTCACCTGATCTAGGAATGAGACTTCTTAGCACCATGGGACAAAATTGGTCATAAAATGACACCCAAACATTAGTTGAATTTAAGGCCAAGGAGAAGCACTGTGAATGAAAAATGTTGCTTGCCATATCAGTAAACAAAGGATGATGCAGCCATCAAGCCAGCAGCCACTGTAGCCACCCCAAACTGTGCACCCTGAGGGGATTCATGATGGAGAAAAACAGGATACTGACCCTACAAAAGAGAATGTGAATTACATAAAGTGACCATATAAACATCAAACTATATTTGCTAAAAGTTGAAAGCCATGATAGAGAATGTTGCAAAGGAGGTAAGTTGAGCACTAATCTCCACATCCTACTGAGAAAAGCAATGTTGCACAAAATGGACAGACAATATATTATTTATGCATAATATTAAGCACAGAATGCATATTATTTACTGAAAGTAAAAGAAAAAAGCTTTTAAAAAACTTTTCAAAAGAACTAATAGAAATGTACTTTTAGGAGAAGAAACTGAGATAAATGAACCATATTCTCTACCATTCATAAGAAGTCAAACTGACTTAAAATTGATCAAACAAATTAGGTGATTATAAAGCATTATTTAGAGTTCAAAGGAATAGTATATAATAAAAAAAGAAAGTGGTAAAAATTGCTTCCCCCTAAAGAGCAGGACCAGGGCCTGTGGAAGGAAAAAAACATGTTTTTTGTTTCATTTTTTGCTTATAAAAGTATTTGAATGATTTTTCATGTGCATGTATTGCTTGCATTTTTAAAATGTCCTGCTTGTAGATCTCCTTGAAATAGTCTAAAATGACATATATGTGTAAAATTAGGTTTTGTTTAGCAAAAGTGTGTGAAAAGTAATCGACTTATCTAATGTCTTATGAGGCTGAAGTTAAACAATATTAAACTATACTTTTTTGGAAGAATATATATATATACTCATAAAACAGCAACAACATGACACTTGGCTATATGTTCTGCTTATCTAAGAAGTAAAACCCTCATAATAAAAAATAATGGGTTTCACATTTTCTAAGGAAAGATTTTGGTAAAACTGCTAGATCTTCACTTGTATATAATAAAGCTCCTTATAATCAATAGTAGAATAAAGTCAATCAAGATATACTTTTATATTTTCAAATTTATATTGTAATAAATATCTTTATCAAAATGTGTCAGCACAGAACACTGTAAAGAAACTGTTTATTTAGCAATACCTTCTCATTTCTTTCTGTGATTGGCATCACAAGTCATGGTTGGAGCATTTAATCAAAGAACTATACTTGCAAAAAAAAAAAAGAACTATACTTGCAATTTTTGAATGTACATCAGGGGAGAAATTTTATTCATACTTTGACTATATATGTGTATGTATATATATTTACTTTATTTTTTCTTCCAGTTTTATTAAGAAATAATGACATACAACACTGTATAAGTTTAAAGTGTACAGTGTCATGATTTGACTTACATACATTATGAAATAATTACCATAATAATTTTAGTGAACATCTATTATCTCATATAGATACAAAATTAAAGAAATAGAAAAAAAATTTTTCCTTGTGATGATAAATTTTAAGATTTACTCTCTTAACTTTCATATATAACACACAGCAGTGTTAATTATATTTATCATGTTGTACATTGCATTCCTAGTACTTATTTTTCTTATAACTTGAACTTTGTACATTTTGACTATCTTCATCCATTTTCCCCTCCCCCAACCTCCCAGCTCTGATAACCACAAACCTGATCTCATTCCCAATGAGTTTGCTTGTTGTTTTGAAATATAATTGACCTACAACTCTATGTTTGTTCCTTGTGCACAACATAGTGATTCACTATTCCTATACATTTCAGAATGATCACCATGATAAGTCTAGTTACTCTTGAGAAGGAAGAAATTTTCCTCTACCCTTTTAGGTTCTTCTGGTTTGTCTAAAAATTAAACTGGCATGAGACAGATAAACAGGAGAAATTAAATGATAATTTAATAACATATATACATGGGAAAGATGCAGGAAAACTGAGTAACTCACCAAAAAAGCTGAAACACATACTGTAAATATTATCTTCAGATAAAATAAAAAAGAGGATGTTGGGGGTAGTGGTTTAAGACCTCAAAGTGGGGGGGAAGCAATTGACATGAAGATGAAAAGAAAATGCTTTATAAACAATGTTTGCTGGGCCATGCAGAGACAATGGGACACAGAGAGGAATTTTAACAGAGTCTGCTATGTTCCTCCCTATTTACAAACCTAGCTCACAGTATAGTTATCTGTGGTGATAGCACTTCCTGGAACAGGCCTTCCATCTACATTCTTTAGGCACTGAAGAGGAGGTTCAAAATTTCCTCCTAAATCTTTTGGGTCCTGATTTTTTTCAGTTCATTATAATGCACATGACAAAGAGACATTTTGGAGTGGCAAATTTTGCTCCTCTACATTAACATCTGCCACCATACAAAGATATTATATAATTATTGACTTATTCCCCACACAGTACTTTTCATGTCTGTGACTCATTTATTTTGTGATAGGAAGTTTGTACCTCTTAATCTCCCTCAACTATTTCTCTCATTCCCCCACAACTCTGTCCTCTGGCAACCATCTGTTTGTTCTCTGTATCTGTTTTGTTATGTTTGTTCATTATTTTTTTTCAGATTCCACATATAAGAGGAGTCATATGGTATTTGCCTTCTCTGACTTATTTCACTTAGCGTAATACCCTCAAGGTCCATCCATGTTGTTGCAAAAGGAAAGACAATTCTTTTTTATGGTTGAGTAATATTCCATTTTCTGTGTGTGTGTGTGTGTGTGTGTGTGTGTGTACACACAATATATATACCACATCTTCTATATCCATTCGTCTATCGATAGGCACTTAGGCTGCTTCCATATCTTGGCTATTGTAAATAATGGTGCAATGAACATAGGTGTGTACATATCTTCAAATTAGTGTTTTTTCATTTTCTCCATATAAATACCCAGGATTGGAAATGCTGGATCATATGGTAGTTTTATTTTTAATTTTTGGATGAATCTTCATACTGTTTTTCCAATAATGGCTGCACCAATTTATATTCCCACCAACAGTGGATGAATGTTCCCTTTTCTCTACATCCTCACCAACACTTGTTATTTTGTTTTCCTTTGATAAAAGCCATTCTGACACATGTGAGGTGATACCTCATTATGGTTTTGATTTGCATTTCCATGATGATTTGTGATGCTGAGCATCTTTTCATATGCCTGTTGGTAATCTGTATGTCTTCTTTGAAAAAATGTCTATTTAGGTCCTCTGCCCATTTTTCAATGGGGTTGTTTGGTTTTTTGATGTTTAGTTTTATGAATTCTTTATGTATTTTTGATATTAACCCCTTAACAGATATATTGTTTGCAAGTATCTTCTCCATTTGGTAGGCATACTTCTTTTGTTAATCATTTCCTTTGCTGTGCAGGAAGGTTTTTAGTTTGATGTGGTCTCATTTGTTTATTTTTGTTTTGGTGTCCCTTGCCTGAGGAGACATATCCAAAAAAATATTGCTAAGACTGGCATCAAAGAGCATACTGACTGTTTTCTTCTAGAAGTTTTATGGTTTTGGGTCTTACATTTAAGTCTTTATTCCATTTTTAGTTCATTTTTGTATGTAGTGTGAGAAACCAGTTTGATTCTTGGCATTAGCCATACAGATTTCCCAACACCATTTATTGAAAAGACTGTATTTTCCCCATTGTATATTCTTGCCTCCTTTGTCATAGACTTATTTAGCATATAAGTGTCCATTCATTTCTTGGCTCTCTATTCTGTTCCATTAATCTATGTGTCTGTTTTTGTGCCAGTATCATACTGTTTTGATGACAGTAGCTTTTTAATAAAGTTTGAAATCAGGAGGCATGATGCTCCCAGGTTTATTCTTTTTTCCTCAAGATCATTTTGGGTATTCAGAGTCTTTTGTGTTTCCATACAAATTGTATATTTGTTCCAGTCGTGTGAAAATGCCATTTATATTTTGATAGGGATTGAATTGAATTTGTAGATTGCCTTGGGTAGCATGGTCATTTTAACAATATTAGTCCTTCCAATCCATGAACGTGGTATAGCCATCTGTTACTGTCATCTTCAGTTTCTTTCATCAAAGTCTTATAATTTTCTGAATGAAAGTCATTAACCTCCCAGGTTAAATTTATTCCTAGGTATTTTATTCTTTTAGATATTATTGTAAATGAGATTGTTATCTTAATTTCTCTTTCTGATAGTTCATTGCTAGTGTATAATGCACAACAGATTTCTTTATATTAATTTTATATCCTGCAACTTTACTAATTTCAGTGATGAACTCTAGTAGTTTTTTGGTGGTGTCTTTATAATTTTCTACATAAGAATCAGCTCATCTGAAAACAGTGAAAATTTTGTCTTTTCCAATTTGGATTTCTTTTATTTCTTTTTCTTTTTTTGTTTGATTGTTGTGACTGCAATTTCCAATACTACATTGAATAAAAATGGCAAGAGTGGGTATCCTTGTCTTGTTCCTGATCTTAGAGGGAATGCTTTCAGCTTTCCACGATTGAGTATGGTTGTGTGTAAACTTGTCATGTATGGCCTTTATTATGTTGAGGTATGTTTCTTCTATACCCGTTTTCTGGAGAGTTTTTACCATAAATGGATGTTGAACTTTGTCAAAAGCTTTTTCTGCATCTATTGAGATGATCATGTGATTTTTATTCTTCTGTTTGTTAATGTGGTATATCACATAGATTGATTTGTGGATATTGAACAATCTTTACATTCCTGGAATAAATCCCACTTGATCATGGGGATTGTATTGTTAAATTTGGTTTGCTAATATTTTGTTGAGTATTTTTGAATCTACATTCATCAGTGATATTGGCTTCTAATTTTTTTTTGTGTGTGTGGTATCTTTGTTTTTTGTATCAGGGTGATGCTGACCTCATGGAATTAGCTTGCAAGTATTGCTTTCCCAGCAATTTTTTGGAATGGTTTGAGAAGGATAGGCATTAATTCTTCTCTAAATGTTTCACAGAATTCACCTGTGAAACCATCTGGTCCTAGAATTTTGTTTGTTGGGAGATTTTAAATTATGGATTCAATTTCACTACCGGTAATTGGTCTATTCATATTTTGTATTTCGTTCCAATTCAGTTTTGGGAGATTGTACCTTTCTAGGAATTTGTTCATTTCTTCTAGGTTGTCCATTTTTATTGGCATATAACTTTTTTTTTTTTGTGGTACACGGGCCTCTCACTGTTGTGGCCTCTCCCGTTGCGAAGCACAGGCTCCAGATGCACAGGCTCAGTGGCCATGGCTCACGGGCCCAGCTGCTCTGCAGCATGTGGGATCTTCCTGGACCGGGGCACGAACCCATGTCCCCTGCATCGGCAGGCGGACTCTCAACCACTGCACCACCAGGGAAGCCTGGCATATAACTTTTTATGGTAATGATTTATGGCCCATTGTATTTCTTTGGTGTCAGTTGTAACTTCTTTTTCATTTCTGAATTTATTAATTTGGGCCCTCTCTTTTTTTTTTATGGATGAGTAGTCTGGTGAAAGGTTTACGATTTTTTTTCTCTATCTTTTAAAAGAAGCAGCTCTTAGTTTAATTGATTTTTTAAATTGGTTTTTAAGTCTCCATTTTATTTGTTTCTTCTCTGATCTTTATGGTTTCTTTCCTTCTACTAACTTTGGTTTTTGTTTGTTCTTCTTTTTCTAGTTCCTTTAGGTGTAAGATAAGGTTGTTTATTTGAGATTTTTCTTGTTGCTGGACATAAGCTAGTATTGCTATAAATGTTCCTCTTAAAATTGCTTTTTCTGGCTCATTGTGTTTCCATTTTCATTTGTCTCCAGGTATTTTTTATTTCTTCTTTGATTTCTTCAGTGCATCATTGTTTGTTTAGTAGCATACTGTTTATCGTCCACTTGTTTGTCTTTTTTTTTTGCAGTTTTTTTCCTGTAGATGATTTCTAGTCTTATGGCATTGTGGTCAGAAAAGATGTTTGATATAATTTAAATCTTAAATTACTGAGACTTGTTTTGTAGCCTAGCGTGTGATCTATCCTGGAGAATGTTTCTTGTGTACTTCAAAAGAATGTGTATTCTGCTGCTTTTGGATAGAATGTTCTCTCTATATATCTATATCTGTATCTATATCTATATCTATATCCATGTCTATGTCTATATCTATATCTAGTCCTTTTGGTCTAATGTGTCACTTAGGGCCAGTGTTTCCTTGTTGATTTTCTGTCTGGATAATCTGTCCACTGACAGAAATGTGGTGCTAATGCTCCCTACTATTTTTGTGTTACTGTCAATATCTCCTTTTATGTCCACTAATATTTGCCTTATATATTGAGGTGCTCCTATGTTGGGCGCATATATAATTACAATTGTTATATCTTCTTCTTGGATTGATCCCTTGATCATTATGTAGTGTTCTTCTTTGTCTCCTGTAATAGTCTTTGTTTTAAAGTATATTTTGTCTGATTATAAGTATTGCTACTGTGGCTTTCTTTTCATTTTTATTTGCTTGGAATACATTTTTTCATTGCCTCACATTTAGTCTGTGTGTTTCTTTAGATCTAAAGTGAGTCTCTTCTTGGCAGCATATATATGGGTCTTGTTTTTGTATCCATTCAATCACTCTATGTCTTCTGCATAGTGCCTTTAGTCCACTTACATTTAAAGTAACTATTATTAGGAGTCAATATGGCAGAGTATGAGGATGTGGAGTTTGCATCTCCTCACAGGTGCTGTGGGAATGCATCAGAGCAATTCTCACAAAGCACCTACTGGGTGCTGGGGGGTGCCCTCAGACCCCTAAGGGGACAGGAGGAATCCTTGTGTGACCAGGTAGAATGTGACAGGAAGGAGCAGGGAAGAAAAGTGGAGGTAGGATGGGACCAGTGTCCCTGAGTGGGGCTGGGGAAGAAGAGAGGTTTCCACACTCAGAGGGGTCCACTGACAGAAAGGGGATCAGCAGGGGTGGAGAGAGGCCCTCAGGGTATAGGGGGATCAGAGGGGAGTAAGGCTGGTGTCTCCCTCACCTGCTCAGGCTCTGGTGAGCCTGCTAGTCAGTCCCCAGAGCCCCCTCCAGCCAAGCAGGTCCCTGGCCTGGGCCCTCCAAGGACTCCCTCCACTGCACAGGTCCCAGGCCTGAGCCCCACCTCTGCTAAAGCCTTTTCTGCCTGTGCAGAACCCAGTCCTGAGCACAAACCCCACCAAAGCTTCTGAGGGCCACATGGATCCTGGCAGCCTGAGTGCCGCCACTGACAGGGCCTGGTTTGGCTGTGCAGATCCAGGCCAGCCAAGTGCCATGCTCCCAAGACCTCCAAAGACTGCACTGGTCCCTGTGGGCATACCCATGGAGGTCTGTTCCCCAGCT
The DNA here is from genome assembly GCF_005190385.1 of Monodon monoceros. Lineage (NCBI taxonomy): Eukaryota > Metazoa > Chordata > Mammalia > Artiodactyla > Monodontidae > Monodon > Monodon monoceros. Next base: position 23,152,552 of record NW_021703782.1, on the reverse strand, counting down.
GGCCTGTGCAGGCATGGGTGCACCAGGCCAGCTTCAGGAGTAGACACGTGAGAGGAGCATGCACAGAGATGGGGCTGACACAGCGGGTACAGAGACCTACCTAGAGGTCTTGGAGTGCCTACTGGGGAGGCCGGGATTGGCTGTAGCTCACTTTGGGGGAAGGACACAAATAGTGGAGACACCAGGGAAGTTTTAATTTTTTTTACTTTTTTTATTGTTTTATTTTTTATCATTTAATTTTATTTTTCTTTTTATGTATTTATGTATTTTTTAATCTTTTTAATTTTTTTGCTGCAGTGGATCTGTTTTGTTTTTTTGTTGTTTCATTTTTATTTAGTTTTTCTAATGTATTTTTTATTTTTCTAATTTTATTCTATTTTTTATTCTTTGTGATTGTTGTCCTCTTTTTTGTTTGTTGTCTCTCTTTTTACGTTTTTGCCATGCCATTGCAGCTTGCGAGGTCTTGGTTCCCAGGCCGGGGGTCAGGCCTGAGCACCTGTGGTGGAAGTGCTGAGTCCAAGCCACTGGACTAACAGAGAATCTCAGACACCAGGGAATATTAATCAGTGTGAGCTCTCCCAGAGGTTCTCAGTTTGGCACCAAGACCCAGCTCCACCCAACTGCTTGCAAACTCCAGTGCTGAAGGCCTCAGGCCAAACAGCCTGGAAGACAGGAACACAACCTAAACCATTTAAAACAATGAGATGACAAAAATATATGTTACAGACAAAGCAGCAAGGTAAAAACCTACAAGAACAAATAAATGAAGAGTAAATAGGCAACCTACCTGAAAAAGAAATCAAAGTAATGATAGTAAAGATGATCCAAAATCTCAGAAATAGAAGGAGGCATGGATTGAGAAAATACAAGAAATGTTTAACAAGGAACTAGAAGAACTAAAGAACAAACATGCAGAGATGAACAACATAACAACTGAAATGAAAACTACACTAGAAGGAATCAATAGCAGAATAACTGAGGCAGATAAATGAATAGGAAGCTGGAACACAGAATGGCAAAAATACCTGCTGAGGAACAGAATAAAGAAAAAAATAATGAAAAGAAATGTAGACAGTCTCAGAGACATCTGGGACAACATTAAATTCACCAACATTCAAATTATTGGGGTCCCAGAAGAAGAAGAGAAAGAGAAACGTTCTGAGAAAATATTTGAAGAGATTATAGTCAAAAACCTCCCTAACATGGGAAAGGAAATAGCCACCCAAGTCCAGGAAGTGCAGAGAGTCCCACTCAGGATAAATCCAAGGAGAAACATGCCAAGACATATACTAATCAAACTGACAAAAATTAAATCCAAAGAAAAATATTAAAAGCAGCAAGGGGAAAACAAAAAATAACACACCAGGGAATCCCCATAAGATTATCTGTAGATTTTTCAGCAGAAACTCTGCAGGCCAGAGGGAGTGGCAGGATATATTTAAAGTGATGAAAAGGAAAAATCTACAACTAAAATTACTTTACCGAACAAGGATCTCATTCAGATTTTATGGAGAAATAAAAATTTTACAGACCAGCAAAAGTTAAGAGAATTTAGCACCACCAAACCAGCTTTACAGCAAATGCTAAAGGAAATTCTCTAGGTGAAAAAAACACAAGAGAAGGAAAAAAACCTACAAAAACAAACCCAAAACAATTAACAAAATGGCAATAGGAACATACATATTGATAATTACCTTAAATGTAAATGGATAAAATGCTCCAACAAAAGCCACAGACTTGCTGAATGGATACAAAAACAAGACCTGTATATATGCTGTCTAAAGAGACCTACTTGAGACCTAGGGACACATACAGACTGAAAGTGAGGGGATGAAAAAAGATATTCTATGCAAATGGAAATCAAAAGAAAGCTGGAGTAGCAATACTCATATAAGACAAACAGACTTTAAAACAAAGCCTGTTACAAGAGACAAGGAAGGACACTACATAATGATCAAGGGATCAATCCAAGAAAAATATATAACAATTGTAAATATTTATGCACCTAACATAGGAGCACTTGAATACATAAGGCAAATGTTTACAGCCGTAAAAGTGAAATCAACAGTAACACAATTGTATTAGGGGACTTTAACACCCCACTTAGACCACTGGACAGATCATCCAGACAGAAAATTGATAAGGAAACACAAGCTTTAAATGACACAATAGACCAGATAGACTCAATTGACATTTATAGGACATTCTATCCAAAAGCAGCAGAATACACTTTCTTCTCAAGTTCACACGGAACGTTGTCCAGGATAGATCACATCTTGGGTCACAAATCAAGCCTTGGCAAATTTAAGGATACTGAAATCATATCAAGCATCTTTTCCAAGCACAGCGCTATGAGATTAGAAATCAATTACAGGAAAAAAACTGTAAAAAATACAAATACATGGAAGCTAAACAATATGCTATTAAATAACCAAGTTATCACAAAAGAAATCAAATAAGAAATTAAAAAATACATAAAAACAAATGACAATGAAACCATGATGAGCCAAAACCTATTGGATGCAGAAAAAGCAGCTCTAAGTGGGAAGTTTATAACAATACAATTCTACCTCAAGAAACAAGAAAAATCTCAAATAAACAAACTAATCTTACACCTAAAGCAACTAGAGAAAGAACAACAACAACAACAAAATAAAATCCCCAAAGTGAGTAGAAGGAAAGAAAGCATAAAAATCAGAGCAGAAAAAATGAAATAGAAACAAAGAAAACAATAACAAAAATCAATGAAACAAAAAGCTGGTTCTTTGAGAAGATAAATGAAATTGATAAACCTTTAGCCAGACTCATCAGGAAAAAAATGGAGAGGATTCAAATCAATAAAATTAGAAATGAGAAAGGAGAAATTACAAGAGATACCACAGATACAGGGATCATAAGAGACAACCATAAAAAACTATATGTCAAGAGAATGCACAACCTGGAAGAATGGACAAATTCTTAGAAAGGTAAAATCTTCCACGACTGAAACAGGAAGAAATAGAAAATATGAACAGACCAATCACAAGTAATAAAATTGAAATTGTCATTAAACATCTTCAAACAAACAAAATTCCAGGACCAGATGGCCTCACAGCCAAATTCTATCAAATATTTAGAGAAGAGTTAACACCCATCCTTCTCAAATTCTTCCAAAAAATTGCAGAGGAAGGAACACTCCCAAGCTCATTCTATGAGGCCACCATCACCCTAATACCAAAGCCAGCCAAAGACATCACAAAAAGAAAATTATAGGCCAACATCACTGATGAACATAGATGCAAAAGTCCTCAACAAAATACTAGCAAACAGAATCCAACAACACAGTAAAAGAATCATACACCATGATCAAGTGGGATTTATTCCAGGGGTTCAAGGATTCTTCAATAAATGCAAATCAATCAGTGTGGTACTCTATATCAACAAATTGAAGAATAAAGACCATATGATCACCTCAATAGATGCAGAAAAAGTTTTTGATGAAATTCAACACTGATTTATGATAAAAACTCTTTAGAAAGTGGGCATAGAGGGAACCTACCTCAACATAATAAAGGCTATATATGACAAACCCACAGCAAACATAATTCTTTTTTTTTTTCCTGCGGTATGCAGGCCTCTCACTGTTGTGGCCTTTCCTGTTGCAGAGCACAGGCTCTGGACATGCAGGCTCAGCGGCCATGGCTCACAGGCCTAGCCGCTCCGCAGCATGTGGGACCTTCCCAGATTGGGGCACGAACCCGTGTCCCCTGCATCGGCAGGTGGACTCTCAACCACTGTGCCACCAGGGAAGCCCAGAAACATAATTCTTAATGGTGAAAAACTGAAAACATTTCCTCTAAGATCAGGAAAAAAAACAAGGATGTCCACTCTTACTACTATTATTCAACATAGTTTTGGAAGTCCTAGCCATGACAATCAGAGAAGAAAAAGAAATAAAAGGAATCCAAATTAGAAACAAAGAAGTAAAACTGTCACTGTTTGCAGATGACATGATCCTTTATGTAGAAAATCCTAAATTACTAGAGCTGATCAATGAATTTGGTAAAGTTGCAGGATACAAAATTAATACAACGTAAGCTCTTGCAGTCCTATACACTAACAATGAAAGATCAGAAAGAGAAATCAAGGAAACAGTCCCATTTACCACTGTACCAAAAAGAATCAAATACCTAGGAATAAACCTACCTAAGGTGACAAAGGACCTGTACTCCGAATACTACACGACACTGATGAAAGAAATCAAAGATGACACAAATAGATGAAGAGATATACCATGTTCTTTTATTGGAAGAATCAATACTGTGAAAATGCAAATCTACCCAAAGCAATCTACACATTCAATGCAATCCCTATCAAATTACCAATGGCATTTTTCACAGAATTAGAACAAAAAACTTTACAGTTTGTGTGGAAACACAAAAGACCCCGAATAGCCAAAGCAGTCTTGAGAAAGAAAAATGGAGCTGAAGGAATCAGGTTCCCTGACTTCAGACTATACTACAAAGCTACAGTCATCAAAACAGTATTGTACTGGCACAAAAACAGAAATATAGATCAATGGAACAGGATAGAAAGCCTGGAGTTAAACACACACTCATATGGTCACCTTATCTTTGACAAAGGAGGCAAGAATATACAATGGAGAAAAGATAGTCTCTTCAATAAGTGGAACTGGGAAAACTGGACAACTACATGTAAAAGAATAAAATTAGAACACTCCCTAACACTATACGCAAAAATAAACCCAAAATGGATTAAAGACCTAAATGTAAGACCAGACACTATAAAACTCTTAGAGGAAAACACAGGAAGAACACTCTTTGACAAAAATCACAGCAGATCTTTTTTGACCCACCTCCTAGAGTAATGAAAAAAAAAAAAACCAAAAATAAACAAACAGGACCCAATTAAATGGAAAAGGTTTTGCACAGCAAAGGAAATCATAAACAAAATGAAAAGACAACCCACAGAATAAGAGAAAGTATTTGCAAACAATGGATTTGCAATCAAGGGATTTGTCTCCAAAATTTACAAACAGCTCATGCAGCTCAATATTCAAAAAACAAACAACCCAATCAAAAAGTGGGCAGAAGACTTAAATAGACATTTCTCCAAGAAGACATACTGTTGGTCAAGAGGCACATGAAAAGATATTCAACATCACTAATTATTACAGAAATGCAAATCAAAACTACAAGAGGTATCACCTCACACTGGTCAGAATGGTCATCATCAAAAAATCTACAAACAAATACTGGAGAGGGTGTGGAGAGAAGGGAACCCTCTTGCACTGTTGGTGGGAATGTAAACTGATTCAGCCACTATGGAGAACGGTATGGAGCGTCCTTAAAAAACTAAAAATAGAACTACCATATGACCCATTAATGCCACTACTGGACATATACTCTGAGAAAACCATAATTCAAAAAGACACATGCACCCCAATGTTCATTTCATCAGTATTTACAATAACCAGGACATGGAAGCAACTTAAATGTCCAAAGAGAGATGAATTGATAAAGAATATGTGGTATATATCCACAATGGAATATTACTCAGCCATTAATGGAACAAAATTGGGTCATTTGTAAAGGTGTGGATGGACATACAGACTGTCACACAGAGTGAAGTAAGTCAGAAAGAGAAAAACAAATATTGTATATTAACACATATATGTGGAATCTAGAAAAATAGTACAGATGAACCTATTTACAAAGCAGAAATAGAGACACAGATGTAGAGAACAAACGTGTGGACACAAAGTGGGCGGAGGAGGGGTAGGGTGAATTGGGAGATTGGGATTGACATATATACACTGCTATGTATGGCATAGATAACTAGTGAGAGCCTGCGGTATAGCATGGGGAACTCTACTCGATGCTCTGTGGTGACCTAGATGGGAGGGAAATCCAGAAAGGAAGGGATATGTGTATACATATGGCTGATTCATTTCACTGTACAGCAGAAACTAGCACAACATTTTGAAGCAACTATACCCAAATAAAATTTACAAAATAAAGTAATTATTATTATTTAAAAAATTCCCCACCCCTGAAGGGTAAGGGGAGGGAGGAACTGCTGACTTGGCACACCAGCTTGTCCTGACTCCCACACTTCACCTACTCTGCTGCAGTCTGCAGCTGTGCCAGCCCACTCACTTGCCTAAAGTAATTATTGATAGGCATGTACTTAGTATAATTTGAGTGCTGTGTCCCTGCCCAGCTAACTTCTTGGACTTGTGCTGACAGGTTGGTGGATGTGACCAGGCCCCAGCACTAAAAATCTATAGGGAGGATTCTGAAATGGTGCTTGCCAGCACCAGTGTCCTCATGGTAGAACAATTTCCCCAAAGTAGATGTTGCCTGCATCTATGTCACCAGGATGAGTTCCAGTTGCCTCCTGTCTCTTTAAGAGGGTCTTATCTTAGAGATAAGCAAGTGTGAAAGGACTCAGGCTCCTTTCAAATTACTGCTTCTGCTGTGGGTCTTGGAACATGTAAGATTTTTTGTGCATGCTTTAAGATTGGAGATTCTGTTTCCTACAGCTCTCTGGTTCTCCTTCAGTAAGCCCTGCTGGCCTTCAAAACCAAAGTTTGGGGGGTCTCACCTTCTCATTGCAGGATTCCCCAGGCTGGGGAGCCTGATGTAGGACTCAGACCCCTCACCCTTTGGGGATAATCTCTGCAATTGTGATTATCCTCCTGTAGTCTGTACCATAGAGTAGTCTACTTGGGGGTGTGAATCTTGACTATACCATGTCTCCGCCTCTCCTACACTTCTCATTGTGGTTCCCTTTTTATATCTTTAGTGGTAGAAGATGTTTTCTGCTAGTCTTCAGGTCATTCTCATTGATAGTTTCTTTGTAAATAGTTTTAATTTTGGTGTGCCCTTGGAAGGAGGTGATCTCAGAGTCTTCCTAATCAGCCATGTTGGCCACCTCCCTCTGACCTTATTATTCATGTATAATTGATGGTGATGACCACTGTCAATAGAACCATTATATTAAAAAACACTTTTCCCTCTTTTAGTTTAGAGAAATACAGCAGATGAGCAGGAAATGATTTAAAGGCTTCAATTCTTTAATTTTTAATCATGTGGTTGAGTGATACATAAGAAGTTTTGATAAGAATAAACATTTGAAAACTACAGCCAATTTTGACATTAAAAGGTTTAGGCGATACAGATTAATTTTGAAATACTGTATGTAGCAAAAACTGAGTAATTAGTAATTACCACTGAGTTACATTGAGGTATTTAGTCCACAAAATATTGAAAAAAATATAATGTCTGGCAAGAAAAGACACTTCACAATTTGTCTCAGGTAGACACTCCAACAAAAGTTAATTTTGATTTCCTGCTTAGCTTTTAGAAGATTGATCTCTTTCACTGAAGTCCAGGATATGCTCTACTATGACTTTCAAACTCTTTCCTCAGAGAATATTTACCTAAGCATTAGGGTATCAAAGAAACTAGGAAACAGTAACTTCTAGCTAGAGAGATAAACTTTTGAGTGGGATCACATTCTGATTATACTAATTTGATTTTGGTATTGCACATATATTTCAAGAACACCAAGAAAGTGAAATCTAAGTGTACAAACAGGTACCATTGCTTCAGCATGGCCCTTCTCATAAGGGCGATTGTGCTAACCCATTAGGGACTCCCATGTTATCCAATACAAAGTCACAACCATCATGAAGTGTGGTCCAAGAGAGAAGAACAAGGTCTCTTGTGATGATGAGGAAATAATATTAAAATAAAATATTGGAATAAATGAGCATTTCTCTAAGTAGAAACAGTGAAGTCCTTGAGAATAAATCTTTAAAGGGCTTGGAGTTCTAGGAAATTGAAGTATAGTTGACTTACAATATTGTGTTAGTTTCAGGTGTATGGCAAAGTGATTCAATTATATATATTTTTAGATATATATATAAGTATAACACATTTTTTAGATGCTTTTCCACTATAGGTTATAAGATATCAAATATAATTCTCTGTGTTATAAAGTAAATCCTTATTGTTTATCTATTTTATATATAATGGTGTGTATCTGTTAATCCCATACTTTTTTTTTACATATTGTGTGATTCCATTTATGTAAAATTCTATAAAATGCAAACTAAACCATAGTGACAGAAATCAGATCAGTGTTTGCTTGGGAATAATAGGGTGATGGAGTGGGGAGGGATGGGAAAAATGGATTTCAAAAAGGCATGAGGGAAATTTTGTAGTGATGGATATGATCATTATCTTGATTGTGGTTATGGCTTTACAGGTATATATATATGTCAAAACTTATCAAATTAAATACTTCATATAGGTACATAGGTACATTTCATTGTAAATCAATTATACCCCAATAAAGCTACTTTTAAAATTACATATGTGTTGATACTATAAAATGGTACAGCCATTTTTGACAGTTGGGCAGTTGCTCAAAAAGCTAAACGTGAGGGGGACCTTAAAGATGGCAGAAGAGTAAGACGCAGAGATTGCCTTCCTCCCCACGGATACACCAGAAATACATCTACACGTGGAACAACTCCTACAGAACACCTACTGAAGGCTGGCAGAAGACCTCAGACCTCCCAAAAGGCAAGAAACTCCCCACATACCTGGGTAGGGCAAAAGAAAAAAAGAAAAAACAGAGACAAAAGAATAAGGACGACACCTGCACCAGTGGGAGGGAGCTGTGAAGGAGGAAAAGTTTCCACACACTAGGAAGCCCCTTCGCGGGCGGAGACTGCGGGAGGCGCAGTGGGGAGCTTCGGAACCGCGGAGGAGTGCACAGCGACGGGTGCGGAGGGCAAAGCGGGGAGATTCCCGCACAGAGGATCAGTGCCGACCGGCACTCACCAGCCTGAGAGGCTTGTCTGTTCCCCGCCAGGGCGGGCGGGGCTGCGAGCTGAGGCTCGGGTTTCGGTTTCAGACGGAGCGCAGGGAGAGGACTGGGGTTGGCGGCTTGAACATAGCCTGAAGGGGTTAGTGCACCACGGCTAGCCGGGAGGGAGTCCGGGAAAAGTCTGCACCTGCCGAAGAGGCAAGAGACTTTTTCTTCCCTCTTTGTTTCCTGGTGCGCGAGGAGAGGGGTTTAAGAGCGCTGCTTAAAGGAACTCCAGAGACGGGCGCGAGCCGCGGCTAAAAGCGCGAACCCCAGAGACGGGCGGGAGACGCTAGGGCTGCTGCTGCCCCCACCAAAGGGCCTCTGTGCGAGCACAGGTCACTCTCCACACCCCTCTTCCGCGGAGCCTGTGCAGCCCGCCACTGCCAGGTTCCCGGGATCCAGGGACAACTTCCCCGGGAGAACGCACGGCGGGCCTCAGGCTGGAGCAACGTCATGCCGGCCTCTGCCGCCGCAGGCCCGCCCCGCACGCAGTGCCCCTCCCTCCCCCCTCCACCCCCGGCCTGAGTGAGCCGGAGCCCCCGAATCAGCGGCTCCTTTAACCCCGTCCTGTCTGAGCAAAAAACAGACACACTCCAGCGACCTACACGCAGAGGCAGGGCCAAATCCAAAGCTGAGCTCCTGTGAGCTGTGAGAACAAAGAAGAGAAAGGGAAATCTCTCCCAGCAGCCTCAGAAGCAGCGGATTAAAGCTCCACAATCAACTTGATATACCGTGCATCTGTGGAATACCTGAATAGACAAGGAATGATCCCAAATTGAAGAGGTGGACTTTAGGAGCGAGATCTATGATTTTTTTTCCCTTTTCCTCTTTTTGTGAATGTGTACATGTATGCTTCTGTGTGAGATCTTGTCTGTATAGTCTTGCTTCCACCATTTGTCCTAGGGCTCTATCCGTCCATGGTTTTTAAAAAAATTTTTTTTTCTTAATAATTAATTTTAATTGTAATAACTTTATTGTACTTTACCTTCGTTCTTTCTTTCTTTCTCTCCTTCCTTCCTTCCCTCCTTTAGACAACGAATCACCCCAAATTGAGGAGGTGGTCTCTGAGAGCAAGATTTATGATTTTTCCCCCTTTACCTCTTTTTGTGAGGGTGTATGTGTATGCTTCTGTGTAAGATTTTCTCTGTATAGCTTTGCTTCCAACATTTGTCCTAAGGTTCTATCCGTCACTTTTTTTTTTCTAAATATTTTTTAATTCAATAACTATATTATACTTTATTTTATTTTTACTATATCTTCTTTCTTTCTGTCTTTTTTCCTTCTTTCCCTCCCTCCTTCCTTCCTCCCTCCCTCCCTCCTTTCTTTCCTTCTTTGCTTCTTTCTTCCTTCCTTCCTTTCCTCCTTTCCTTCTTTCTTTCCTCATACTTCTACTAATTCTCTCTACATTTTCTCCCTTTTATTCTGAGCCATGTGGATGAAAGGCTCTTGGTGCTCCAGCCAGGAGTCAGGGCTCTGCCTCTGAGGTAGGAGAGCCAACTTCAGGACACTGGTCAACAAGAGACCTCCCAGCTCCACATAATATTAAATGGCGGAAATCTCCCAGAGACCTCCATCTTAACACCAGCACCCAGCTTCACTCAATGACCAGCAAGCCACAGTGCTGGACAACCTATGCCAAACAACTAGCAAAACAGGAACACAACCCCACCCATTAGCAGAGAGGCTGCTTAAAATCATAATAAGGCCACAGACACCCCAAAACACACCACCAGATGTGAACCTGCCCACTAGAGAGACAAGATCCAGCCTCATCCACCACAACACAGGCACTAGTCCCCTCCACCAGGAAGCCTACACAACCCACTGAAACAACCTTAGCCACTGGAGACAGACATCAAAAACAACGGGAACTACGAACCTGCAGCCGGCAAAAAGGAGACCCCAAACACAGTAAGATAAGCAAAATGAGAAGACAGAAAAACACACAGCAGATGAAGGAGCAAGATAAAAATGCACCAGACCTAACAAATGAAGAGGAAATAGGCAGTCTACCTGAAAAAGAATTCAGAATAATTATAGTAAGGATGATCCTAAATCTTGGAAATAGAATGGACAAAATGCAAGAATCAGTTAACAAGGACCTAGAAGAAATAAAGATGAAACAAGCAACGATGAACAACGCAATAAATGAAATTAAAAGTACTCTAGATGGGATCAATAGCAGAATAACTGAGGCAGAAGAACGGATAAGTGACCTGGAAGATAAAATAGTGGAAATAACTACTGCAGAGCAGAATAAAGAAAAAAGAATGAAAAGAACTGACGACAGTCTCAGAGACCTCTGGGACAACATTAAACGCACCAACATGCAAATTATAGGGGTTCCAGAAGAAGAAGAGAAAAAGAAAGGGACTGAGAAAATATTTGAAAAGATTATAGTTGAAAACTTCCCTAATATGGGAAAGGAAATAGTTAATCAAGTCCAGGAAGCACAGAGAGTCCCATACAGGATAAATACAAGGAGAAATATGCCAAGACACATATTAATCAAACTGTCAAAAATTAAATGCAAAGGAAGCATATTAAAAGCAGCAAGGGAAAAACAACAAATAACACACAAGGGAATCCCCATAAGGTTAACAGCTGATCTCTCAGCAGAAACCCTACAAGCCAGAAGGGAGTGGCAGGACATACTGAAAGTGATGAAGGAGAAAAACCTGCAACCAAGATTACTCTGCCCAGCAAGGATCTCATTCAGATTTGATGGAGAAATTAAGACCTTTACAGACAAGCAAAAGCTGAGAGAGTTCAGCACCACCAAAACAGCTTTACAACAAATGCTAAAGGAACTTCTCTAGACAAGAAACACAAGAGAAGGAAAAGACCTATAATAACGAACCCAAAACACTTTAGAAAATGGAAATAGGAACATACATATCGATAATTACCTTAAATGTAAACGGACTAAATGCTCCCACCAAAAGACACAGATTGGCTGAATGGATACAAAAACAAGACCCTTACATATGCTGTCTACAAGAGACCCACTTCAGACCTAGAGACACATACACACTGAAAGTAAGGGGATGGAAAAAGATATTCCATGCAAATGGAAACCAAAAGAAAGCTGGAGTAGCAATTCTCATATCAGACAAAATAGACTTTAAAATAAGGACTATTAAAAGAGACAAAGAAGGACACTACATAATGATCAAGGGATCGATCCAAGAAGAAGATATAACAATTGTAAATTTATGCACCCAACATAGGAGCACCTCAATACATAAGGCAAATACTAACAGCCATAAAAGGGGAGATCGACAGTAACACATTCATAGTAGGGGACTTTAACACCCCACTTTCACCCATGGACAGATCATCCAAAATGAAAATAAATAAGGAAACACAAGCTTTAAATGATACATTAAACAAGATGGACTTAATTGATATTTATAGGACACTCCATCCAAAAGCAACAGAATACACATTTTTCTCAAGTGCTCATGGAACATTCTCCAGGATAGATCATATCTTGGGTCACAAATCAAGCCTTGGTAAATTTAAGAAAATTGAAATTGTATAAAGTATCTTTTCTGACCACAATGCCATGAGACTAGATATCAATTACAGGAAAAGATCTGTAAAAAATACAAACACATGGAGGCTAAACAATACACGACTTAATAACCAAGTGATCACTGAAGAAATCAAAGAGGAAATAAAAAAATACCTAGAAACAAATGACAATGGAGACACAACGACCCAAAACCTATGGGATGCAGCAAAAGCAGTTCTAAGGGGGAAGTTTATAGCAATAGAAGCCCACCTTAAGAAGCAGGAAACATCTCGAATAAACAACCTAACCTTGCACCTCAAGCAATTAGAGAAAGAAGAACAAAAAAAACCCAAAGCTAGCAGAAGGAAAGAAATCATAAAAATCAGATCAGAAATAAATGAAAAACAAATGAAGGAAACGAGAGCAAAGATCAATAAAACTAAAAGCTGGTTCTTTGAGAAGATAAACAAAATAGATAAACCACTAGCCAGACTCATCAAGAAAAAAAGGGAGAAGACTCAAATCAATAGAATTAGGAATGAAAAAGGAGAAGTAACAACTGACACTGCAGAAATAAAAAAGATCATGAGAGATTACTACAAGCAACTCTATGCCAATAAAGTGGACAACCTGGAATAAATGGACAAATTCTTAGAAATGCACAACTTGCCAAGACTGAATCAGGAAGAAAAAGAAACTATGAACAGACCAATCACAAGTACTGAAATTGAAACTGTCATTAAAAATCTTCCTACAAACAAAAGCCCAGGACCAGATGGCTTCACAGGCGAATTCTATCAAACGTTTAGAGAAGAGCTAACACCTATCCTTCTCAAACTCTTCCAAAATATAGCAGAGGGAGGAACACTCCCAAATTCCTTCTACGAGGCCACCATCACCTTGATACCAAAACCAGACAAGGATGCCACAAAGAAAGAAAACTACAGGCCAATATCACTGATGAACATAGATGCAAAAGTCCTCAACAAAATACTAGCAAACAGAATCCAACAGCACATTAAAAGGATCATACACCATGATCAAGTGGGGTTTATTCCAGGAATGCAAGGATTCTTCAATATATGCAAATCTATCAATGTGATAAACCATATTAACAAATTGAAGGAGAAAAACCATATGATCATCTCAATAGATGCAGAGAAAGCTTTCGACAATATTCAACACCCATTTATGATAAAAACCCTGCAGAAGGTAGGCATAGAGGGAAATTTCCTCAACATAATAAAGGCCATATATGACAAGCCCACAGCAAACATCATCCTTAATGGTGAAAAAATGAAAGCATTTCCACTAAGATCAGGAACAAGACAAGGTTGCCCACTCTCACCACTCTTATTCAACATAGTTTTGGAAGTTTTAGCCACAGCAATCAGAGAGGAAAAGGAAATAAAAGGAATCCAAATCGGAAAAGAAGAAGTAAAGCTGTCACTGTTGGCAGATGACATGATACTATACATAGAGGATCCTAAAGATGCTACCAGAAAACTACTAGAGCTAATCAATGAATTTGGTAAAGTAGCAGGATACAAAATTAATGCACAGAAATCTCTGGCATTCCTATATGCTAATGATGAAAAATCGGAAAGTGAAATCAAGAAAACACTCCCATTTACCATTGCAACAAAAAGAATAAAATATGTAGGAATAAACCTACCTAAGGAGACAAAAGACCTGTATGCAGAAAATTATAAGACACTGATGAAAGAAATTAAAGATACAAATAGGTAGAGAGATATACCATGTTCTTGGATGGGAAGAATCAACATTGTGAAAATGACTCTACTACCCAAAGCAATCTACAGATTCTATGCAATCCCTATCAAACTACCACTGGCATTTTTCACAGAACTAGAAAAAAAATTTCGCAATTTGTATGGAAACACAAAAGACCCCGAATAGCCAAAGCAATCTTGAGAACGAAAAAAGGAGCTGGAGGAATCAGGCTCCCTGACTTCAGACTATACTACAAAGCTACAGTAATCAAGACAGTATGGTACTGGCACAAAAACAGAAAGATAGATCAATGGAATAGGATAGAAAGCCCAGAGATAAACCCACGCACATATGGACACCTTATCTTTGATAAAGGTGGCAGGAAAGTACAGTGGAGAAAGGACAGCCTCTTCAATAAGTGGTGCTGGGAAAACTGGACAGCTACATGGAAAAGTATGAGATTAGATCACTCCCTAACACCATACACAAAAATAAGCTCAAAATGGATTAAAGACCTAAATGTAAGGCCAGAAACTATCAAACTCTTAGAGGAAAACATAGGCAGAACACTCTATGACATAAATCACAGCAAGATCCTTCTTGACCCACCTCCTAGAGTAATGGAAATAAAAACAAAAATAAACAAATGGGACCTAATGAAACTTCAAAGCTTTTGCATAGCAAAGGAAACCATAAACAAGACCAAAAGACAACCCTCAGAATGGGAGAAAACATTTGCAAATGAAGCAACTGACAAAGGATTCATCTCCAAAATTTACAAGCAGCTCATGCAGCTCAATAACAAAAAAACAAACAACCCAATTCAAAAATGGGCAGAAGACCTAAATAGACATTTCTCCAAAGAAGATATACAGAATGCCAACAAACACATGAAAGAATGCTCAACATCATTAATCATTAGAG